>NC_090445.1:1689500572-1689819858 GCF_031143425.1 Pleurodeles waltl
AGTGACCCACTGCAGAATGTTTACTAGTTTCCCAACAGTTGCATTGTTCAGCAGTGCTTAATTTGTGCAGGTGTTTGTTGGTATTCGGCAGGAGTAATTCATTCATAAAACCAGCCCTGTTCTTATGACAGTCAACCACGTGGTGGCACTATCTGCCTATTTTCAGCAGAACACTATCAGTTTTAATAGACACTAAAAATAATAGCAGCGCATACAGGTCATCGGTACTGGCAATTTGCAGCACTGACAAGGGCAGTGGGTGGCATAGTCTTCAGTTGCAGATACCTTAGGACCTGGCCAGGTGCGTAACACGGGCACGTGCCACCCTTGTGGAGTAGGAGGGCGAAACCCTTTAGGGGGCCCCTAAACATTCAAGGGGGCCCATTCAGCTCAAGGTCAATGAATATCTGTGAGGAATGGGAAACTCAGGGTCCCCTTTTCATAACTTACAGGGGTCCCCATCTTTTTGTGTAACAGCACTGGCTCTTGCACTTATTATTTTCAAAATTAAGCATTGCATGATTGTGGACACAACTGCATTACAATATCTACGTTTTTAGGATACAACATTCACAATGGCTGGTGCTGTGCTTAGCGCACTTCAAGGACTGAGGTATGACATTTGCCCAAAACCCCTCTTCTGCCTTCTGATTATACCTTTGATGGGACAAATATGCCAATGGCACCTCTGTTTCCAGTGCTGCATTCAATACTTGGCAACGAGACAGGGGATTCTGAATGCAACAGTTTTGTGCCACAAACCATCTTACATTGTACTGTAAGTGCCTAAATCTCAGAATGCAGTAAAAATGTTCTTCCGTAAGCTTCCTCATATGTTTGGAGAAAATTCAGACTTTTTTTGAGTTCACAGAGCACTCATGGGTACTTGCAGGAAGCTGCCATTTTCTTCCATTTTTGCATGAGAATATATAGACATGCATATTTGATCATGGGAAATATCTGAAATTGTCTACACATGAACTTGATAAAAAAAAAAAAGTATTTTCTCCACCAAAAATTCTTTCCTCACACTCCCACCATTTTCTAGAATTTTCCCGGACCATTCCCACAATGGAAACACACGTGCCATTGGAGGGGTAAGGGCCAGATGTACGAACACACCGTACAGCACAACATTTCTTTCGCCCCTTAGCGCCACCATGTGTGTGCTGTATTTAAAATATGGCACACCATGGCAGTAATTAGGGGACTAGCATCATAATGTTTGACACTAGTCTGGAGCTTTGCAGGATTAGCATAAAAAATGTTGACGCTAATCCTGAAAAACCCAGTGATGCCCATTGTAATCAAATGTGTGCCTCCTTTTAACGCCTGCTCTGAGCAGGCATTAAAAGTTGCGAAAAAAATGACGCAAAAAATCTCTTAGATTTCTTTGTGCCATTTTTTCGGCCCCTCTAACAGGGGTATGCGCCCTTGGCATACATTATGCCTGGCGCTGGCATAATGTAGCGCAAAGGGCCACAAAGTGGCGCAATGCATGCATTGCACCACTTTGAAAATATGGCAGAGGGATTTTGGCCTCGGCCACATTAGCGTACAAAAAACACCGACGCTAATGTGGCATATTTAAATCTGTAAAGATCAGTAGGGTGGAAATGGGTGAGGAAAGGCTTCCAGAACATCCCCACCCTGGGGCAGATTTACCTCCACATACTATGATAGGATACTGGTGTAATGTTATATCCGAGTGAATTGATTTCTACCTGTAAATGTACATTTTGTGAATGATTTTGCCCTCATAGATCAAGTGATTGCCAGGCGCAGGTGGACACCATTTGTGGAGAGGGCTATGTGAGCTGAATACTGTATCTTTTCTGAAAAAGCAGCCAGGGCACAATTATAATGTCCTGTCTGTTGGGTTGGCTCATGTATGTTAATTTAAAGACACTTCCACTTCTCTGTAGATCACATGCTTCTTGACTCCCACAAAGTAGGAACAAGAGAAGCTTTTCTGTGTCAGCTGCCAGGAGAGGTGAACTTTGGACACATTCCACACCAGTCAGTGCAGAGCCTTTTATTGGTTCGCTTATAAGACTGGTGACTCCCTTATGTAGATTACAGCGTGAAATGTTAGTGGAAGGACCTCCCCTGCCGTTCCACGGTCCCCTTTCTCTCCAAGGACCGCTTGTCCTGACGAAGGATATATATGCAGACTGCACCGTTCCTGCAAAATGACTACTTCCTGTTGCACCTCCTCCCATGTACTTACACCTAGGAAATTAACGTGTGGGTGCTTTTGTTTCTTTTTAGTTATCGAACTGTGTTTTGAGCAGTAAATTAGAATAAGATGTGCAAAAGAGTTTTTTTTAAAGTGAGCAGGGCAATGGAAACAACGGTGCGGAAGCAACAGGGGTAGGGTGGGACGGAAGCGTAAATAATACGGGGAGGGTTGGAGGAAGGGTTAAGCAAAACGCCTCTCGGGGGATGGGGGGAAGGTAGAAGCAATATGCAAGGGCGGAGGGATGAGGAAGCAACATAGAGGGAGTGGGTGAGGGGCAAACAACGGGTGAATGAGGACACGCGTAGGGCGAAGCAACACAGGGCGTGGGAGGGAAGCACATGTGTGAGAGCAACAGGACAGGGAGTCAGGCAGGGAGAAGCACGAGGGTAAAAGAGAGCAACATGTGTGCAGGGGAGAGAAATACACAAGGGAGATAGCTCAAAAACACATGCACTCTCCTGGCGTGCTCTACACAAACGTAAAAAGTAGTGCTTAAGAAGCAAGCAGCGGAAGCAGACTTGCAAGCCAGTCACAGAGACGATAAAGAGGCAATGTTCCATGGGAATGACAGCACTATATTGACAAGCTGAAACACGTATAAGAAGCAGGCCAATGAGAGTGAAAGGATACCCACCTGATGGCATGCCATGGACGGGTTCAAAGCCCCTCTGTGTCCTTAGTAGGCCACAATATGGCTTGCAACAGACAGCGCATGGCCTATCTACTAGGCTGGACCTGAACAGAATGTTATGGTCCTATACCAGAGGGCGGCGTCAAATGTCGCAGGACATGGGGTCCAAATTTGCAACATGCAGCCTCAAAATAGCTCTGCAGCCAGTGCTTAATTTGTAAATAAAAACATGCCGGTGCCCAAAGCGCTCCTCTTAAACACGAAGCTCCTGCAATTAAATGTGGGTGCATGGAACACTGAGGCACTATAATCCTGAAGCCCTCTCAGGCCTCCTCAATCCATTTACAGCCACTCCCTGCCCCTTCAGCTCACTCTTGCAGCGTTCTACTTTCTCCCTTTGTGACGCTTTTTCGTTTTTCCCTTCATCCGTCTTTCCCATATGTGTCTTTTACTTGCAGCAAATACTTGAGGCAGAAGAATAAGCCCCGGCCCTCAAAAATAAGTTCTGGTGCTCAGCACCGGAATCAACAAGCACAAATTAAGCACTGTCTGCAGCAATCTATCAGTGTGTCCTTACCCTGGTGGCGCATCCATCCTTCCTAGCCCTGCCAGGATAAAGCATCTGGAACGCTTCTAACCTAAAGAGGAACCTTTTTGTGTTCCCAATGTCCTCCTCTAGCAGTTGTCTGACATGAACGAGGGATCGATTCATGCCAAGAAAAGCTAACCTCCATCAGATTGAGCAAATGAGGGTTTATTGTCTGTTCTTTATTCTGTCCTCACTTTGCACCTTTTTTCATCTGAGCACTAATTCACAAGTCTTTTTTCGATTTGCCAGATGAATCCATATCACTAGGGAATCTCGTTACCATTCCTGAGTTTTCGTTTCGACAGATCAGTGCATTTTGTGAGTTTTTGCCTTTGTCTGGTTCAACTGAACCATCTAGACACACACATCTAACAACACAGTTTTAAAACCTGAAAGCCCAGCTTGGGAGAAATTTAGTCATCTGCTGACACTAGTTAATTTGAGTTGACAGAGATGGCTTTGTTGGCAAACCCTGAGAAATCCTCTAATTTCGGCTTCTTAAAAACATACCACGATGAAATTGGTGACTCCATTATGTAGATCACAGTGCGAAATGTGAGTCGAAGGATTTCACCTGACCATTCCGCGATCACTCCCAGGACCTCTTGTCATGACGATGGATATATATATGTAGACTGCATCATACCTGCAAAATGACTACTTCCTGTTGGCATCACATTATCACTTCCGCCTGGTTTTCATTTCGACAAATCAGTGCATTCAGTGAGTTATTGCCTTTGTTAGGTTCAACTGAACCATATAGACACACATCTAACAACACAGTTTTAAAACCTGAAAGCCCAGATGGAGTGATCTGCTGACACTGGTTCATTTGAGTTGACAGAGCTGGCTTTGTTGGCAAACCCTGAGAAATCTTCTACTTTTGTCTTCCTAAAAACATACCACGACTGCACTATTAAATACCTGAACCATCGATCCTAATTCATTTTTATGTGGAAACGTTTTTTTTTTCATACAAACTATTAATTAGGTTTCCATCACATGGCAGCGCATTTGAAAGAATTTCTTAAAATATACTGTGGAGTCTGCGGATTGGAATACTGATGCTTTCTTCAAAAAGCCCTCTTAGACAAATTGCTGTTGAAGTCTTGGCTCAAAACTGCAGGTTTTCTTATAGTAGGGGATGAAAAGAGAGCAAAACTTTTCTTCAGGTCAGCCTCCATCCTCGCGGCGCTTGTTCCGCATCCCCAAGTCCATCGCCTTACAGGTTCTGAAGATGCGCCATTTGCATCTCCCTTTTTGCCTCAAGCAGCCTCGGTGGAGAAAGAAAGTTCAAGCGCGTCAGCCAGCGAGTAGGTGCTGTGCTACCAACCTGTATCAAAGTCTATTTGATCAACTTCCTGTCATTCTCTTAATAAAAGGGATTCATTTATTTGAGGCTGCCAAGAGCCTCGTGTGGCAATGGATTTAAGAGTGCACTTTGCATGCCACTAATTAAAGCCAATTACATTCAGTCAAGTGTATGAAAGGCCCTGTCTGGCGCGTCTGCGCGTGGGGGCGGTACGTACTGCGCGAGCGCCCCTGTCAACGGAGCAGCTCTGCCAGGAGGGGCGGGGGGTTGGGAACGTAGACCCTCTCGGAATCTTTTTAGTTGGTAAATTTAAATGATATCAGACACCAATTTAAAGGTATTTGTTTCTGGGGTTCATGCATATTAACATATTTTTAATGAGCACTTTGAAATGTAAATGGCTCCCACTGACTTACAAGATATCATTTCCATGTCCACTGAAGACCTGGAATGAGCCAGTTACTCCAAAATGTCTCTCCTTTTATGGCTTAAGGAACTTTCTGAAAAAATATGTAAAAATGTACCAAGACCCTCCACAGCGTTCGCCAAATGTACTTTTAAAACAGGGGTTTCTAAAGTTGGTTATAAAATGTAATGTTGCATGTATTTTATTTATTTTTCATAAGACTCGAGAAATAGCCCTTGGGCGAGAAGGCGTGAAATGTACCAATGACAACTTCGTAGTGCAGAAAAGACAACTTTATTGAAGCAAGTTCACATCACAAAACATTACCAAAAAACTCAAGACTGAATGCCTTACAAAACTAAAGCCTTGCTAAACAGGAAATACACCTACTGCGTATCCTTCCCCCCTCCCTAGATGGCCTCCCAACACTCCCCCCGAACTTGACCATCTTTTCCTGCTCAGCATTCTACACTATGAACATAACCAAACCAACTTTGTTTCTTCTTACTCAAAACCTTCAACTTCCTCTATCCGCAAGCTAAAGCAACTCTCCCCTTTTAAGCGTTTTTCTTTCTCCCCCGCAACAGCAATACGAACCAATTGAAAGTCTGAAAACCTCTTCTCAAACGCCTAAAATGCACCTGCTCCCACTGACACATATGACTAAGAGGGTCATTCTGACCCTGGCGGGCGGTGGGAGCCGCCCGCCTGGCGGGAACCGCCAAATGGCCGCTCCGCGGTCAGAAGACCGCGGATGCCATTCTGGCTTTCCCGCTGGGCCGGCGGGCGACCGCCAAAAGAGCGCCCGCCGGCCCAGCGGGAAAGGCCCTGCAACAAGGAAGCCGGCTCCGAATGGAGCTGGCGGAGTTGCAGGGGTGCGACGGGTGCAGTTGCACCCGTCGTGATTTTCACTGTCTGCTAAGCAGACAGTGAAAATCTTTATGGGGCCCTGTTAGGGGGCCCCTGCACTGCCCATGCCAGTGGCATGGGCAGTGCAGGGGCCCCCAGGGGCCCCATGACACCTGTTCCCGCCATCCTGTTCCTGGCGGTAAAAACCGCCAGAAACAGGATGGCAGGAAGGGGGTCGGAATCTCCATGGCGGCGCTGCTTGCAGCGCCGCCATGGAGATTCAGCCCATGCAGGGGAAATCCGGCGGGAAACCGCCGGATCCCCTTTTCTGACCGCGGCTTTACCGCCGCAGTCAGAATGGGCTGGGAAGCACCGCCAGCCTGTTGGCGGTACTTCCGTGGTCCCCGGCCCTGGCGGTCCGGAATGACCCCCTAAATCTTCCCTGTGCACCTGTTTCAAAAATATAACCTCCACCTCTCCAGGCACTTCACAACTAACTAAAACCTCTTTACCAAAAACTTTAGGGAGGGCGGAAGGGAAAGATTTTTCTATCCCTCTTTCTGCCTGCTACTAGTCACTGTGTCTACCTTATAAAAACGTTGGCTGGTGGCCTAATCACCCCCCTATCTATACCTCCCCTTCTCCTTACAAAAAAGAGAGCCCAAAGAAGACACCAGTCCTTCTTGGACTACACCACTCACACAAAATTAAACTGTTATTATGCAAGTAACCGGTCACTGCATTTTATGGATAGTGCACCTTAGGGTAGATCATCTCCCACGGAATACAGAAGACAATGCAATGGCAGCGTGTCATGTTGGTTCAACCAAATCTGGAACCATCAGGATATGGTGAGATTCCGGGGAGTGTGGGAGGTGAAATAGAGACTTAGGGGGTCATTCCTACTTTGCCCGCCAAAGTACCCCCGCCAGAAGACCGCACCGCGGTCAAAAGACCGCGGCGGTCATTCTGGCTTTCCCGCTGGGCTGGCGGGCGACCGCCAAAAGGCCACCCGCCCGCCCAGCGGAAAAGCACCAGCAACGAGGAAGCCGGCTCCGAATGGAGCCGGCGGAGTTGCTGGTGTGCGACGGGTGCAGTTGCACCCGTCGCGATTTTCAGTGTCTGCCACGCAGACACTGAAAATCAATGTGGGGCCCTGTTAGGGGGCCCCTGCAGTGCCCATGCCAGTGGCATGGGCACTGCAGGGGCCCCCAGGGGCCCCACAACACCCGTTCCCGCCAGCCAGGTTCTGGCGGTGAAAACCGCCAGAACCAGGCTGGCGGGAAGGGGGTCGGAATCCCCATGGCGGCGCTGCTTGCAGCGCCGCCGTGGAGGATTCCCTGGGGCAGCGGGAAGCCGGCGGGAAACCGCCGGCTTCCCTTTTCTGACCGCGGCTTTACCGCCGCGGTCAGAATGCCCCCGGAAACACCGCCAGCCTGTTGGCGGTGCTTCCTCCGTCACCTACCCTGGCGGTCTATGACCGCCAGGGTAGGAATGACCCCCTTAGGGCCAGATGCAGCAAGCAGTTTTGCCCATTCTGTGTCTATGGGAAAATGTGTTCATACATATGGCCCTTAGAGCCTGATTTAGGGTTTGCCGTTGGTTACTCCCTCACAAACATGACAGATGTCCCATCCGCCCCATTACAAGTGCATTTTGTCTAGGACCAATAGCATTATACGATGTTGTGGCCACCACATTTTCCACATAATTATTTATTTTCCACATTCCATCGTCTGCTACATAATCTGCAGACTATAACAAAAACTGTTTCTAGCTCAAATGGATCAAAAGCTACTAAAATGTGGCAACACATGTTGCTGTAGAACGGAAGGCCTTGCAAAGGTTGACTGTTCTTCTTTCTATTGTTTATTGCTGTATGTGGATGTCAGACTGGTGCTAATGAAGTTAAACCTTTGCCAATATAATATTTACATGTGAAAAAATGACAAAATGATGATGCAATGCTATCACAAAACGTGTTGCATTATTATTACGCCTTCTCTTGCCACATAATTTAGTAAACCCTGCCTCATAATTTGGTTCTCCCATTCCGCTTAATTGAAGTGGCTCTGATTATACTCTATGGCACCTGTAATAAGGTGGATGGAATACCTGTCACGTTTGTGATGGTGTAACCCTTCCATAACTATATTTTTTTAATCAAGTGCTGATTCGAAAATATTGTTCAAAGTATATTGCTTTCTATTATTACACGCGACTGATATTAACAAGTGTTGATTAATTCTTCTATGGCTCCTACCCTCACTTATCCTTCCCCCATGCAGTGTCCCTCACCAGTATCAGAGTCATGACAGAGTTAAATGGGAGATGAGATAATGTTGAGAAACCTGTGGTGAGCCTGCAAAGAAACTGTATTTCTGGCAGCTTTGCATGCTTGATTCAGCATCACAATGGTGCTTTACATAGTGGAAGCAATCAGGGTGAATAACATTCCCAAGCTGCTTTATATGCTGGGCCTAATGTAGATACAGAATGACTATAGTGCTTTACATGCAGGGGAGCAATGAGAGGAGCTAATCTGCAATGTGTCTTTTAGATGCTGGGCAGTGATATGAAAATTGGCACCATGCCAGTATCTCACATTTACATGTACTAGTAAAATCAGTACCCCGTGGGTTAATGAGTAATCTGAACACTGAGCAACACACCTGTCACCTTCTGCAGCACACAGGCACATAGAACCCCCCCCCCCTTACACTAACATTTAAGGCCAATTTGAGCACCTTGCATTTTGAGCAGAACCCCAGACAATTCCCAAATTGTCCAGAAATAGGGACCAGTGCTTTTATTATTGATGCTGTAGGAAAAACTTAACTTTAGCACACCCCTCCATCTGTTGCATGTCATTCTCCTCACATACATGTAACATGTCAGTGGCCCACCACTTTTGTGAACAAACACCGCTTACAAAAAGTCCTCTGTGACACATTAAAAAAAAAACACCTTTTCAGGTTTTCAAAGTGCAGATAACACTGGGCACTGAGTAGGATTAGAACGTTAAGTTTTTGTTTGCCTTTCATGAATGAACTGTTGACGAAACAATGAACATTGGCGAGGGCCGGAGGATTTATGCGATTATGTGGCTTCAGTTTGTACCGCATAAATAGGGATTTACCACAGTTGCAGCATAATTTGCAAATTTCACAAAAAAATGCCACCGCTAGCTGAAACGGGTGAAAATAATACTGCCTGAGAGTGCGCCGCATAGTTTGCATTTTTTCCACATCATTTAGGGGTTTCATTTGATTTTCACAGCGGGCCCTGTGATGCTCTGTTGCGGAGTCAGCGGTCTAGAATTGTCGTTGAATGGCCCCATCACTGTCTTGAACACCAGACCAGCACTTCAGGAGCATTTTATATTATCGTACAGAGTTTGACTTTCATCAGTGTCGGGCCGGCCTACGAGGCAAGTTGGCAGTGCCAGGAGGGCTGGTTTGACAGGCCAGCGCGTGGGTCCTTTTTTGGCTGTTTGTGGGCCTTTGTATGCTCTGGTTGGTCGCTGTTACTGCTGATGTCCTTGAAGTTATCACAAAACTGCCTGCAACAAGCATAAATGTATGCAATCTCCAATACCTTGCAAAACACCTGTACAGTGTCTCTTTGCAAGTTCAAAGCTGCCCGATTTGCAAATGTGACCCAGTTTTTCTGATTCACTGATGGAGGCCACTTGAATTTGCCTCCAGGGCCCATCTTATGTCCCAGTTCAACCTCGACTCTCATATTAACACCATGTCCTGGAACAGTGTTAAACATTGCTGGTATGTTTTCTAGCATGGTTGTTTCAATAAAAACAGCATTTATTTTTCCCATTGGGCCGACTGTATGAGAAATGCCTTGCTTCCTCTGTGACATAAATATTTACCCTCTCTGCCACCTGTGTTTGGCATCAGTCACACAAGTTTCTTACCAGTACACTCATTGCTTCTGAATACTCTGGCAAAAACAGAAGGGAACATGCTTGATGAATTGAAGCCAATATGTAGTAGAGGTGAGCGAGCTACTGAAAGCTCGCGTCAGGCTCGAGACGAATGCCCGGCTCGGCTCTCGATCCTTTTGGTTTACTCAGGCCCGCAACGAGCCACGCTTTCATAGGAGGTGATGTGGTCTATTGGCCACTGCTCCTGACCTTGCATCAATGGGAATTGTCCTTGAATCCCACCTCGGCTCAGCATCCTGTGAATCCCGACAAATCTCCCCGTGCTAGAAAAAAATGTGTTCCTTATCAGGTATGAGAGCACCTTCCAGTACCTTAATGCAGCATATGTGGTGTCGAAAAAACTCTCTTGTTTTATTTAATAACCTATAATGATGTCCCATCTGTAAGAATCTAGGCAAAATAAAGGTTACGCATGGAAACTGGCTTGCCTCTTAGTTCACTAAGTCATCACAGTGGAGACAGAAAAGTATCTCAGATGATGATTAAAACCTCTCACCTTTAATAATACTTCTCAATGCAGAGATATTGGGGGTCGTTTTGAGTTTAGAGGGGGGAAAAGCCCGCCCGCCAAACTCCCCGGTAAGGTTGCCGCAAGTGCGGTCGCCTACGTGCAGGCCCCATTATAAGGTCCCCGCTGGGCCAGTGGGAGGAAACAGTGTTTTCACCCTCTGGCCCAGCGGGGAACAGCCCACAACATTGACGACGGCTCATAATTGAGCCGGCGGCAATGTTGCAGGGCGTAGGGTGCAATATCACCTGTTGCGCTTTTCATTGTCTGCATAGCAGACAGTGAAAAGCGCGACAGGGCTGTCCATGGGGGCCCCTGCACTGCCATGTAAAAGCTGCCAGAGAGTGGGGTCGTAATCCCCAGGGCGACGCTCCATGCAGCACTGCCCTAGCAGATTAGGACCGCCAGCACCGCCAGTCTCTCCAGTGGAGGAAAACTGGCAGTGCTCCTGGTCCGACTGTGGCCAAACTGTCACGGTCATAATGTGGCAGTCTGACTGCCGCCAAAGCGGTCTGACCACCACTTTGGAGGCGATCAGACCGCCACCGCGGCCCTGGTGGTCAGAAGACCGCCAAGGCATTAGGGCCATAGTCTTATGTACTAAGGTGAAGCGCGTCCATGTGAATATGAATTTTGAAGACGCCTTATCATATTCTTATATATTGGTTGTATGATTTACATGGCAAATATTTTCAAAGTACAGCTTGTGCATGGGCTGTTAAAGCCGAACCTTGGCTCGGCTCAATCTCGGCTGTCACTGTTCCTTTTTTGGCTCTTGCCATCCTCTAATAAGTGGCAGGATGATGGCATAGTCTAGGAAGCTGAGTGTTATACATGAATTTCTCTCTTGCCATGTTCACCAGGTGTGACTGGCACAGTGTGGAATAGGCAACTTAATGTTGGGTTGGAAGGCAAGTGTTTGTCCAAGCACCTCCCACAGGGGAGGGTGTGCAGGGTTCCCCACCTTGGGAGCTGGATTCATGTCTGTGAGTTTGCCTCACCTGAGAGGTCAGAAACATACACAAGCAATGGGTCCTGAAAAGAAGAAAGTGCAATCCTATCCTACTCAAAGTGCACAATCAGTAACAATGTCCACATAAACACTCTCAACCACAGTGACAGAACAGGACATTAGTTATTGTTCCTGTTCCAGACAGAACATGTCAATGATCAAGCAATAGCTGTAGACACAGTCACAGTGGAGCAGAAGAGCTCCTCATCAGTCTTAGCCCAGAGTTCCGTCTGAAACCATAGAGTTGGCATCTTGATATGCAATCCTGGGGCCCTATGGATGGGGTGTTTTCCAGAATGTCTCAAAGCAAGGATGAGAGAAATCTAGTGCCCGTGCCCCTGCAATAGTAGCAGTGCTGTCCTAGGGGCTTTGGGGCCAATAGGCAAGGCATATTTTGAGCCCCCCTGTTTGGAACAACTTTAAATTTATTACCGATTTTTAGCTAATTTCCACTCTTGTTATGGCAAACACCGTTCAACTATAGGTTAAACTTTGAAACTTGCACAGACTTTCAGCCAAAAGCTGAATCAGCCTGCCATCTGCCAGCCAAATAGTACCAAAAAAGTCTTCATCCAGCATTGATGAAGCCATTTCTTTTCGAGGTTGTATTTAGGGTTTTTTCGGTCTTGCAACAAGATTTTACACAAACAACCTGTAACTCTATTTGTAGGAAAGCCAGAGTATAGACGACCAGGCAAATGCTTAGTAGAATAGCACATAACATAAAAAATGATGAGACATGCACACAACAGTGTAAACTGTTGCTTTAATTGCAGAATATTTGTAATAAAAAAAATCACTGATTACACAAGAAATTCTTGCTTTAACAGTGAACTTCAAACACTGCTGTGAGGGTTTCAACTATAGCCTTAGAGCCTGTCGTAGCAGGCTATACCAGCGATTAAAGGCCGAGTCGAAAATGGCCAGTATAGCCCAGTTACAAGGCGCTATAAGGCTATTAAAAGATTCCACCACTGGAGGCCAGAATGTTGTAATAGAATAAAGTCTGTTGCTGTGAACAAAGAACATTGGAATGTTAAGGATCCAGGCTTATACCAGCCAATAAAAGTCCAGAACTCTCCATTGTCTGCAATGGAGCTCCCAACATTCCAATGTTCTAATATTCCATAGGATGAAATCCGATTATTTTTCATTTAAATCTCGCCCCCTGGCTTGTCTCTTCTCAGTACACCTTTCCATTTAAATCTCACCCCCTGGCTTGTCTCTTCTCGGTACACTCATCTGGCTAGAAGTGATCTCCAACTCTGCTGAGTAAGAAATGGAATGAGATAGGAGACAGGAGAAGGACAGAGAGGTGAAAAGACTGGTATAGTGAGAGAGGTGGAGTACAGTAAGAAGTGAGGTAGAAGTAAAAATGAGGTAAAGTGTCTGGCCAGAAAGGGTGAGATGAGGTAAAGAGGGGAAGGTGAGATTGCCAGAAAGATAGAGAGTTGAGAAGTGGAAGAGGAGGGTAGAGAGAGAGAGAATGAGCCAGGTAAGGTTTAGAGTGAGGTAGAAAGAAAGGAAATATAGGCCCATATGTATAAAAGGATTTAGCATTTCTCAATGATCCAAATCGCTTTTTCGGGCTGTTAAGAAATGCTAAATTTTCTTTCCTTATGTACAAATGCCTATGTGGCATAGCAAAATAGGAAATCACAAATAAGGATTTCCTATGTGTGATTTCCACCCCCCGTGTACGTAGCATTTCCTAAATGCGAAATGGGCATTTAGGAAATGCTATTACCATTGAATCAGATCTAATGGTAACCAGGTGTAAATTTAAAAAAAGGCATGCAAAATGAACTTTTTGCAGTGTCTTGAAGCGCACTCACCCCAATAGCATAGAAGTACTTTACAAGAGCACCACATTTTCCTCTCTTCCATTGAAGGAGGGCCTTTGGCCCATGGGTAGGGAAGGTTTTGCATTTCCAAATTTGCAATTGCAACTCCATAGGAATTGCTATTAGGAAATCACAATTTAAGAACATTCTAATTTGCATTTCTTAGCGATTTTTAGGATTCGTAATTTAGGGATTGCAAATTGGAAGTTTCGTACATATGGGTCAAAGGTGTAGCATCCACTTAGGGTGTTGAGGAAACAAAATAGGGAACATAGCAAGGTAAGAGAGAGGCAGGGAAAGGCAGAGAGAGGTAGAGGAAGGCAGAAAGACAGGTGAAGCTCTGGGAGAAGTTCAGAAAGAGATGCAAGGTGAGCTAAAGAGGGGAGCACAATGAGAAGATATATCGAAAGACAGGTCAGGTAAAGAGATCAGTGAGCGAGAGAGAAAAGTAGAGCTACATGAATAAAGAGTAGAAAATTAGATCTAGTACACTGAGAACATAGGGAGAGTTGGGGCAGAGTTTGTTAAAGAGGTAGAGCGAGAGAGTGAACTGGATGGAGAGAGTTGTGAAGTAGAGGCAAAGGTGTATAAAGAGAGAGAGGGAGAGCAACAGCATAGACGTCCAGAGGTTGAGTTGGTGAATAGGAGACACAGAGACAGATGAGACAGAGAAAGCAAAGAGTGATCGTTAGAGAAAAGAGGTGGAAGTACACAAAGTGGTAACAATACCCAAAGAATAAGAAGTGAGAGGTAAAGAGAAACAAAGGCATTGAGAGAGGGGACACAGAGCTTTTAAGTAGTGAAGGGAGGGTGAGGTCAATTGAAAGGTTAGGTAATGAAAGGGACAGGAGGTAGTAGGGGAGAGCTGGTAGAGGTATTTGAGGTAAAGAGAGTAATGAGAAACAGAGGGGAGGTGGAGGGTGGTGAGGTAGAGAGAACGATCTGAAATATAGAGAAAGTTGATGTATAAAGAGTTTGAGAGAGAAATGGAGGGGTGAGGAACATAGAGAGATGGATTTGAGAGGGGGCGGTAGATGGGGAAGAGATAGAGTGAGGTGCAGAGAGAGAACTGGGAAGAGTGATAGGGTAGAGAGGTAGATCTGTTAATGTAGGAACACAAAGTGGAAGAAAGAGGAATGGGGTTTTGAGTAGCTAAAGAGAGCTCTATTGAGAGAGAGGTGAGCTAGACACAGGCCAGGTAGAGATTTTAGACAGAGAAAAAAGGGGTATATAGCATACATAGAGAAGTAGAGATAGGCAGGGGGAGAAAGGGGTAGAGTGAGGGGTGAGGTAGAAGAGGTGGAGTGAAGTAAGGTAGGAGCCACGGTGCAGAAAGATTATTTTTAAGAGCCACGAGGGGCCTGATTTAGATATTGGCCGACGGGTTACTCCGTCACAATGGTGACAGATATCCTCTTCACCAAAATATAAATCCCATTATGTCCTCTAGGATTTACATTTTGGCCAACGGGATACGCGTCACCGTTGTGACGCAGTAACCAGTCTGCCAATATCTAAAACAGGCCCTAAGTGCCTGAGACCACATGCGGTAAGGTAAGGCAGGCCAAAGATGCACACTAAGCGTCTGTGATGGACATACACAGCTGTCAAATTAGGAAAGAATCTGTTATCATGCACAGATTTATTATTGTTAGTTCAGGATTTCAGACTAGCCTGGCTATTTTCCCAGGGCCCCTTGGTATTCCATCCCTGGGCATTTAACCACTTTCCCATGCCTTAAAGGGGCCCTGACAATATCAGTAAAAATATGAGCAGGAGGAATGTTTGGCAACAGAGAACATGAATAGCATGCTTTTTTTCTATTGATTAAATCTCAGCATCTCTGTAGATGTCCACATCAAAGTTGTGTGATTGCCAACATCTGACATCACAATTGGGCAGTAATTGGATCTCTGTTCTCTGCTTCGTAATGTAGCTAAAAGGTGGTTCCAGGTATGTCATTTTCTGACATTTCTAGTTTGTTGACAAACCACGCCAGGCAGCATGGGACTTTTAGGCTCACAAAAGGGAATATTTAATCCCCAGAATGCAATGTACTGTTTGAATGGCTGAAGTATCACACATAGTGTGAGTCGTACCCCGGGAGTTATGTAAACAAGTGTATAACATTGTGGTGTTGGCTCTCATTATAAAATAAGACTGCTGGATTTAGGTGGCAGTACCACTGGATTGTAGAGAACAGAGTCCAATTCCACACAGTGTGACATCTGTTGGCCTACCCTTCTGGACAGCTAGCAGTACCTCACCAGTACCGAAGAGTAGTGGTGATTTGTGGCAGACGTGCGCGTAACATTCTGATCTCTCTGAGAAATTGTGGTGGAACAGAGCTTACCCTTTTCTCTCAGTTGCTTTCATTTCACACATGCAAAGACAAATAGAAGCAGGAACTGGTTCAATTAATGTTATTGAATCAAATGCATTCTAAATAAAAAGGCATGTACTGTAATGATTAGGATAATGAAACATGATAATAGCAGAGCAGTGATGAAAAAGTGACACATAAGAAAAGTCCCACCATAATGTCTATACTAGAGCACAGCAGTGTAAGCCCAAATCCGCTCTTCAGGACCCCTTAGGAAGACACCATCACCCATACCTAAATGTAGTAGTGGCGAAGAGGGTTGTTGGACTACCGAGAGTCTTCTCCCATGTGGGTAGAAAAGATGTCTAGTCTCAGCAGACAGCTCCGATGAAGTGAACAGCATGCAAAAGCAACTTCTGGCTGGAATTTCCCTCTAATGTAGGTTTCTTTTTTATACTAAAACATCTGATGTTCTGAGAATACTGCCCTAACGTAAGAAAACATATGTTTCCATGAAACATCAAGGAATGTGATGTTCTGTTTTGTAACGTCAACATAATCGTGAATAGCCTTGAGCAAGCACAGAGTGAAGCTGTGCTAAGAAATAAAAACAATTTTCTAAGCAGGGTGAACAACAGATAAAAGAATAAAAACATAGCCACAGAATGTAGCTTCTGCTAAAATAATACAATGAATTGTTTTCTAGGCAAAGGTGCACAAGCTGTAGACCTATGGCTAAAATAACATGCCCATAAAATGATGCTAAAATAACCTCACAACAACGTGGTGGCCAAGGAGTAAGTCCATGTTACATGGGATATTTCTACACCGAGTTGAAGGTGAGGAAGCTGAAGGCATTGTTGGATGTTTATCTAAGCCAAAGTCAACAGGTTTTGAGAACCCTCTTGTCTTCTTCAAGGCACTAAACATAGGTACCTGACCAAATATTAAAAGTAGGCTGTGTAACATCAAAAAAGTTACTTTGATATGTACTGCAGCTTTAGGCACCAGCAGTTCAGAGATGCTATAGCAGTACTGAAGACTCGATTTTAGGTCCCTCATGTGGTTGGTGTAAATTCACCCTGCAGCTGTATGGAACATCTGGCTTTTATGCCACTGGTGTAATTTCTACAACACTGTGATGTGGCCTTTCCTATGACTCATATATGCCATTTGGGAATTAGTCAATTATCTACCATGTTTAGGGGTCACAGGACATCCACCTGCAGGTGTTTAGCAGCTTTGCAGTGTCCAAAAGGAACAGAATATAATTGGGGGTTTGTGCAAAAAGATGTACCTTTGTGGACGAAGGAAATTCAGTGGATTCTGGTTTGGCTTTAGCACTTTTTCTAGAAAAACACAACATTGATTCAGACTGTAAGGCTTTTCATTGATTGCTACAGGACTGGAACTTGATTTGGAAGTATGGGGAGAATTTTACTTTTCTCAATTAAATCTTATTGTCCAACCTCACTAGATAATATGCTGTAAATAGGTATATTATCCACACTTGACCACCTCAATTGACCAAGCTCGGGAAAAAAAGCACATTGTGCACATTTGACCATCTCAGTAGAACAGGCTCCTGAAGGGAGCACATTTTGTGCGCTTTACCACCTGAATGGAACAGGCTTTGCAAGGAAGTGCATTGTGCATCTTGATCTCTGAAACGGAACAGGATCTGGAAGGAAGCACATTGTGTATGCTTGACTACCACAATGGAACAGGCTTTGAAAGGATGGACATGGTGCACATTAATCTCTGCAATGGAACAGGCCTTGGAGGGAACATCATTGTGCATGCCTGAGTACCAGAATGGAACAGGCTCTTGAAGGATGGGCATTGTGCACCTTGATCTTCGCAATGGAACAGGCTCTGGAAAGAACCACATTGTGCATGCTTGACTACCACAATGGAACAGGCTCTGGAAGGAAGCCCATTTTGCATGCTTGAGTACAATAAAGGAACAGGCTCTGGAAGGAAGCGTATTGTGCATACCGTATACCACAAAGGAATAGGCTCTGGAAGGAAGTGCATTGTGCATGCTTGAGTATCAGAATGGAAAAGGCTCTGGAATGATGTGCATTGTGCACCTTGATCTCCGCAATCAAACAGGCTCTGGAAGGAACCTCATTGTGCATCCCTGATACCACAATGGAACAGGCTCTGTAAGGAAGCACATTGTGTATGCTTGCTACCACAATGGAAAAGGCTCTGGAAGGAAGTGCATTGTGCATGCCTGACTACCAAAATGGAACAGGCTGTGGAAGCATTAGCATTTCGCACATTCATCTCCGCAATGGAACAGGCTCTGGAAGGAACCACATTGTGCATGTTTGAGTACCAGAAGGGAACATGCTCTGGAAGGATGGGCACTGTGCACCTTGATCTCCACAATGGAACAGGCTCTGGAAAGAACCACATTGTGCATGCCTGATCCCACAATGGAACAGGATCTGGAAGGAAGTGCATTGTGCATGCTTGAGTACAGCAAAGAAACAATCTCTGGAAGGAAGTTCTTTGTGCATGCTTGAGTACCACAAAGGAACTGGCTCTGGAAGGAAGAGTACTGTACATACCTGATACCACAATGGAATAGGCTCTAGGAGGAAGTGCATTGTGCATGCTTGACAACCACAATGGAACAGGTCCTGGAAGGAAGCCCATGGTGCATGCTTGAGAACCACAATGGAACAGGCTCTAGAAGGATTGGCATTGTCCTTATTCGGCCACCTTAATGGTGGAGGCTATAGAAGGAGGTGCACTCTTGGTCACCTCAGTAGAGGAGACTCTGGAAGGATGGGGAATGTGCATGCTAGACTAACACAATGGAACAGGCTCTGGAAGGAAACACGATCTGCATGCTTGACTACACAATGGAAAGGCCCTGGAAGGATGGGCATTGTGCATGCTTGAGTACAGATGGGCACTGGAAGTAAGTGCATTGTGCATGCTTGACTACCACAATTTAAGAGGCTCTGTAAGGAAGCACTTTGCGCATGCTTGAGTACCACAAGGGAACAGGCTCTGGAAGGATGGGCATTGTGCATGCTTGAGTACCACAATGGAACAAGCTCTGGAAGGATGGGCACTGTCCATACATGCCCACCTTAATGGTGCAGGCTGAAGAAGGAGATGCACTCTTGCCCACCTCAGTAGAACAGGCTTTGGAAGGATGGGCATTGTGCATGCTTGAGTACGACAATGGAACAGGCTGTGGAAGGAAACATTGTACATGCTTGACTACCACATTGGAACAGGCTCTGGAAAGAAGTTTGTTGTACATGCTTGACTACCACAATGGAACAGGCTCTGGAAGGATGGGCACTATGCATGCTTGAGTACCACAATGGACTTGGCTCTGGAAGGATGGGCATTGTGCATGCTTGACTACCACAGTGGAACATGCTCTGGAAGGATGGGCATTGTCCTTACTTGTCCATCATAACTGTGCAGACTGTAGAAGGATGTGAACTCTTGGCGGCCACCTCAGTAGGGCAGGCTCTTGAAGGATGGGCAATGTGCATGCTTGTTACCGCTAAGGAACAGGCTCTAGAAGGAAGTGCATTGTGCATGTTTCAGTACCACAATGGAACAGGCTCTGGAAGGAAGCGCACTCTGCATGCTTGACTACCACAATGGAAAAGGCCCTGGAAGGAAGTGCATTGTACATGCTTGACCACAACATGAAATAGGCTCTGGAAGGAAGCTCATTGTACATGCTTGAGTACCACAATGGATCAAGCCCTGAAGGAAGTGCGGTCTGCATACTTGACTACTGCAATGGAACAGGCTCTGGAAGGATTGGCATTACTTGGCCACTTTAATGATGCAGGCTGTAGAAGGAAGTGCACTCTTGGACACCTCAGTGGAGCAGGGTCTGAAGGATGGGGAATGTGCATGCTTGACTAACACAATGGGACAGACTCTAGAAGAAAGTGCATTGTACATGCTTGACTACCACAGTGGATCAGGCTCTGGAAGGATGGGTATTGCCCTTACTTGGCTTACTTGGCCATCCTAACTGTGGAGACTGTAGAAAGATGTGCGCTCTTGGCCACCTCAGTAGAGCAGGCTCTAGAAGGAAGGGCAAGGTGCATGCTTGATGCCACAATGGAACAGGCTCAGGAAGGAAGCACATTGTGTATGCTTCAGTACCACAATGGAACAGGCTTTAGAAGGAAGCACCCTGTGCGTGCTTGACTACCACAATGGAAAAGGCTCTGGAAGGAAGTGCATTGTACATGCTTGAGTACCACAATTGTCAGGCTTTGGAAGGATAGGCATTGTTCTTACTCGGCCACCTTAATGGTGCAGGCTGTAGAAGGAGGTGCACTCTTGGCCACCTCAGTGGAGCAGGCTCTGGAAGGAAGTGCATTGTACATGCTTGAGTACCACAATGAAACAGGCTGTGGAAGTAAGTGCATTGTACATGCTTGAGCATCACAGTGCATCAGGCTCTGAAAGAAGTGCATTGTGAATGCTTGACTACCACAGTGGAACAGGCTCTGTAAGGATGGGCATTGTCCTTACTTAGCCACCTTAATGGTGCAGGCTGTAGAAGGAGGTGCACTCTTGGCCACCTCAGTAGAACAGGCTCTGAAAGGAAGTGCATTGTGCATGCTTGAGTACCACAAGTCAGCAGGCTCTGGAAGGATAAGCATTGTGCATGCTTGAGTACCACAATGAAACAGGCTGCGAAAGGATAAGCATTGTGCATGCTTGAGTACCACAATGAAACAGGCTGTGAAAGGATGGGCATTGTGCATGTTGGAATACCACAGGGGAACAGGGTCTGGAAGGATGGGCATTGTGCATGCTTGAGTACCACAATGGAAAATGCTCCGGAAGGATGGGCATTGTGGATGCTTGACTACCACAAGGCAGCAGGCTCTGGAAGGATGGGCATTGTGCATGCTTGAGTACCACAATGAAACATGCTGTGAAAGGATGGGCATTGTGCATGCTTGACTACCACAAGGGAATGGGGTTTGGAAGGATGGGCATTGTGCATGTTGGACTACGACAGGGGAACAGGGTCGGGAAGGATGGGCATTGTGCATGCTTGACTACCACAAGGGAATGGGGTTTGGAAGGCTGGGCATTGTGCATGTTGGACTACCACAGGGGCACAGGGTCTGGAAGGATGGGCATTGTGCATGCTTGACTACCACAAGGGAATGGAGTCTGGAAGGATGGGCATTATGGATGTTGGACTACCACAGGGGAACAGGGTCTGGGAGGATGGGCATTGTGCATGCATGAGTACCACAATGGAAAATGCTCTGGAAGGATGGGCATTATACATGCTTGAGTACCACAATGGAACAGGCTGTGAAATGAAACATTATACATGCTTGACTACCACAATGGAACAGGCTCTGGAAGGATGGGCATTGTGCATGCTTGACAACCACAAGGGAATGGGGTCTAGAAGGATGGGCATTGTGGATGTTGGACTACCACAGGGGAACAGGGTCTGAAAGGATGGGCATTGTGCATGCTTGTGTACCTCTATGGAACAGGCTGTGGAGGGAAACATTGTGGATGCTTGAGTATCACAGGGAGGAGGTTCTGGAAGGATGGGCATTGTGCATGCTTGACTACCACAAGGCAGCAGGCTCTGGAAGGATGGGCATTGTGCATGATTGAGTACCACAATGAAACTGCCTCTGGAAGGATGGGCATTGTGCATGTTGGACTACCACGGGGGAACAGGGTCTGGAAGGATGGGCATTGTGCATGCATGACTACCACAAGGGAATGGGGTTTGGAAGGATGGGCATTCTGCATGTTGGACTACCACAGGGGAACAGGGTCTGGAAGGATGGGCATTGTGCATGCTTGAGTACCACTATGGAACAGGCTGTGGAGGGAAACATTGTGGATGCTTGAGTATCACAGGGAAGCAGGTTCTAGAAAGATGGGCATTATGCATACTTGAGTACCACAATGACACAGGCTGTGGAAGGATGGGCATTGTGCATGCTTGACTACCACAAAGGAATGGGGTCTGGAAGGATGGGCATTGTGGATGTTGGAATACCACGTGGGAGCAGGGTCTGAAAAGATGGGCATTGTGCATGCTTGTGTACCACTATGGAACAGGCTGTGGAGGGAAACATTGTGGATGCTTGAGTATCACAGGGAGGAGCTTCTAGAAGGATGGGCATTGTGCATGCTTGAGTACCACAATGAAACAGGCTCTGGAAGGATGGGCATTGTGCATGCTTGAGTACCACAATGAAACAGGCTCTGGAAGGATGGGCATTGTCCTGACGCAGCACCTTAATGGTGCAGGCAGTTGAAGGAGGTGCACTCTTGGACAGCTCAGTAGAACACGCACTGGAAAGTTTTGTCCACACTCGGCCCTCTAGATTAAAGAGAGGCAAGGACTTGTATTAAAACATTTTCAAACAGGGATGAGTTTTTGTGGAATAGCAGCAATGAAAGACTAAATCACTGAACTGTGATTTGCCTATAATGAGAAAACAACGAAATGTACCGGTGCATACGACGGGCGTACGGGTGGCATCTTTAAAAATACCAGGATCTCAGCATCATGAGGACGCCTCCAAGTTATATGTGCAGCAACGAAATTACTGAGGTAGCTGAGGCCGCCTTCCACTAGGGGAGGAATTAAAAAAAATGTGAACTAACAAAGAACAACAATAAAATACAATAGAACGGCTAATACTGACACATTGTAAAATTGGCTAAACAGAGCAATGCTTGGTTGCCATGGCAGCAGCCATATGAGATCTTCGGATGCCCATTAGTACAAGACTGTAAACAAAAAAAATAGGGAGACTGGCGGTGGATTACTTGTTGCTCCAAAACTAAGTGCAATGCAATGCACTTACGAATTTATTAAAGAATTTTAAGTTAATGCTTCCCCTTAAAAATAGTATACAAAAGAATTATTGATCGTTCAAATGCCCAAAGGCATAGATTCTATTTCCCATTGACTAAGAAAGAAACAGGAGAACAATGCAGGCGAAAACTGAGGCTTCACTTGCTAGAGTAACGCAGAACTAGTGGAAATAGCACAAACTCTCCAAACTGCCCTGGTCCTAAAGAGTCGCCCCCTAGGGTTTGTGTGTTACCGATGAAGAGACTGCTGATTAGCAATGATGATGAATTAGACTGTGGCCAGCAAAGGTTCCATAAGTCCCTCTGCCCCAGTTGAGTTTAAAAACACAGGCATAATATTGGTAATTTAGTGGTTGCGTCACACAAGTAGGTCCAGGCGCTAAAGCACCTGGTGCATTCATCATGCCTACACCTCTGGAACTAAAACAGAGACAGCAGTAAAAGTTGCAATAAATTCACATTAAGAGGTGACCAATAGATTTGTAGGCAAATCCTTCATCTTGGGACCTGTATCTCCATATTCATCATATCAAATGTTGAACTACAAATCCCACGATATTAAGGGGCATATTTATTAATGGGTTGCGTTGCCCTTGCGCCACACAAATAGCTCTGGGATGGCACAGCTACTAAGTCAGATTTATCAAGCCACATAAGGCCACTTTGCGTGGCCCTGCATGCTTGGAAAACGTGGAGTAATTCAAAGCAGTGCAAATTGCTGTGTTGCGTTATTCTGCCCCAGGGAGGTATTACATTGGTGTAGCATGGGTGTTCCCACGCATCCACTCACGGATTTTGGCGATTCCAAGATTTACTATCACTGGCAGACCTGGGAAATGTGTCAAAATGCTGCGCCTCTGCAGGTGAGACGTAGCAAGGAGAAATATCTCTATCCGTGTTTTTTTCTTCTTTCTATGTGTACTAAACATTGCAGCACACATAGAAAGAGGAAAATACATTTGGGGATTGTCTTTGTACAGGAATGTGCCCCTTCATGCACAGAAACAATCCTGCCTGCAACGCAGAAACCGTAGCCCCACAACACAAGGGTGCCTGCATGGGTGCTGGGCCGCCAAAAGGGCACTTTCGCAAGGAAAGGACAGGTATGCAATGTATAATGTTAAATATGGTGCAATCCTGTTCTTTCACGCAGCATAGAGCAGTAAGGTATCTTGCTGAGCTGTGTGAAAATTTGATAAATGTGCCCCTGATTGTTGTAGGTTTAAGGTAAGGATTGGCTATATTTGTTGACTATGAAATTGTACCATTTGATGTGCATGCAGAAACTCTGGGCTGATCTTATGACCATCAAATCATCTTCTCACAGTTACACTGGGGCTGGTGATGCGGTGCACATGCCAGATCTCTAATAAAAGCTGATAAGACAGAAAACTTTATGAATGGCAATGCTCTTCCAGCTCTGTAATGAAGTTCCACAATCCATGAAACATGTCACAGTGGCCAGAGATGCCTTATAATTGGCCCGGTATTTCCCCCACCTCGACTCCCATTGTTACTGTTCATGGGGTCAATGACAATTTTGGATGAGGATTACTGTGGGATTCTGAGTTGTACACTGATGGCACCCTCAGAATGAGGGATTAGTTTAATTGGGACATGGTTTCTGCTTTCAGAAGTACCAGGAGTTGAACCTCTTCATTTCTGCCATGCTTCAGTAATGCCTTTTTGCTTGACCCAGAAGAGAAGGAGACCTGTTTATCTGCACAAGAATCTAGATTACGCCTGACCGCAGGAAGTGGTATCATTTCGAAAAGGAAAGCCCAAGGCTGAGCTGAGTGAAAGAACCTTCATGAGGATGTCTTTTGGAACTGCGGCTGCTGGGAGCCACTTGGTCATCTCAGTCCTCAGGTACCCAGGTGAAACAAGATCTACTGACAGGTCAAGGGCTGCCCCATCATCTTCACAAGGAAGGCGAGCTAGCATCGTCCCCAACATTGCCCGTGCCCTTAGGGTGCCTGCACCTACTGCATTCATGGTCCAGACGGACTAGGAGACAGTTGATCTTCCAGTAGGCTAGAGGAAATTGTCCTCTCTCCAGTATTGTTGAACCATCATTCCATTCCTCACGGTTCTGAAGATATTGATGGTAGAAGCTACGGTCACCACAAACTGTAAAGCAGACTGAATACCAGTGGTAATTGGCATTCGCAGTGAGTGAAGGGGTGCCCCAACCGCTGTAAGATCTTGCACAAATACCATACCCAATGAAAACATAGTGGGATTTTGCCCTCTAATAAAGACCAATTGCACACTTAACTTGACTCTGACATTCATAACTCAACTGTGCGCCCACAACCAGACACAGATGACCAGCTACCATGACACACACGGCACCACTGAGCACCGAAGACTTTCTGAGTCTGATGGCTATTGGGTTTGTTGGTACTTAGCATTTTTTGTTTTTTTTCATGGACTTGGACGTTTTATTATGGGTGGCCCCTTTAATTCACTAACAAAGAAACGCTGGGCTACCGATGTCCCTACCTCCTTCCTGTCAATCACTCTTTTCTTTAACGCAGTGACCCAATCGCTTCCAACAAACCCCAAGACAACCGGACAAATACCCTTAGTATAACACTGGCCATGTGGGTCAATGCTAACCAGAATTCTAGAACCTACCATTAGAGAAATATAAAATGTGTGTGGTTTGTAACCTGATCCCAGAAGGTGCTAGGACAGGCTTTGTATGTGCATCATATTTTAAAGTATATTATTTTACTCATCAGCTATTTAAGTTGTTTTCTTTTAATAAAGTAAGGGCCTGACAGGACATTGAAGCCATTAAGTGTTATCCAAGTTTTAGACTGTTTTCTGTGGAACCCCTTGACCTGCTATTTCATCACTTTTTGTGGCACAACGGCGGTGCAAACCTTGAATCCCTATCTATGGGGCCACGCAAAGCCACTTTGTGTGACTTTGAACGGCTTCATAGATATGGAGTAAGGCAAGGCTCGCAAACGGCTGCATTGTCTTACTCTGCATAAGGGCAGCGTTCCATGGACATTGCTGTGGGTGTTCCCACGCAACACCCAGGGATTGTGTTGCATCCCCAGATTTACAAGACCTTGTAGACCTGGGGATGTGCCAAATCCTTACAACTCCCGAGGGGAGGCACAACAAGGAGAAATATCTTTATTTCCCCATGTTTTTCCTCTTTCTATGTGTGCTGTATTCTGAAGCGTGCATAGAAAGTGGAAAACGCCAGTATGCATAAACACAATGCTGCTTACGATGCAGACACCCTTGCACCACAGTGTCCGCTTTGGTGCTAGTCTGCCAAAGTGTTGGCAGTGCAGTGAGAGAGGACAGGAATGCACCATATACCATAGATACAGCGCATTCCTGCCCTTTCCCTTTCCCTTTGATGCAGGGCAGCGCAACAAGGTGACATGTTGTGCTGCCCTGCATCAAAAGCCCATAAATATGGGCCTCTGCTTCTAAGCCAATTCATCTCCTGCAGTAATTCTTGACTGCTTGCCCTGGGAAACGAGAGAAAATCAAGTATCTAAAAACGGTCTGTTGACTAATCATTCTGGAATGCAACAGGATTGTGGCCATAGGACACCGGTGGTAAGTGACATTACCCTAAAAGGTAAACTTTAGTGACCAATGACTGCCCCCATGACCCCGTGAAAGACATCAGAACCACATTTATCACTTGCATGTGCACATATTGAGCATGCAATTTCAGATGAGGCTCCAGAATGCACAAACTATTCACACTGGACCACTCACTTTTCCCAACTTGGTGACTTAGGACTGTATTACGTAAAGTGCCACGTGGGCAAAACTGGCAGGTGTGCCCACTTTCTTCACCTTTAGAGCAGTTTGTAACATAGATAGAACTGGCCCCGATGCAGGAGAGCACAAGCCTAAAAGCACTTTGACTCTGTGCCCACGACGCATTATGGATGCAGGTGTATAGACAAAGAGGCTGTCAGCAACCACACTCGTGGTGGATCACATTGAGGTGCCGCACAGTCAGTCCACCCGCCCCCAGGGGCATCACTCTGGAGGAAGGAATAGGGATATCTTAGACCCTCTTAGACTTCCCTCTGCAGGTGGGTACAGTCACTCAATGCTCCTGTCTGCATGGTGATATTTGTCTCTTTGAGAGTGCAAGCCAAGTGCCCCCTGCAATGCGTAAGGAGGGTTGACTGTTTCAATCAGCCAGTCTCTTTCACTAATACACTGCCCCCAGGGCGGCATGAGTTGGCTGTGTAACTGGTGCCACTGACTGAGGACAGAGAGAGGTTGAAGTCCGGTCCAGGAGCAAGGTTAATGCTCTATCGTGCATGCTTCGTTGTTGGAATTCGAATTCTCTGTTCATTTATGGCACTTCAAAGCACATGTCCATTAAACACTGACAAGCTCTAATTTGTAAATAAATGTATTTCTTTACCTTTTAGAAGTTGCTTATGTTCTTGTTACAAAGGCTGATTGTACATGCAAAGGTATTGTTCTTTAGAAAGTATTTATTAAAAAGAATCCAACCCCTTACCCACACTAGGTGCTATGCTTCATCATAGGGTGCTCCTTCGCTGGCGTATTCAGAGCTGATGATAAAGATCCAGACATTTTGATTGGCTCCGCATGCAGCCCTGAAACCAATGAGGATCAACCATTTGTGAGAGTTTGGCTCAATCATTTTCATGGGAACCACTTATGGCACTTAATTGCTGTTTAAGTATTTCCTGTCACTCGGGGGACTTTCAGAAAACCAGGGCAAGCCGACAGGCATCACTTACACAGGACAGACTGAACATGCTTCACACAAACACATATTTTGTGAATGACAGATATGCAAAAATATAGACATGGTAGCTAGTCTTTGTTCCATGGATATGATGTGAGGGGGCCTCACCTCCCTGTAACAGACCAGTGATTATTTTTCTCCGAGTAATCCCTGGTATAAAATCTTGTTTGCCAGTGGCATATCTCTGTCCCTTAGGAGATGGTGTAAATGCAGTCCCATAACCACTCTTAGCCATATTCATGGCCTGGGTTGCGTCATTCTTGCACCCACAACATGGGGCGAGAGAGATGCAAACCTTAAGTGAGATTTATGAAGCCACACAAGTCTACCTTGCATGGTGCTGCCCTAAGCCACAAATATGGGCCTCTGCTTTTTTGTTTGGAACAAGAGCAATGGACAGACAGAAATACTTTAATATGGTCCAACTTCATCTACACCACTTCCCAAATGCTCCTGAAGTGACAGATCAAGGAACAGTAGAGCCCAGTCCATCAATTAAATGAGCTAAGGGAAATGGTGATGGCTTTTTCTTTCAACATTTTGAAGGTAAAAGTTGGGACAAACTGATGGACAAAGTATTTCCTAAATTTACATTTCACTCACAAAGTCATTGCAGCCAGCACCCCTGCTTGCAGAAAAGCTCACCGTCTCTGATCGTTCTCTGCACACCAGAAGCCAGGACGTCCTCGGTCTACAGAGTAAGAACGGTAAAAAATTAGAACAAGCATTTGCAATGCAATGGGTCTTGCGTTTCCTCGAGTTACAGCTATTAACGTTGTAAATTCCTAATTGGACTTTTCTTGCCACATAAATTGAAAATGAAAAGTAAAACAGTTGACATAAGTGAGCCAATTCAAAGTGCCACGGCTGCCATGATTGTCAGTGAGAAGGAGAGACATAAAAGGAAAAAAAAGTTTGCTTTCAGTCAAACGTATTGCCAAATCACAATTATCCATGTAACAGGGTCAATTGGCCATGGTGGTAACAAAATCTTCCCAAGGAGGGCCAAACGTAAAGCATTTACCAATGATAACAAAGGATTTTTGAAAGGCAAGCCAACGAATGAGTGATAGAGAGGGGGGTGGGGTGGGCGTGGTTAAAAGCCCACAGAGAGATTACAACACGTCAGAGCGCTTGCGCGCTCGACCTAAAAATGACACCAGGCCTTTTTGATCCATGTGCCCAGGATCTGGAAATCATCTCCCTATGCATCAGGCCCGTCCCAATGCTAATCCAATTTAGGAAAGAGTTGAAGACCCACCTCCTTAAAGAACACCACATTATAATGCATTAACCGTCCACAACCCAGCTTCATCACCTATAACTTGTTGACTATGCATGTCTTTGACTATGTTTAGTGCTCCGCTACCTTTTGGCTAGGTTTGGGCTATGGAAATACTATCTACATACATTAAAGGAAATTCAATATCCTCCAATTGTTGCCATTTATTCACTGTGTTCAATCAGCATATTGCCCCACGGCTAACTTCCCTTGAGTCAGATGGCATGGCCGCAGCACAAAGCCCAGACTGGCTCCACCCATTGCCACTGCCGATGGGGGTCTATCAAGCATGCACAAGAAAGAGTAAGATGAAGGAGTGGATAAAGGGTCCTGTCTTGGGTTCGCCAGATCTCGCTTGTCTCTGTGCCCCCTGCAGGTCTCGAGCACTTACATATGCAGTTATTTCTACTAAATGCAAATCAACAGCCCTGTAACTGGTTCAACTATTAGAAGAATTATAATAATGCACATACTGAGAGCTGGACGTGGCTGACATCTCAGCCAGTCCTCTGGCAGCTTCCATGGGGGCAACGTGATGGAGTGATGGCAGCCATTAAACCTGCCCACTCAGGAGCCTATATACTCAAAATGTATAGATGTCATTCCCCGCACAGACAGCGCGCACCAGGACTGGGATCAGACATGAAGGCATGGTGGACAAGGCATGATGCGAGCTCTTATCTATGCCCCATTAGAGTTCCCCATTATACTGCCTGTCTTTTGCTTCAGCGAGCGAAATCCCAAGGGCTCCTTCAAGGAACATGCTTTGCAGATGTAACAGAACGTATAAAGAGCTTGCAACCAATTTCAACTGCAGGTTCCTGGGTGCCAGCGCCACCCACTTGGCTTGCTAGGCATTGCAAGTTCTTCCTGCCACAGATCTGTGGAGCCCAGGAGTTCTGGGATAGAGGGTAGGTTTCATGAAATGATCAGCAAACAGGGAAATTGATTCACACTCTCACAATGTTATTAAAGGTACGTTACCCCCTGTGTGTTGCACAGAGTCCAGTGCGCATCTGCAATATTTGCACAAAAACAGGTCCACGAACAGACCCACACAGAGCACTTAGGGCCAGATGTAGCAACTTGGATATTTGCGATTCGGAAATTGCAAGTCTATGTGACTCGCAATTTCTGAATCGCAAATGCGGATGCAGAACGGTGTCTCAGACACCGTCTGCGACTCGCTATGGCGTTGCAACGACCCACCTCACAAATATTAATGAGGTGGGTCGCATTTTTCGACCCCATAGCGAGTCCCTGCACTCACAGGCATGGTGGCCTGCTGAAGTCAGCAGACCTCCAGGTCTGTGCCTGCTTTTTCAATAAAGCAGTTTTTATTTTTTATTTTGCAGCCCGTTTTCCTTAAAGGAAAACGAGTTGCAAAATAAAAAAATGATGAAACCATTTGGTTTCGTTTTTTCAGAGTAGGCAGTGGTCCACTGGAGCACCCCCTGCTCTGAAAAATCTTTTGGGCAACGTTCACAAAGGGGTAGGGGTCCCATGGGGACCCCTTCCCTTTTGCGAATGAGTTACCACCAGGGTGACACTGGTGGTAACTGTGAATAGCTTTGCGACCGCATTCGCGGTCACAAAGCAATTCTGCATTCAGATGCGAGTCGCAAATAGGAAGGGAACACCCCTTCCTATTTGCGAGTCGCATTCACAATTTGCAAGTTGGCACCGACTCGCAAATTGTGAATGTGCATCGCAGAAGGCTGTTTGCATGGCGCAAACTGCGATTTTCGCAGTTTGCACCATGCAAACAGCTTACTACATCTGGCCCTTATTTACTACCTGATGGGTTGCATTTATGAGTTAAGAAATGAGGTGTGTGTATGCATACCTAAGATGGCATAAGTGCAACTAATGAAGGAGTTCATGGTGGCTCCTTGTGTGCATTTAATTGCTCGCACACCATACCAAGCCACAATATCTATTTAAATGAGATTCTGTAGGTGCCTGCTTGGAGTTTGCTGGGGGCTTTAAATCTAGAAGTTTTGGGCAAGGGAGCATCACACGCATGGCTCGGCACCCAAACACGTATATCAGTCCTACTGCAAACAGCTTACTACATCTGGCCCTTATTTACTACCTGATGGGTTGCATTTAGGAGTTAAGAAATGAGGTGTGTGTATGCATAACTAAGATGGCATAAGTGCAACTAATGAAGGAGTTCATGGTGGCTCCTTGTGTGCATTTAATTGCTCGCACACCATACCAAGCCACAATATCTATTTAAATGAGATTCTGTAGGTGCCTGCTTGGAGTTTGCTGGGGGCTTTAAATCTAGAAGTTTTGGGCAAGGGAGCATCTCACGCATGGCTCGACACCCAAACACGTATATCAGTCCTACTAGCAATTTGAGGACTTGTGCATGTGGCATGGCATGCACACATCTGTGGTGCTGTAGTGTTGTGCAGATGGGTGTGCTAAGTGGTGGTTTCACTCAGTGACACCTATACACACTGGTGTGTATTACACACATCTGAAAAGGACATAAGCCCTCAGACAAAACAAAAAAAATCCTTCCGAAGGCACCGCAGACAAACATGACCAGCTCTATTTAGAGATTTAGACTGCAGGGCCAAATAATACTTCTATCCACGTAAAATAGTTCATTACATAGAGTTTATAAAAAGAACATCATTCCAGTTAGTTTCTCACGCCATTAGTATTCTTGCTATGATGTTGTTTATTCGTCACTCATTAGTTTAGCACCCCGGGGATTCAATGATGTGCAGATTTTCTTCCCATCGATGTGTTTTGTCCATGCAAGCCAAAGTCTTTCTCGAGGCTCTAGGATTCTGATCACAAATGACAGACAGTTACATATAGTTTATTGGCATACACTCAAAATCGAATATTCACATAATTACCCCAAGAAAAGCACCAAACTGTAATCCAGTGATTTCACAGCAAATAATGTGGCCCAACAAAACATATTTGTCCCATCCGTGGTCAGGTCAGAGAAGAAAGTGTTAGACCTGTGACAATGAAAGATGCATTTGAGGTGTTTTTTTAAGAGAGGATCAGGTTACTGAAACCCATTCCTGTTCCTTATCTTTCTGATTCAAAAAGTCCCTTGGCAAGAAAACTCAATTTTCCAAAGGGTTAGAAAGGTGACTACTGAGACCCTGATGTTTGACCAATCTATTTATCAGATGTTCCTCTTCTGTGTGCCTTGTCTCCACCTGTGCACTTTTATTTATCTGGAATGCCCTGTTCCTCCCCACACTTCCTGTCCAGTTCCAGGGGACAGGAAGACACGTCAGTGTCCTGGAAGCACCACCTCTTGCAGGGTCCTAGTGCTCCTGGCATGACAAGGCCCTGCCTACTTTGGCAGAAGGCCACAGGGAGCTCACGAGTGGGCACCAGTCGCCCGAGTTCCGTACACAGGGTGCATGGGCGCAAATGTACCCGATGGGCACCTCAGGCTCCCCTACAAAGGGCCTCTCCCACCCACTAGGAACATTGTTGGTGTACTCCTGTAATTTGGGCTCCACCAGAGACTCAAGACAGGTCGTCATAAAAACGAGACGCAATGCGAGCAAGAGTGCACCACCGCCAATTTAGTCTAATTGTGATTAGTACAGCAGTGTGTGCGGGGCCGTATTTATTATAATAGGGGGTGCCCTCGCCTCCATGTACAGCACCGTAGTGCGCCTAGTTCTAAATCTAATGGCACACACTCTTTACAACGCTCATTGCACAAAATCAATGTATTTACAAGGGCCTTGATGGAGGCTTTTAACCCCCCAGCTGGCCTCAGCGATGAAGGCGGACAGAACAGCGGTCGACTTTTGGGCGAGACTGGAGGGGACTGCCGGGTCTGCGGGGGAAACGGTGCTCTTTCGTGCCATTAGTTACCCATGTGCCAGAAAATATTGTTTGCCTTATATCTGGCTGTGAAGACCAAAGCTCATAATTTTTTCCCCATTTTGAGTTAATAAAGCAACTTTTAGCTTGGAGTGTGGATTTGCTGGAACAGAGCTGCGGTGCACAAATGAATTCTCCTTTCATTCAAAATTACCAACCCACTCATTTGTAACCATTCACAATAAAACCAATTATGTCTAAAAATGTCCCCTCGTTTCCTCTCCTCCCTGCATCTTTCAGGCATTAAGAACCGTGATGCTGCGCCCCAGATATATATTTCAGCGAGGATCTCTGCGTAGATCAAAGCTCGTAATTAAGTCAGCAGGTCATAATATCTTGGTATTAGAGGGACGCAAACAGAAATACGAGCAAATCAAATATACCTACGAGTCTGTAGGGACCAGGCTCGCACGCGGCTGGTGGGTGGGGGAGGGATGGGTGGTTAGAACTGAAAAGAAACATTGGACGTGGGTGCTCTGAAGGGGCGGTTAATAATGTGTATTGCTTTACAGAACCTCGAAATAAATGCAGACGCAGCGACATAAATACATACTGGTTTCTATAGTTAAGTTCTGATTAAAGTACGCCAGCACACATGCATCTTTCCAGGGGGGTTGGATGGGAGCCTTACCATTTTTATATTCATGAATTGTGAGCCTGATGAAACCAGAGTGACTATTTCAATCCAACAAATATCTTCATTTGCACGCCGCAGCCAACTCTTGCATTTTTGGCAGTTGCTAGGGAGCACACCTTCAAACCTGCTTGTGCTGCCTTTTTCAGGGCACAGCAAGGATGCCATGAAGGCAATTAAAATGGGCCCCATTCCAGTACCTAGCTCGAAAAGGTCTGACTTAGAGTCTGAAGTACAGTCTGTACTTCTTCAGGGCGAAGAAGTAAAATGTAGAGTAACGCACACCGAATTTAGAGATGTCCGCCAGCCCAGCGGACATCTCTGGTCATTTGCCGGAACCAATGTCATGGCACTTCCTGTCAATGAGTTAAAATTTTGACAGACGGCTCTCTCAAACATGACCCCCACCCCATGGGAGTTTAAATGTTTTACCTGTCTCTTACCACCAGATTTTTCACTGCAGTGGGGCATAGTAACATCTGGTCATTCGACTTCCCACTCTAAATCAGACCGGTAGTTGAATGGCCAAAGCTCTGATACCCCTTATTCCATTGGGCCTTCGGAGGAGTATGTGAGCAACATAGTGGAATAGGCTAGTGGAATAGGCTCAGTTGCTGACATACTTAAGGACCCCCCCACCCCCAATGTAAATCAGATGGACAGATCTTCAGTTTGGTGGTGAGGGTTCTGCTGGGGCCCAAATTTTTATTCACAAGCCCGTGGCAGGCACTATCAATTGTCAATGTTGACGAATACTGCAGCTACCAACACTTGATTCCACCTCATGCTGCTTTAATCCACTACCAGACACTCCCTGCCTCTATAGCTCACTCATGCTCGCATTTTATACCTTCTTTTTTCTTTGTCACTGTTTTTTCTCTTCCCTTTTTCCCCCTTTTATGTTTTTCTCTCATTGCTTTGAGTCATAGTCCGTTGAGAAAAAATAAGTGCTGAGTCCCAAAAAAGAGTGCCCGTGGACCGAACCTGCAATCACTGGCTCAAATTAAGCACTGTCCCTTTCCACATCTTTAGGTAGTAAGTGAGCTGTAACTGAGGTGCAGTGGACCCCTTCCACCTCAGGAAGCCGACACCACAAAATATACAGAACTATTGATAGCTGTACCCGTCTTTTTGGCCACACCAGTTCATCCTGTGACCCTGTTTCCCACGTGTTCTCACCAACCACACTGTTTCTGACCCTTCTCCCCGTTCTTTGGATTTTGATTCGCTCCACCCCCTAAGACAACGTTCTTTCATCTTGTCTTGTATCCCTGGTACCGGTACTCCTTCTCCTCGCCACCCTCTTCCCTCTTCCCTCCTCCCTCCTTTCCTCGCTTCTACCACAGGGGGACATAAAAATATGCAAACTCTGTCATAGTTAAAGGTTTCTCTCAGCTCCATTACCTGATAATTTTTAACCAAACCCTTGCCTTCTTTTCTTTGGTCCTATCTCCTCTCTTCCCCACTGGTGGACCCTAACTTCAATTTTTGGGTCGGCAACTTATTTTTCGTTACCAAACTTCAACCAATGGCATGAGGGGGAAAGAGAAAGACAGAAACAATGACAAAGGTAGAGCAGGGATGAAAAAGAACCTTCAAGAGGGAGGAAGTGTAGGCTGGTGGAAGAAAGAAACACGATGTGGCAGCCTTGGAGGTCGCTAGTGCTGGTGGCGGGCAGTGCCGGCAGGGGATCCTGAAAAAATACCCCTGGACTTCTGGGGATAAGGAAAAACTATGTGTCCATGATACAAGCAAATATTTCCACCAAGCATTAATCTCTGCTTAGGTCAGGGGTCTTCAAACATGGGCAGGGGGGCCTCAAGGGATCCCAGGAGGGTGCCAGGCTCTGGCCAAAAGAAGCATTACGCAGATAACAGTGCTTTGTTTTAAGCAGAAAACAATTTGTTGCATTTTTAAAAAGGTAACAGTACTTAACTGCAATGTTTAAATAAGCCTAGACATGTTTAAACATTGCCAACTTAAAAGAATAATTATGAAAGATTCTGAGGAGGGGTCCGATTCATTATTTTCTCCACTGGCGGGGGGGCGCAACATAAAAAAGTTTGAAAACCACTGCTGTAAGTTACTGAGAGGGGAAAAACACCTTCTGCTTTTGCAAGAGTGCACCTCCATCCAGCTGAACATTCAGCTGGTGACTATAAAAAAGTTACGTCCCAGTGCTCTCAAGGCCCGTGGGACCACTGGGAAAATCAAGCAGTGTGGGCCTGAAAAGCAGAAACGGACAAGGATGCACCCCTGGCCGCACATTGTGATGTCATCCATTCTCACTGTTATCATTCAGTTTTTGATCAATGTATCTACCTGCTGGGTTTTAATTATGTGTCCTCGCTTTTCTATATTACGCTCCTTTAGTTTTCACTTCCCAGATTTCTAAACTAGGTGCTCTATTTCAAAGAATTGCTCAGTATGTATACCTCATACAAAGTTAAGAGGGATGTTTGATCGCTTCTCCTCAGGCATGAACCATTTTTTTAACTCTTGCTGATAAACCGGCAGAGTTGAGAGTTGAGGCAGACTTATCCCCCTGGTTTGATATCAGATTTAAAGTCATGAATCTGGCTAACCATAGAGTCAAAGCCAGGTGGAGGATGGATTAATGCCAATCTGATCCACTGCTCTGCCTCATGCTCACAGAAGAACCCTGCTGCCCTGCCAATCTCTCCATGAGTGCATCCACGCCTGCTGACGTTTGCCTATGTTTGTGCTATAGAAATGCCACTTACACAAATTCATACATACACACTTCTTACCAAATTCAAAGTAGTGAGTAAGCAACCACACAAACATACTAGGCTGCAATAACGATGGCAAGGAATCTATTGAGAAGAATATTCACATTAGTAACTTTGGTGACAACCCACCCCACGCCCAGTTTTTCACTGTTAATCTGGAGTGTTCCCTTCAGCTCTGTAAGAAACCAAATACATTTTAAACTGACAAAGCCAAAACTATCTGCCTGGGACTGGCTGCAACTGTTAAAAGGCTACCCCGGGCTCTTATCCATCTGCACACCCTTGAATAACATTTTCCTTAAAACCACTACCCCAGAAGAGGTTGAACCCATTTTTGTGAGCCCTTGAACCCACTCATTCCATCATGGGCCCACCATCAGCATGGCTCTTCGGGGAACAACGCTCCATGATTTGCGCCTCTCAGATTTGACGTTTGATCAAGAGGAGTGATAGAAACCTGTGAGTTTTCCTATTCTATAAAAAGGGTACGTAATGTATATTTTCTTTTGAGGCTAAGAAGATGTACTATAGATGTACTAAGGAGATGTACTATATATATGTAATATAAATATAATATGGCAGTATAGCACTTTAGGAACCATGAAGTAGCAGTGTTTTCCACCAGTTGGCATCTATGTGTAGGCCGTGTCCTTAGAGTGTAAGCTTTGTCAATGGTGTTTATCAGAGTGAAGAATCATTTTATGGTTCAAGGATGTCTAGAACTAGAAGAATTCTGAGAACTCCCCACAAGAAGCATAGGATGGGAACAAACTCATGAAGACCTTGATAGACATCACTTGGCAATGTAATAATTGTCTTTTATGCTTCATCCCAAATTACCTAAATAAATTCCTAGTTTTTCCACTTTTGAAAAGGAGCACATGTCACATGTTCTGATTTCAGGCAGATTAGCAACCTGCCTGTTGTAGATAAGATCTTGGAAAAGATTGGCTGTACACACTGTTGGCCACCCCAATCAGGGTTTTGACCTAAACATGGCACTTAAAGTTCTCTCCCTGGCTTTTGAGATGGTCAAAGATGATGGAGCTGGCAGTTTGCTCGAAATGTTTCCTATTTCTACTACATTTAACACTGTGGGCTACTCCTACCTACTAGACAGGGTGCACTCGCTAGCAAATAATTTAGCCATCAAATGCTTCACTTTTTGGGTTCCAGGTGTCATAAAGTGTCTTCATACTGTAGCGTTCCTCAGACTTCTCCACTGTCACGTGTTCTACGTTTCATCTACATGGTCCCATTATTTCCCATCTTAGGTGATGCTCAGGTGGGGTAGAGGGAACTGCGGATGATGATGAGGTGTACATAAGATTGTCCCACAAAACCTCTCCTACAGAGGAGATTGAGAGAACCCAAAGTAAGGTCGAAGCCTGTTGAGTGATTATTTCCTAAAACTTACCAGCTCCAACACCAAGTTTGTCATCTTTGGTTCTAATGAAAGAACCAATTGGATGGCTCCTCCAGAAGTTTATTTAACTAAATGAAAGCTTTGATGAAGTTTAAAATGTTCATGTCATCCTTTACGCAGACACCGTGAGCTCTCAAGTTGAATGAGCAGCAGGTGCTTCCATCAGTTCACAAAACGGTGGCCATTCCAATTCTGCTTCCCAGCACTCTTAAAGCCTTCGATGTTGGCAGCGCCATACATTGAAAATTAGACTATTCCTACTTCCTCTAGCCTGTCCTGCCACCCACTCCCATGAACTGTCTGTAAAGAGCACAAAACACTGCAGGCAGACTGAATACAGGTATGCGCGCTCAACTAAAAAATGAATGGAGCCTTAAGGAACTCGACTGCTGGCAAATATCCAACTTGTCCAACGCCAAGAGTTCCTAGTTTTGATTTCACCCCCTAAGGCTTTCTTCCGACACCCTCCACTTTCGATCGCTTTCTCTCACCCTTGCAGGTTCTTTTTCATCCCTCTTTTCTCCCTGTCACTGTTTTCCTGCCTTTATCTCCCTCCTTCCTCCCTTTGTGGCCCAACTCTCTCCCTGGCTCAAAGTCTGGTGACACGAAGTAAGTTCAGGTCCCAAAGAATGCGTGCCCGCCACCCGCCAGAACGCCGCACAGCCTGGAGGAACCAGACGCCCCAGCCAGTGCTTAATTTGTAACTAAAAAGGTGCCGGTGCCCAAAGCCCTCCTCTTAAACCCGCGGCTGCTACAATTAAATGTGTGAATACGGAATACTGCGGCAGCGAAATCCTGAAGCCATCTCTGGCCACTTCAATACATTTAAAGCCACTTCCTGCCCCTTCAGCTCACTCTTGCAGCTTTTCTACTTTCTCTCTTTGTGACGCCTTTTTCATTTTTCCCTTCATCGTCTTTCCCATATTTGTCTTTTGCTCGCAGCAAATGCTTGAGTCAGAAGAATAAGCCCCGGCCCTCAAAAATAAGTGCCGGTGCTCAGCACCGGAAACAACAAGCACAAATTAAGAACTGATCCCAGCCCACCTCCCTTGGAGCTAGCACGATGTGCCTTGAGGTGAGGCACTGCTGGGCCCGCCGGAAACCCTCCCCTCCACCACGTGCCGCTCTGGGCGCGCGGAGGCCAGACTTGGAGTCCAGAGGGTCCCTGTCAGCGCCAAAGGCTTCCAGTAGCTTCGTGATTAGCGCACCACGTCCCCGGAGCGAGGCGCTCTGTGAATTACTTTGCTTGCAAGAGTTGGCCCAAGTAGTGGAAAATGAACTGCAGAGAGATTTGGCCCCGGTCGGGCTAGATTGGCCCTTCCTTTGCAAGCCACGCAACCTGCGAGGCAGCCATTCATCTTCGTTGCAACGATCTGTGGAAAGAAAATGAGGCTTCCCAGCAGCACACGGCCACAACCAGTAACTCCCCTCACTGTGTGTGCGCACCGGGCAGGAACGGAAGGAGCTGCTGTTTATAAAAGACACATTGCGATTATTCTTAACATTCCTTGGCACAATGTCTTGGCAAAGGACCAGAGAGCCTCTTATGTAGTCTGCGCTCAAATGTTTGTAGTTTGTGTGAACTCCTCAACCGCGAGGACGACACAGAAGAATGCTGTGCTGTAGAGCCCACCTCCACGAAGGTATCGGCTCATCCTGGCTGAATCAGAATTAGGAAATTCTATGCAGAAAGGACTATCTTGCAGCCACGTTTCCCAGGACCATGCGCGATGCGCTGCCCCAGGCCACTGTTTTCCCTGTGAATTCTGGGAATTGTAGGCTTCTTTAGTTCAATGTAAAAACAAGACTATAAATCCCAGAATTCAAAGGGAAAAAAACTGGATTGGAACAGCACATCAAGCCTGGACCTGGGAAACTTGACAGCTATGCTCTTCACTCCAAGGCCACCTACAAACATGGTTGAGTAAGAGTCCAGTGTGTAGATCTGAGCAACTCATGGCTTCGCTACCAATACTTACACCGTCGTGCAATACGTCACGAAGGGGAGTTGTGATGGAAACTAGGATCTCATTTTGTTTATGATGGCAGGGAGACTCGTGATGGTGAAATGTCAAAGTCACAGACTTTGACATTGGCTTTGGAGTGCGCGCACAAAACAGCCAAGTGCAGTTGGAAGACATTGAGGTGTACAGTGGACAGCACACAAAACACACCACATTGCGGTGGGAAGACATTGGGGGAAGCGGTAGGCAGCACAGCACGTACACACAAGCACACAACAGCATCACCTCAGTGAACGACGCCGTTCTACAGCAGGATGCAAAGTGGGAATGCTGCTGGCATCAGTGTTGCAGAGGAAAGGACTTTTAGGGCACATGTGGGTCTGGGGTGGTGACACATTGATGTGTATAGTTGGGGGACAGAACAAAATAAAAACCAGGCCTTTGTTACATGGTAACAGGGTGCAAAGGAGATGAGATGGGCAGTTGGTTAATAAGATAGGCTGGGTTCCTGGCCTAGATTTTCTTGCAAATGATCAACAATTTTCTGACTTTGAAATGGACCCGGCGGGGGTAGGGGCCGGATTGTTGGGTACAATTTCCAGTGATCTATTATTAAGCAGGCAGGAGATTATAAGCCATCATGCACTTGAGCTACGGTATCTGCCAGGCAGCAATTTGAGAAGTGGTTGCTTCACCTCTGAGGGAAGGACAGTGGTTCACACTTAAGAGCTGAGCCCACAAGTGCTAACATTAGACTTGATCATGCCATGCAGGTTCTACTGATTTCAGGCTCCTGGTGGCTTGTTCCTACTCGGGACACACAGACAGTGACACCCATCATTAGTGTAAAAGGTCATTTATTTAGGACAGTATTTAAACATAAAACATCATTAAACTTCAACTGTATACCCCAACATTAACGAAACCCCAACTCTTCAAGATTTCCTTGATCATCTTTCTCTCTTCCAAAAACCTCTCTTCGCTTCTCCTCCCCTAGACACTCCTCTATTCCTCTCATGCCCTACTTGCTTCAAGCATACCCCCCACTCTGATCCTTCACCTCCTTGTTTTTCCTCTTGGAAGGGTGGACAAGCCCGCATCTGGCTCTCCACCCTCCCCCATCTTCTGCCATCCAGCAAAAACCCACTTGGCATTTTGCTGCCCCACCATGGGAAAAACAAATCTTCCTCAGGTATTATTTTTTTTTTTTTGTATTTTTATTTTTTTATATACTTTAACTCTTAAGCTTGTTCCCTGAACCACAGCTTCTCGCCCCATAACTCCCCAAACAGCAGCCTCAACTCTGTCAAATAGTATGCGTTTCCCAATTGTGACAAGTGCACCCCGTCCGCCCTGAACAATGTCTCGTCTTGCTCCTTGATGTCCTCGTGCTTAAGGACCTTGATCCCCTGAGCCCAACAAAATACCCTCATAGCCCTGTTCAGTTTTTTGCGAGCCCGCTCGATGCTCCATGTTTAACTGCCACTCTCCACACTCGTCTGGGCACAAATTCTGTCCACACCAAGCATGTGCCGTGTAATCTCTGTTTCAAAAGTTCCAAGTCTCTCTGCATATGCTGTATTAATGTGAGCCCGATAGCTTCACAAGGTCATTTTCCCCTAGGTGAATCAGCAGTAAATCAGGACATCCCCATTCCAGCAAACTAGCAGTGGTAAATGGTAGCAAACTTCCCCACCTCATGCCACTCTTCCCCCATCAGAAAACGTTGTGGTGTCTGCTAGGGAGTCCCATCGCCCTGCCGTAAATTTGCTTCTCTGCAAACTTTGCTGCCCAGTGAACAAAGGAATGGCCGACCAGCCATGTCACCATCTTGTCTTCCTGTGGCCCAGCCACACATTCTGCAAAGAAAAAACCCTGTAAAGGCTGTCATGAAAACCTAAACCCCCCACCCCATATGTCTCAGTTAATCAAACCACCCTCATGGACCAGAAATGTATCACGGCCTCACATAACGCTCGAAGCATCTAGATTTCTATCTACCTATGGCCTTAATTCTAGCCCAGTCCCAACCTAAATGAGCTGCCGCTGTAGCTGCGCCAATCCGAAATGAAGGCGTGCCAAAATCCATCGAGCCGCCGACCTGTTCGCCCAAGAGCCATTCTCAAAACCTGCAACAGCTGATAGCTAGTAAGCTTCACCCCTGTCCCATGTACAAACACCCCGTTCTCTCCCGTCCTGCTTAGCCTTTGCTTAAACGCCATCCATTCCCTCACCGGGCACGCCAACTCCTCCCCACCCCCGTCCACCCATACCCATTTTCCCTTCTGAAACTGGTCCGTCTTCGAGCGCCTGAGCCAAATACCCAACCGGTCCCCACGCATGCACACCTCCTTTACCTTCACCCCAATCTCTTTCCCTACCCCCAACAATTCAGACACTCGAAATGCACCAAAAAACATCCAAACCATTCACAGGTGAAATAAACCCACTTCGTACTCATCCGTGCAGCATACTGGCAACACATACAATAACTCAAGAAGTATTTCAAAAGTGATGGGCTTTCTGGCTGGTTTTCCTGCACTAGCCCTAACCCTACCCCAACCTTTCAACATCCTACCTAACAAATCATTACGTGCTGGATCAGAACCAAAGAAAAGTTTCCCATAAAAAGAAACCCCAGCCAGTTTCCCTCCAATTGTTGCTGGGGATAAACCCTCCTCAATCAGAAAAAGCACAAAACGCCGTGCGCGTGCCTCGAGATCTTGCGGTCCTTGTGCCCAGAAATTTCCCACAAACAACTCAAAAGATTGAAACTCCAAGCATGCAAGCCTGTAACTCCGCTGAGTAGATACTGCTAAAGACATCTCCACCAGCCCCGTGATCATCACGTCCCCCACTCCCAAATGTCTGCCGGGAATGCAGTCTTGCTTTATTCCGCTTCTGGTGCCAACTCGCGGAAGCGCCGCCACTGTGAACGAGACAGGGAATCTGCAATCTCGTTGTAAACCCCGGGTATGTGTGCAGCTTTAAAAATAACATTTAGAGATAAACATCAAAGCATAATCTGGCGCAATAAGCGCAGCACTCTGAGGTCCCTAGCCCGCTGTCTGTTGACTAACTCCTTGACCGTCATGTTGTCCACCTGGAAAACCACTGTCCTATTGGCCAATTCCTGCCCACAGACTGCCAGTGCGACTAAAAGTGGAAAAAACTCCAGGAAGGCAATACTCCTCCCTTGCTGCACCCATTGTGGGGACCATGCTTCATCGCACCACCTCCCCTCCCAGTACAGACCGAAGCCAGAAGCTCCTGCTGCATCGGAAATTTTTTGAATGCGCCACACCGTGTCAGTGTCACCAAAAGACATGGGTACCCCGTTAAAATCTTTCAGAAAGGTTTCCCAAACCTTAATGTCCTCTCTCAGAGCCAAAGAGACCCGTATCCTGTGGTGTGGGAGTACTGCTCCTGACATGGATAACCCCAAACGCCTACAAAAAGTCCTTCCTCCCCTCACCACCCTGCATGCAAAATTAAGGTACCCCAACAATTTTTGAGCCGTTCGCAAATCCATCTTGCGAAGCACACGCACCATGGCCAGAAACTCAAGGATCTCTGTCACTTTTGTCGCCGGCAACCTGGCCACCAGCACGTTTGCGTCCAATTCAATGCCCAAAAAGGTTCAAACTGATAACGGCCCCTCTGTCTTTTCTGTGGCCAAAGGCACTACTGTCTGCTGAGCTAGTCTCTGAAAGTCTTCCAATGCCCAGGCACAGGCCCCAGATGTGGGCGTTCCTACAAATAGAAAATCGTCCAGGTAGTGAGTCACTGTCCAGTGACCACTCATTCTAACAAAAACCCACTGCAAGAAGGTACTGAAGGTTTCAAAAAGTGTGCATGATATTGCACAGCCCATGGGTAACACCCAGTCCACATAAATGGCTCCCTCCAACTGCATACCCAGGAGGTCAAAATCCGCTGGATGAATGGGTAATAACCTAACGGCCGATTGTATGTCACATTTTGCCATTTCTGCCTCACGCCCACACCTCAAGACTAACCTCACTGCATCATCTACCGAGACATTTACCACTTTGGAGTACTCGTGTGCGATACAATCATTGACGGACGCTCCCTCAGGCCATGACAAATGGTGAATCAACCGGAACTCACCTGGTGCTTTTTTGGGCACGACTCCCAAGGGGGATATCATCAAATTATCACTTGGTCAGTCATAAAATGGCCCTGCTATTCTCCCCATCACCACCTCCTTTGCCAATTTGTCACGTACCACCTGAGGCTGTTCTTTTGCAGACCGCAAATTGTCTGCCCACCTCCTATTTCGGGGACCCTGGTAACCCACCCGAAAACCTTCACGAAAACCCCACTCCAACTGACAGGCCTTATCAGAATCTGGATAGATGTGTAACCAAGGCAGCAGAGTCTCCAGCCTAACTGGCGTAGGACCCCTTTGGCGCAGTAGCATCGTGCGTGCCCCGTCCTCTGGACGCCCTCCATTGCTCCGCTGGACTGGAGAGGTAAAAACATTGAGTGACTGGATGACGGCCCCCGCACTTGGAGCAGTCATGTTTGAACCTACACTATTGTCGTGAGCAAAACCCTTTATTGAAATTCCAATTAGCCCCTGTGGTGGGCACCGAGGTCTTGTTAACCGCGCCCGCCCCTCCCTGGGCGGGACGGGACTGAAAAGGCTTGTAAACTACTGGTAGCCAACTCGCCGTATGCGTGGACGCCGAGGATTGAGCCGATGCCATCCATTGCATCCATAGTTCTGGGTCCACGTCCCCCCATGGCTTTTCCGGATTTACACTCACCCGAGCCCTGAACTCTTCATCATAGCTCAGCCATGCGAAGCCCCCAAAATGCAACTGTGCCTTCCTTATGATGTCCATGTATTTAAAAAGCGCTATGGCTCTGTCAGGATACTTTTAACAATATATACTGGCGAATATAAGGAAAGCAGATGTCCAACTGTCCATTGTGATAGGAACCCTGGGCCTGCGTGCTAATTCCCATTCCTCCTCCTTGGATCCCTCCTTGGCCTGAACATCCCTATGTAAAAGCTTAAAAACATCTACATGTTCATGCCTCCAAATTCTCGCTTTCGTTTTGTCAGCCACATGTGACCACAGTGGCATGGCCAGTCCCATGTACGGGAGCCGCTTCCTATGGCTTCCCCCCTCCTTGTCCTCTGTACCCTTGTCGTCCCCTGTCTTCTGACTGCCTGGTTCTGTCACTGATGCGGAAAGGGCCTCCTTATTCTTGTTCGCGTCTCCCTCTTGTCCTGAACCAACCCTGACCCGTCCCCTACACCAATGGACTTGTGTGTGCATGAGCCCTTGGTGCCCCCCCTTCACCCCAAACTGACCACCATCTCCCCTTACCTCTGTCCATTGCCCCCAGATTCCGCGGCATTTTCCTCAATAACCGCCCCCGTGACTTCATTTGCCGCACTCCTGATGGCCCCTCCGCCAACCCGGTGTCCTGTAAAACAAAAGCAGAGGAAGAGGTTGCGCCGCACTTGCGCCATCGCCCCCCCCTTGCGACACCGCTCACCTCCACCTCCTGAATCGCTCCGTCTTTTCAATCATCCCCTTCTTCCTCATAATCCAGTTCCACCTCCTTATCGCCTTCCCACTCACACCTGTTCGAGTCATACCCCGTGGCGTAGCTGGCGTCGCAGCTGTTGTTTCCTGTCCCACATGGCGCAAACCATCAGTGCGGTACCCATGATCCTGCGGTGTAGAGAAGGCCGCCGCATGCCCCTCTAGTGCTTCAGACCAACGTGTTAGGGCCGTATTGCGCCCCGTTGGCGTCACCTTTCTTCTGCCAACCTCAGCTGTTGGCATTGCCCTGTTTCTCCCCACGTGGCCGTGTGCGCCACTAGGGCTTCCAGCGCCGACCGGCCCTTCAGCCGCACTAGCCTCCTGCCCCCCCCCCTCGGCCTGTGGCACCCATACCCAACTCCCTGCCCCCGAACTAGATGGCTGTGGCCCCCTGGCGTCCGGGACCTCTATAGCCCTCTTGCTTGCATCACCCCGGGCTCCTAACTCCTCCCGATCCCTACACAACTGTGCCCACCTGGCCTCTGTCTCCGCACGACCCTGCGTTGCTCCCGGATCCTGGCTTCCAGGTCCCATGCCTCCGCTTGGTCCCAGCCTCCCTGCATACTGGGGCACGGGGGCCCCGGGTCCACCGCCTCCCCGCCTGCCCTGGACTTAATTGGCCTGGCCTGTCTTGGTGCTGTCTTGGCTTTAGCCGCCCCCCCCGGCTTTAACCGTATATTTCCCTCGTTTTCTTGCTGGGGCCCCGGGGCCCCTGTGGTAGAGGGCCCCCCCTTGGGGCAGGAAAAATCTAAAGGGGCCCACCCTCCACTAGGCCCGGGCATATGCTGCATCCCTTCTCTGTCTGCACTTCTGGTGCCTCACCCCTCGCTATGTCCCCTTTTGTGCCTGAGGGCCCATCCCATACTGGGCCTGGGCAAGTCTCCCCCATGGCCCCCTCTCCATCCCCCTGCATGCCTGTGACATCCTCAATTGAGTTTTGGGGGCTAGGAGCGCTTCGCGCCCCTTCCCCCACATTTTTCTGATGCTCTTGGGCCCCCCCCTCCTTGTCCCCATCTGAATCAAGTGACTGACAAGCGGCAATGGCAGCCGCTACCCGGCTCGACGCAGCCCGCGTCGGCTGTGTCATTCTGACCCAGGCCTGGTCCAAAACCCCAGGCCTGAGCAAGTCGGAACGGCCGGCTTCGCCCGAAATGCGAAGCGCGGCCTATACTGCTTCAGCGTCATGTCTGGTTGCCATGGCGCTGAGTAGTCGGAGCGGCAAAGCCGTGTGAGTCAATGAAGCCGCGGGCCCGCAGGGCCTCGCATTCAGTAGCTCACCCGAGCTCCCCCGCCGCACTAGCGCGAAAGGCCGCAGAGCCTCGCGCTTCTGAAAAACACAAAAAACACCTACTCTACCTAGCGCCGGGGCTGCTAAGCCTTGCGGCCTAAGAATAACTATTTTAAACCCCCTCACTCGCCTGCTATTCAATAAAGGGGCCGCCTCAAATTCTGCTCCTCCCTAAAATAGTCGGCGTGGAAAGAGGCCGACCCTCCCTCCCACCCCCCTTATAAACCCTTAACTAAAACCCACCCCACTTACCTGCAGCCAATCCGGCTTCCCTGCGCCACTTCCTGTCCTTTCGCCAACGTGCCCGCTGAGAGACTAGAGCGAGTCTCTCTCTCCACGGACCCCTCCAAAGGCTGTTGAGGAGTTTGGTACCAATGTAAAACACAGATCATTCGGTACACTATGTAAGAATGGACAGAAGCCATCCCTAGGTAAACTGTGCAACAAAGAGGGGGAGACCATCTGCAGGCAATGGGTAGAAACTGTCCGCAGGCACACTATGCAAGGAATAGGAGGAAGTTACCCACAGATACACTGTGCAAGGAATGGGAGGACTCAATCCGCAGGGAAACTGTGCAAGGAATGGGATGAGACCATCTGCAGGCACAGTGTGCAGGGAATGTGTAAATGGTGGATTGGTGGCCCTTCTGGTTGGTGGTTTCTGAGTGATGAACTTCCGCCGACACCCAGAAACCTTCGATGGACCTCCCTTGCCCAGACGCAGCGCATCTACCATAGCCACAGCGGAGCCCGCTCCTTCTCCCACCTCGATGCTAAGTCCTGTAACACCCTCCCTCTCCACCTCTGAACATCACCCTCGCTGACAGACTTCAGGAATACACTCCAGACCTGGCTTTTCTACCAGCCCACCTACCCAGCACCTGGATACCCTCATAGGTGATAAGCCTTCTGCGGGCACACTGTGTAAGAATGGGAGGAAGCCATCCATAGGCACACTGTGCCAGGAAGGGGGATGAAGCCATCCACAGGCACAATCAGCATGAAATGGTAAGAAGCCATCCCTGGGAACACTGTGCAAGGAATGGAAGGAAGCCATCCGCAGGCACACTGTGCAAGGAGTAGGAGGAAACCAACCACAGGCACACTGTGCAAGGAGTAGGAGGAAGCCATCTGCAGGCACACAACAAGGAATGGGAGAAGACCATCTGCGCCACACTACGCATGTAATGGTGGAAGACATCTGCAGGCACACTGTTTAAGCAATGGGAGAAAGCCTTGGGCCAGCACACTGTGCAGGGAATGGGAGGAAGCCATCAGCAGACACACTGTGAAAGGAATGGAAGGAAGCAATCCATAGGCACTCTGTGGAAGCAACGGGAGGAAGCCATCCGTGGGCACACTGTGCAAGGGATGGAAGGAAGTCATCCACAGGCACACTGTGCAAGGAATGGGAGGAAGCCATCCATAGGCACTCTGTGGAAGCAATGGGAGGAAGCCATCCGTGGGCACACTGTGCAAGGGATGGAAGGAAGTCTTCCGCAGGCACAGTGTGCAAGGAATGGAAGGAAGCCATTCGCAGGCACACTGTGCAAGGACTGATAACAACCCAGGATGACCTTATAAGAAGAGTGTCTGGCGCTACTTTTCAAAGTTCATTGTATATCACTGGTGGTGCACTCAGAAGAAGGCCATCCTAAACTCCTTACATTCAGCGATAACTCACTGATAACAATTTAGTTTTATATAAGGCACACAACCAAATATTAAGTCCGTTATCCGTCAATGTTCATATCGTTATCATCCGAATTTCAGAAAGCGAACAATCATATCTACAGTTCTTCAATTTTTATTGTCCATATTTAAAAAAGAAGCAATACTCATGTCTTCAGTTCTTCAATTTTCCAGCTGTTAGTTGTAGATGACCAAAAGAAACTCGCCCGCCAACACGTGTTTCGTCAGGGGTGTACCCCAAGACTTCATCAGGGCTGTAATAGGATATATATATCACATTGTCTATATACTATTTTTAAATCCCAAAATGCATTCCAAAACAATTTTTTTTATACATTTCTCTCGTAAAGAGCTGGATCATACTGTATAAATATATATTATCAATTGCCAAAACAAGCACATTAAACTAATGATTTTTTTAATATATATATTCTAACTAGTATATACAATTAATTATTTGTAATGACTAAAAAAACAGTCATACCCATGTATAACAGATAAGGAAAGACCAATCACATGTAGAAAATTAGAAACTCCAAAATAGCTATAAATTATTCATATACGGTGATCTAATCCTATAAAGAGAAAGAGTGAGAAGAAATCATGCATGAGAAACATCACATTACTGCAGTGTCGCTTTAAAATACAGACACCCATGTGCAAGTATATATATCTGCACCCATGCCCTTCATTAACTTTAATAAAATTAATAGAAAACTATGAAAATAAAATTTGTTGAATAAAAACTGATAAAGTGAAAGTATATGTGGACCTTCACCTGACAGAAAGTGATGATAACGATATGAACATTGACGGATAACGGACTTAATATTTGGTTGTGTGCCTTATATAAAACCACACTGTGCAAGGAATAGGAGGAAGTCATCCACAGCAACACTGTGCAAGGAATAGGAGGAAGCCAACCACAGGCACACTGTACAAGGAATGGGAGAAGACCATCTGCGCCGCACTGTGCATGTAATGGTGGAAGACATCTGCAGGCACACTGTTGAAGCAATGGGAGAAAGTCTTGTGCCAGCACACTGTGCAGGGAATGGTGGAGGTCATTTCCAGGTACACTGCACCAAGAATGTGTTGAATCCCTCTGCAGGCACACTTTGTACAGAACAGGTAGAGGCTATTCTGCAGGCGCACTGTAAGGAATGGGTGGAAGCCATCCTCAAGCATTTTGTGCAAGGAAGTTGAGAGGCCATCTGCAGGCACACTGTCCAAGGAGTGGGTGGAAGCCAGCTCCAACCACACTGTGCAATGAATGGGTGGACGCCATCATCGGATCCTGTGCAAGGAATGGGTGGGAGCCATCTATAGACATTCTGTGCAAAGAATGGGTAGAAGCCATCCGCATGCACACTGCAAGGAATGGAAAGAAGCCATCTGCAGACACACTGTGCAAGAAATGGAAGGAAGGCATTTGCAGACACACTGTGCAAGGGATGGGAGGAAGCCAACCACAGGTACACTGTGCAAGGGATGGAAGAAGGCCACCTGCATGCGCACTGGCACTATGCAAGGAATGGGAGGAAGGTATGCATAGGCACTCTGCAAGAAATTGGTGGAAGCCATCCTCAGGCACACTGTACAAGGAGTGGGAGAAAGCCATCTGCAGGCACACTGTGCAAAGGATGCAAGGAAGTCATCTGCAGGCACACTGTGCAAAGAATGGGGGAAAGCCATCCGCAGGCACACTGTGCAAGGAATGGGTGGAAGCCAACTACAGGAACGCTGAGCAAAGGAATAGGAGAAGACCACCTGCATGCGCACTGTGCAAGGAATGGAAGGAAGTCATCTGGAGGTACACTGTGCAAGGATTGGGAGAAAGCCATCCGCAGGCACACTGTGCAAGGAGCGGGAGGAAACCAACAACAGGCATGCTGTGCAAAGGAATAGAAGACCATCTGCATGCGCACTGTGCAAGGAATGGGAGGAAGTCATCTGGAGGCACACTGCAAGGAATGGGGGAAGCCATCCGCAGGCACACTGTGCAGGGAGCGGGAGGAAACCAACCACAGGCTCGCTGTGCAAAGGAATAGGAGAAGACCACCTGCATGCACACTGTGCAAGGAATGGAAGGAAGTCATCTGGAGGCACACTGCAAGGAATGGGGGAAAGCCATCCGCAGGCACACTGTGCAGGGAGCGGGAGGAAACCAACCACAGGCTCGCTGTGCAAAGGAATAGGAGAAGACCACCTGCATGCACACTGTGCAAGGAATGGGAGGAAGTCATCTGGAGGCACACTGCAAGGAATGGGGGAAAGCCATCCGCAGGCACACTGTGCAGGGAGCGGGAGGAAACCAACCACAGGCTCGCTGTGCAAAGGAATAGGAGAAGACCACCTGCATGCACACTGTGCAAGGAATGGAAGGAAGTCATCTGGCGACACACTGTGCAAGGAATGGAAGGAAGTCATCTGGAGGCCCACTGTGGAAGGAATGGGGGAAAGCCATCCGCAGGCACACTGTGCAAGGAGCGGGAGGAAGCCAACCACAGGCACGCTGTGCAAAGGAATAGGAGAAGACCACCTGCATGCGCACTGCAAGGAATGAGAGGAAGGTATGCATAGGCACTCTGTGCAAGGAATTGGAGGAAGCCATCCAGAGGCACACTGTGCAAGGAATGGGTGGAAGCTGTCCCTGAACCCTGTGCAAGGAATGGGCAGACGCGTCCAAGTCTGTGAACCAGAATCCAATCCTTAGTTCAGATACTACACAAGAACGTTTAGTAGTGGTTATACTGCTGACACAACTGCCTAACAAGCCCACAGCCAGAGATGTCATTGATTGCTTAGACTTTGTGATAGATATGGTTGTTGTTGTCTGTGCGTTGATAGTTGGGGTTTCATGGAAGGCACAGGGAACTTATATAGAAAATAAACACTATTTGGTAATAGTGTGGCCCCTGCAGCACCCCGCCTTTCGCAAGGTGTTGGGGTGTGAGTAAGGGTGTAAGATGGAGCGCGCTCTGTGTACAAATTGGTGCTTTCCTGCGAGGAATGAGGCAACCATCTAAGGACTGTGGCACTGATGTCCAGGAGGGAGGGTCAGGAAGGCGCAGTGTCTACCATCACACGCGGATTGATGGTATACAGGGGCAGTAGGTGGCTCTGTGTCACAGAGGGGAGGCTAGGGTGGAAGGCTCCTTCATTGCCACAGGTAGGTGAGACTCCTGCCAGCACACCCACATGGCTCTGTGCTGCCAAGGAAAAGATTAAGGGAACAGGAACAGAATGGCTCGTTTTGAGTATCACATCATGAAGGGAGGTGGATTGACTTCAGATGGATCCTCACACAAACCATGAAGTTTGGGTGTGTTGCAGCATCTTTGAGTCTCACACATGTCTAACTTTACTCTTTGGCCATGAGAGTTGTACAGACCAACGCTCTACTGAAGATGCAGGGTTACTACACATGAATGTAGTTATCGGACTGGGCGCTATGCTTTTTGGGTTCAAGAGACCTACAGATGGGCCGCCTTACCTCTGTCTGTCTTCAGACAAACTATCTCACTTTCAGAAAAACGTAAAACCCATAGCTGTTCGCGGGCTAATGCATTGGCGGCCAGGAGAGCCTCCGTTTTCAATATCTGTACGAAACCTTCTGGTATGTGTGTGCTTTAAAGGTGAAATAAATATACAGATGAGAATAAAGCAAGTCACTAAGGCCCATATTTATACTTTTTTAGAACCGCATTTGCGTCATTTTTTGACGCAAATGCGGCACAAACTTGCAAAATAGAATTGTATTTTGTAAGTTTGCGCCGTTTTTGCATCAAAAAGCGGTGTAAATGGGGCGCTAAAAAAGTGTAAATATGGGCCCAAGTTTTTTTGGGTGAATCATTTTGTTGAATTGTCAGCTACCAGATTATAACCGAGGAAGTATGAGTCCTATCTCTCTTTTGTCTCTCTTGCATCAGTCCACTACAAAGTGCACTGGTACCCGACCTACATGGCTTATAGGACTGTGCTGGACAAAAAATATTAGTGAAAATTCATAAATAGCGGGACTTCTCCATCAGCCAACTGTTTTTATTGAAGGATGTGGGAACCCAATAAAGATGTGGGTTTTTCTACAACAAAGTTTAGGCCCTGGTTCAAAAGAGGTGTTGTCTGTTGGCTGTGCTGCTTTTATGATGTGAGTACTCATCTGACTTTCTATAATTGTTTTTGGGAGCTTTGTTTTTTGCACTTTAGAGTGTCCCTAAGTTCGGTTTTATCTCACAAGACATCCTATCTGACAACTTCACCATGCCCATCTTAAGGTTTACTACTCCGAACAAATCTCTGGTGTCCACTTGTAATACATTTTATTGTTTTTAGTTATTTTAAACCATAACAATGTTTATATAAAAATAAGATTAAAAAATCAAAGAATCATATGCTTCATCTCAAAATGAGACATATTAAACAATTCACCTAAAATTAATTCAGTGTGTGAAATTATTCAATAGCTGCTCATATTACGAAAGCATAAAGTGCTTAGCACTGCCTGGGCCTATCATGTTCAACATTTACCATTAGCTTATATTTGCACAATTAATAAAAATCATTGCAATCACCATGTAAAGCATTGCCGTCTACGAAGTGGCATAAAACATCCAAATACAAACCATATTTCTGGCTAATTGTTAAAAGCCAGATAAAACCCTAATGACGTATGGGACGCCCAATGGAGGTACTGGTGCCCACCTTCTCCCCAGTGTTTCTCTGAGTGTTTATCTGGGTAAGCTTGTAGTCAGCAGGAATCAAGGCAGACAGGAAGCTGTCCTCAAAACTCACCATGAAGGTTTCAGGTCTTTAGTCATTTGGATGGCCATTCACTTCTATATTTAGTTGGGATTTAATTTAGTTTTGAATGCTTCGCTTCAGACCCTGAACATAGGCTGTTCAGTTTCTTTACAGCACACATCTCATGAGAGGAGAGCTGTATGATGCAGTCAGTATGTTCAGCATTTAAATTGTGTAATAGAACTTGTGCGCAGAGCAGGCAATGGTTCCAGAAGGGTGACCTACTGCGGACGATCAATGGAGAAGGATGCTTAGGAGAGTGGATACTGTTAGGTGGCCATGCATCTCAGCTCTGGAATGTGAAGAAGTCCTGAATATCTGGTATAATGCCGCAGCGGTAGGAGTCCACGGAGCATGGAGGTTGGCGGGTATGGACACCTACAGGACATAGGCTTGTTTTAGAGTTCCTGACAGAGGACGCATTTATGCCGAATTTGGTCAAGATGGGGAAAAGAGAGGGTTGAGGACTTATGGCTGAATCTCATCACCGACGTTCAAACTTTGCTTGAAGTGGAGGCCAGGCAACAACAGATGATTTAGTTGAGATACATATATGTGCCGCCGTTCTAGCGCCTAGCTAGGTGAGACTCACCATCTGGCCCATTGTTGATAAAATGGCGGGGTCCATTAGTACAAAGCTTAATCAGTTCATGAAGAGAATGTTGCATTCACTGTCTCTTCTTTTACGCTCTGAACTTTCAGGTAGGACATGCACCTGTATAGGTAAGATTAAAAAGTTAGATAGAAATATAGAACTGTAGATAGATAGACAGACAGATAGACAGATAGATAGACAGACAGATCGATTGATCGATCGCTCGCTCGATCGATAAGTAGATAGATAGACAGACAGATCGATCAATCGATCGATAGATAGATAGACATGCAGTCACAACAGTTCCAGAGGGCACAGTAGATCTAATAAGTGCCTCAAGGCGCAGTAATGCACACATATTCGGCTTCTGAGCTCGAAAGCAACAGTAGAGTTTCATGAAACGAGGAAGGCGCTGCTCATGTAGTAGTGCACTGATGGGGGTCTTAGAATTGCTCTGCTGAGAGGAGGCACAACTAGCACCAAGTTCATCTGTTCCTTTTCTATAGAGCACCACAGATAACTGTGGTTTTGAAGCCTCTTCATTCAACCGCTGTAAACAGCTGACTGAATAATGGACTATGACAGTCTCTATATGAACCTCCAATTTTTGTGATGGTGCTAATTCTCGAAAACGCCTCCTTACTATATACACCATAAAGGCAGACACTGTATACATTTGCAAGTAGTGTGATTATCACTTGTACCCACTATGCCCCTATTTAAGTTAGAAAGTGCCTTTAGGTGTGGTAGGGGCTTATGTGATTTCACACAGCATGGAGCGGACATATTAACCACTGCTTGCTGTCTTTCAGAGGTTCATTGTTATGTTATGTTATTGTCAGGAAATAGAAATGTTGCAGGCCTCTCCCCCCCTCACACTTTTTGACCCAAAGCTTTGGGCAGGTGCTGCTGGTTTTTAGACTCTGAGGCCCATATTTATACTTTTTTAGCACTGCATTTGCGCCACTTTTTGACGCAAAAGCGGCGCAAACGTACGAAATACAATTGTATTTTGTAAGTTTGCGCCATTTTTGTGCCAAAAAGCGGCGCAAAAATGTCGCAAAAAAAGTATAAATATGGGTCTGAGAGTGCCTTGAGGGCTGCTAACCACACCTCAGTGTCAGTGTTGTAACCGTTTGCAAAGTGATTGTTGAATTGGCTACCCCAGTTGGTGTAAGCTAACTTACTTATAAGTCCTTAGTACATGGTGCCACACATACCCCCGGCATGTAAGTAATAGGGCCCACCAGAGCTGCAGCACTGCTTGTGCCACCCTGAGTACAGCACAGTGCAGAATGGCTCCCTGCCACTGCAGCCTACAAGGGCCGAATAAAACTGCTAGGTTGACTTTGCCACTTAAACCTATGGCAAAGCCCTCACATCCCCTTTTTTTATAAGTCTTTGTCTGCATTAGAACAACACAAACACAACTGGAATAAGCAGATAACATAGCGCATTACAGAGTCAGATAGTTCGCACCATTGGACCACGCACGGCACACATCATAATACAGTTGTAAATGAGCTGCCTCTCCTGAATGTACTGTGTTCAAACGTTTGTGGTTGCCGCCAAGAGGAGGCCAACGTCATTAGGTGTGCATGTCTAGAGTAAGAAGAGCAACCAGGTCAAACAAACAAAGATGTGCATGCATAGGTCAGATCCAGGTGGGGCGGGGTGGTAGGAGAAGACCCCCCGAACCGCAGCAAGCAAGCGGGGGACTACCAGGCCAGGACGGTACATTGGGGGGAGCCCCCATGGGGCGCTAGGGGAACGAAGGGTGGGGAGCCTGGTAGAGGAAAGTCAGGCAAGAAGCAGGAAGAGGCCATACTGGACTGCCTCAGTTTACCACCCAGAAAATGGAAGTGAGGCCCACCACTAGGGTGATTAAGGTCCACATCTAGATGAGCAGTGCCCTGTGGAGGAACAACTACTCGTGCACAGTGTAAGGACATACCAAAGGCCTAAGTGTTCAGGGTAGCCTCTTGTCGGACTTGGCCGCCGCCATCAATAGAAACACCAATAGATGTGGCCAGTTTGCTGCGATCTGTGCTCAATGTGCGCAGCTCATCTTGCGCAGCTGTATTCCAGAGCATAAGTCAGAGAGCAATAGCATAGCTGTAGAGGGGGAGGAAGTGGAGACATCCAAATCATGGCTATCTGCGGTTTGGCAAAAATTAGAGGCAAGTCTACAAATTTATTGGGAGGTTTATATTCAACAGTGTGTGTGGTAAACCCCAACAAACAAGGTAGTGGATCATTCGGCAGGTGGTAACCTAGTGCCTCTGAAGTATGAGTGAGTATCTCTCCCCAATAAGTACTGATGGAAGGACAATCCCACACCATATGTATGTAATATGCCTCAGCAGTTGCGCAATATGGACAGGCATCTCCGGCGCTTGAATGCATATGTGCTAATTGTTTGCGGGTGAGATAAGTGTGGTAAAACAGTTAAACTGGGTATACGTAAGTCTACCATTGGTAGAGGTAGTTTAGGTCATTTCTACACATTATGTCAATTGCCTGCCTGCCAGTGTTGTGCCCCACGTTGACTTCCAGTAAGTTGTCAGCATATGTAGTGGTGTGGAATTATCCATGCCCAAGGTGCCATAAGACAAGAGATGACCCATCTGCCCCCCCCATGCATAAGTAATGTTTGCTAAAAGTGTGAGGTCTCAGGTTCATTGTGCGTCCTATGCCAGACCAGGTGTAGGTGTTTGTGAGGGCAGCATAGATCAGGAAGGAGCCCAGGACAGTGCCTGTAGTACCTGACTCATGGCAAATTCGATCCAGAGCCTAATACTTAAATCACAACTCCAAGAGTCAGTGTGCTGACCACCTTCCTAGCACCAGGGTCATAAAAGATGGAAGTGGCCCATTTGGCTAGTTAGTCATCAAATTCACAAAATCACTGCTGACCACTGACATGCAGACATGAAGACCTCCATGCCAGATTCAAAAGTTGCACCAGTGTCCTCCAGACCCAGGAGAGCCATCAGAGTGTGGTTTGGATGCCCAAGATGGACACTAGCTTTCCCTCGCTGTGTCCAGAGATCGGTAGCCCAGTCACTGCTGGATGTCTACTGGCTCAAAGAGACTTTGAGGGACTCCAGTCCCTGTGGTCAAAGTTGCCCCACCTTACCCACGGACCGAGGAATAACCACAAAGAGGCCTCTCTCAACTGCACAGCATCCAGAGCATTTTTTAGCTTCCTCAGCATTCTGCATCCTCATCATTAGAACCACTCCGCTTAAGTCTAAGGTGGTCTTGGTGTAAAGTGTGGAACTGGACTTGAAACTGCTTTGGCGACAAGATACCTGTCCAAATCATACTTGTTGGCCTCCCTGGTCTTCTCTCTGTTGGAAACCGGTGCCCAGTCGGGCTGGAGTAGCCGAACACAACTCTTCCAAACTTCTCAAAAATTTACAAGCTTTACGGTTACCAATGCTTGTTTGTGCTTTGAACTTGAAAGCTGAGGTTTACATTTTTTTAAGTAATCTATATCTCCGGAAAAAAATGGTGGATTTTGTCCATCTTGATTTTTAAAAATGAATAAAAATATGATCTTTTTTTTAGAAATTGATGTCAGACTTCTTTTGTGTTGTGTGACTTTCTTATTCTGTTGTTCGGTGCTTCTAATGCTTTACACTAGATTCTTTGTTTAAGCCTTGCTGCTCGAAGCCCCAGCTACCCAGAATTGAGCAAGAGGTTTGCAATTGAGCCTGACCCAGCCGAAGACTGTTTTCATGAGTGTATTACAACCACACCATATACCTCAAAGTTATGTTATGTTGTATTATATTATGTTATGGTATCTTTTGTTATGCTATGTGATATTTATTTGTAAGGTGTACTATCACCTGTGAGAGTATCTCGGTGCTGAACAGGTGTGCGTGCCTAGTCCTGCCTTTTGTTGGTTGGTTAATTGAAAAGCCAGTTCTTCAGCTTCCTGTGGAATTCAAGGAGGCGGCTCTGATGTGGAGTGGGAGGTCATTCTACGCTTTAGGAGAGATGAAAGAGAATGTCCATCATCCTGATCTGGCTCTGGTATTCTCGGGAAATGTGCAAGTAGGAGGCCTGCAGAGCGAAGGTATGTGGGTGGTTGGTTCAAGGAGATGCTACCGTTCAGGTAGGTGGGGCCTGAGTTGAGTAACGCCTTGAATATATGAGTGAGGAGTATGAATTGAGCAAATTTGTGTATTGGGAGCCAATGTAGTTCTCTAAGGGTGGTGTGATGTGAGTTCTGTGTGGTAGGTTGAGGATGAGTCTGGCTGTCAAGAACTGGATGGTTTGTAGTCTTCTGGTGAGTTGCTTGATGATCCTTGCATCGAGGGTGTTCCCTTATTCCAACTTGCTGGTGACTAGGGTGTGAGTGGCAGTTTTTATAGTGTTGCTTGGGAGCAATTTGAAGATCTCCATCAGCATCTTCAGGGTGTGCAAGCAGGATGCATTGACTGTGTTGACTTTTACGGTTGTGTCCAGTTTGCTGTTGATGATTATTCCCAGGGTCCTGGCATGGGCGCCGGGTGTGGGTCACAGTTTGGCGGGCCACCAGTTGGAGTTCCATGGGGAGGTGTTCTTGCAAAGATTACTACTTCTGCCTTGTCAGTGTTGAGCTTGAGATAATTCAATTTCAGGGAGGAGCGAAGACAGCACCTTTGTGTACCATGCTTTTGTCTGTCCATCAATAGTACAGGAGGACTTTTCTTTTTAATACAGAACATCTATAAATCTAGTTAATGTGTTTTAGTGACTGCATTTTTTTGCCCATTAGAAACAGTATTTATCAGTGACAGTATATGGCGGGTGAGATGAATGCTGAATTAGTGAAATCATTTTAAAAAGAAGAAAAATGTTACATTTAAGTTAATAATTACAGTACTAGAAGTTATATGAGATGGGCCAATGTATTAGGCTCCAGTATTATTGATCCTGGCCTTTAATTGTTAAGTTTGACCTCACACTGAGATTCAATGAATAGGATGGTAAAATAGTTGTGATTTTTTGTGTAGCTAGTATTCCGAAAAAAACAGTTCAGCTTGGATAGCGACTTAAGCAGCTCAAAATATGCAAATGTGAGAAATTCTGAGCTGCACGGTGGGATGTTTAGTTCAACAGTATGGAGTCTTCATTGACTCTTTTGTTTTCTATGGTATTTGTGTCACCAGAAGAATCAAGAGATGGCCAATGCATCAACAAAGGTTGGGAGGGGTGTCATGGTGTTACGTGTTACCATGAAATACTGTAAATAACAGGGTAGTATTGAAAGTGACCTTGGAGGTCCTTGACTGTGTCCTCAGCCATGTGCCTTTATGGGGTCACAGAACTCCTCGATGACTTGCAATATCCCAATAGGGCATGTTTGACTTGTCACTTCCTGGAACTCTGGTATTGTGTGGCATCAGGCCCTCATTGTGCGTACAAGTGTCAATGAGTGAATTTTGACTTTGAATAAATCACCCTTGATGCGATATACTGTCGCCTTCCACATCCATTGCCTGTACAGCGCTCCTAGGTGTGACATAGTAGGCGTGGGCATGTGGGCATTATATGGCCCCCATAATAAGTTTTCAAATTCTCATCCTTCCCTGTCCCGAGACTTCCTCATAACTGCAGGAAGGGTGCAAGGCCTTCCATTTAGAGGGCACTAGTTTTCATTTCATTTCATTGGATTTAAACAGTGGTTTCGCCTGGCGCTGTGCAGAACCCCACACCCTGTATTCTGTATTTTTGACATCATGGTGATAAAGTAATGACACAAGAAATTACTAGAGAGGGGCAGGTGACAGCGTGTGATTTTGAGTGAATGACGGAAGAGAGCGAGGTACGGCATTCCAACGCTAGAGGGTGCTCAACAGCCAGATTGCGCCCATGGGGAGGGATGAGGGCTAACGAACCAAAACTGGGGAGCGCAGTAGGTGACAACCTGGAGCACAGAGCAAGAAGTCAAGAGACGTGGGGCAGTTCTGCTGTCTGTTTCCTGGTGTTTCATCCCAGTGCTGAGATGAAAAGGTCCTTTTCTGGGGCTTTCAGTCTTCTCTCGTGCCCTCATCTTGTAAAGGGTGATAAGCAAGGTGGCTGCGTATTGTAGTTGAATTTATATAGCGCTTACTACCCCTGATGAGGCGTTGAAGTGCTTTGCACCAAGCAGCTCACTGCTCAGGGACCCAAGATTAGTGGCTAATCCGTTGGCTATTTCTGGTTATTGGGATTAGATTTGTGCTCTGAAGGAGACCATTCCATGCATTTACTCCAGTGTGTTTGTGGTAGGTTAAATTAGTGGGAGTAGGTGGGATCATTCATAGGGGGGGTGTGAGGTCATGCAGATGAGATCATGTGATCAGGAGGCGAACTGGTCTCAGTTTTTAATACATAACATCTTTTGAAATCGATGTTTGTCCCTACAGGGTTAACATTTCACAAGCGTTCCAAAAATGCAGAAGTCCAAGTCCTCAAAAAGCCATGGGGCTGGAGCGCTAACCCAATTCCAACCGACCTCTGACCCCGGGCCCCCCGCTCCTGTTATTTCCATTTGATAGCTGTGTCTTTTAAAGGTTAAGAGGCTGGTGCTTTAACCTGTCACGAGCCCTCCCCGCCACAATCTTCGAGGCAGACATTACGAAGCAAAGCGCAGCTATTCCAGTAAGCGCCTGAAATTCATTCGCCCTGTGTGTTTTTCAGCTCTCCTCTCCTCCAAATTGATTGGCATTTTCTATTTGAGGCAAAAAGCGTCTTTAAAATTGAAACAGTGGCTATTGTTATTGTAATTCTTCAAAGGCCACCGAGGACGGCTCTTCAGATATAAAAAGGTTATTTCAAATCAGGAACCAGATAGCAGGACCCTCACAGTTTACTTAAGGCTAATAGCTTCACGGCTCTATGGAGGCTGGGGCGCTGCCCGCGCGCAGAGGAGCCCTGGGTGGAAAAAACACAGTTTCACCCTCTAGCTGAGCATCATTACAGCATTATTACCTATGGTTTAGAATATATTCAACCCTATTTGGAATGTCAACATTTATCAGACATCCTCTTTGTGGAAAAAGCTACTTTCCGCTATAAAATGCTTTATTGCACATTTATCCCTGGTGAAAAATGTCATCTCTCCATCCGCCTCCGTACTGACCAATCGAGGGGAGAATCAAGTGTTTAGGAGCCGGCTACGAACAGGTTCAATCTTGGGGTCAAAATAGCAATTGATCAGTTGGCCCTGCTTAAATCTCCTCGCTTTTTAGGCAAGAAAAATGTTCGCTGTCCCTGGTTCACCAATGATCTCAAGAGCCTGCAGAGAAAATATCGCCAACAAGAATGGAGGTGAAAACTAGACTCGAATCCTAAGGAAAAAGGAAAGCTTATAGCCGCCCTTAGTGCCTACAAAGATGCGATAAATAAAGGTAAAACCGAGTTCTACTCACGTAAAAATAAGGAAGCAACAAACGCCCCTAGAGAACACTTTAGAGTGGTATGTTCCCTCACTCTACACCTCCAGAGTTGGAGAATTCTCAAGAGTTCTGCAATAAGGTTGCCACCTTTTTCGAAAACAAAGTTTAGCAAGTTCAAGCCAGCTTCACTCAATTATTGAGGGTATCAGACCCTTATGAGTACTTAAACAGTTCTATAAACGCTGACTGTCCTACGCTGACTAACTTCTAACCTTTGAAGCTGGAGAGGATCAAAGAGCTCATGATGGGCATTAAATCAGGCTCTCCCGGGATCCCTGCCCTCCCCACATACTGCAGCCCGCCCCTGAGTAAGTATCCTCAGCCCGTGCTCTGGTATTCCAGGAGATTCCGATTGCAGGAGTTTTCCCTCCATCATGGAAGGAAGCGACGGTGGTTCCCCTGAAAAAGAAACCAGATGGAGCGGCACACGATCTTAAGAATCTTCGGCCTTGCGCCTTGTTGCCTTTCCAGACTAAAATCTTCGAAAAACATATTAATGTAGAACTAGCCAAATTTCTTTAAGACTCTGGCGGTCTAGACCCCTCTCAGCACGGCGTCAGGAAAGCCCATAGCATGGAATCCGCCATCATTAGCACATCGGACACTATCCATAGATTAGTTGACGAGGGGCAATGAGCCGTCCTAGTGCTATTAGAACTATCGGCCGCTTTCGATACCATCTCGCCACACATCATGGCAATCCGTCTGTATCAAGCGGATGTCAGAGGATCAGCTCTAAATATTTTGAAGTCTTTTCTACGGGAAAGATCTACCACGGTAAGCTGTGGGGATTTCAGAGCACCCGCATTTCAATTACCGTGTAGTGTCTCTGAAGGCTCTTCCCTTAGCCCCACATTGCTTAATCTGTATGTAGCCCCATTGGCCAGACTCATTCGATCTTTTGTTTTTTGGGCCACTTCTTATGCGGATGACACTCTACTAATCATCCCATCCACAAGAACTGGGAGGAAGTTGCTGATCGATTTCACAGCTGCATGAGTGAGATTAAGAGATGGAGGGTTTGAACTGGTTTAAGATGAATGGCAACAAAACAGAGATTTTGCTCTTTGGCTGTAGTAGGGAACTGATGAGCTCATGCTGGTGACCTTCATTGTGGGGCGATCTGCCTGCCCCCATTACTTCCACAATAAATTTTGGGGTCATGTTTGACAACTGTCTGACTTTCAAGTCTCAAGCAAGTTCTACCAAAAAGCTTGTTTTTGAACACTCAAAATGTTGATTTTTTTTTCCATATTTACGAAAGGAGCTCAGAATCATGGTGTCCCTTGCTCTGGTGATCTCCAAACTGGACTACTGCAATGCTTTTATGCTAAACATTGGCAAAGCTTCGCTCAGTAAACCACAATTAATCCAGAATACAGCTGCTCTTTTAATATTAGATCTACCCCGCTCAGCCTCTGCTAGCGGAAGTCTTAAACAGTTACATTGGTTACCTGTCGGGAAGCGCATCACTTTTAAGGCTCTGTGTCTGACACATAAATCCCTGCATGTGCGTGAATCTGAATACCTTTCTTCCATGTTACGCTGGTACGTGCCGAGCCGTCAGCTTAGATCAGCAGGATCTCTCCTGGTCCACGTCCCTCGCATTCAGAAGGCCAGATGGGGCGATAAAGCATTTATAGTGGCTGCTGCCAAATACTGGAATATGCTCTCCTTGACGATTAGGAAGGAACGTAACTTTTTGGCCTTTAGGAAGCAGCTGAAAACTTGGCTCTTTCCTCCGTAGTCTTACTTTTCTTCCTCCTGCTATTTCTTTTGGTCATTCTTCTTACTGTTGCTTGGCGCTTCGATGCTACTCTATAAATACAAATACAAATACAAATAGGAGCCAGTCTCTTAGGGTCTCTGAGGGTCATCCTGTCTCCCAGTGCTCTGATTTCTGCTGTGATTATTGGTAATGCGGATTGCGGCCAACATATTTGTTTATTTTATGTTTTGAGAGCGAGTCGAACGTCGAAAATTATTACAGAGTTGCACAGGTTACAATTGAAAATAAAAGTCGCTGTAACAGGATGTTCAGGTGACACCTGTGACGTGTGCAGTTAGACTGTCTGTGCCAGAAAGCAGCACGCAGAAGTGTACGCGAGGCATGCTGGACCAGTATTATGATTTTGCTTTAGTCAGGGTGTTTTCAAATCCGATTCTTGGAACTTATGTCTTGGCGCTCACAGTTAGACTGGGATCTGCCTCTGTGAATGCTGGAATTGCTTCCGCTCAGGGGAACAAGCTAGTGCTGCGGAGAACCTTAAGGCGCCTGTGATGTCATCATAGAATGTTGGGGCTGGAGCAAGTCAGAGGGAGATGGGACTGAGCTGAAGACTGGCAGGGAGCATTACACCAGGGGCCAGATGTATATAGGTGTGGCTTTGAGATTACCAAATAGATAATTTTTGCGATTCGCTATTTGGTAATAGCAAACACCTATGTACTAATGTGTTTTTGACACATTTTGCAAATCCCAGTGGGTCGCAATTAGACCTACCTAATTAATATTCATGAGGTACGTCTCAGTTTGTGACCCGTGGGGAACTGCTGAAATCACAAGGATTGTGTCCCGCTGGGGTCAACAGACCATGTCTGTGACTGCTTTTCAATAGAGCAATTTTTTAATGCAGCCCATTTTCCTTAAAAGAAAACAGGATGCGTTTCAAAAATCAAAAAATGCTAAGTTTTCTTTTAATTTTTTAGGAGTAAGCAGTGGTCCGTGGGACTACTGCCTGCTCTTAAAAAATGTTTTCACCAACAGTCACAAAGGGTAAGGGGTCCTTTTGGGATCCATTCCCTTTGGCAAATGAGTTGCCACCAACTCGGAGTTGGGGGTAAAATGTGAAAGTTTTGCAATGGCATTTCGGTTGCAAAACATTCACACATACCAGTGCGATTCAGTATTAGGAATGGTCGCCCTAAACACACCCCTTCCTGATACCGAATCGCAAACCCTATTTGCATTGGGTAATAGGTTACCGAATCGTAAATAGGACCTATATACATTTTTAAATGCTTTTATCTGTTGCAAATGGCCTGATTCTGCAAACCGGACCATTTGCGACCTAAAAAAAGCTTTGTACATCTGGCCCCAGAATATTAATAAAAATGTAATCCTCAAGGTGGTGATGCATGAGCAAGTAGGCATGAATATATGTATATATTGTACCACCCCTGTCTGAACTGTTACTGACACTCCAGGCACTGTAGGCACCAGAGTTCTTTCTTTCTCTACCAGCTTTCTCGTTCGACCTCAGGTGCACTCTTTAAGGGTACAGCAGTGGCCATATAAGGATATCCGCACCTGACAGCTGAAATAGAATGAGAGTGGGTGATATGGTCATCTCTGCCCTAAAAAACAGAGGTCCTGATTACCACTTTGGCGGATGGGATACTCCGTCACAAATGTGAGGGATATCCCGTCCGCCGTATTACAAGTTCCATTTTATCCTATGGGACTTGTAAAACGGCGGGCGGGATATCCGTCACGTTTGTGATGGAGTATCCCATCCGCCAAGGTCGTAATCAGGCCCAGAGTGAGTTGCAGACTGGAGGGCAGTTATGAGTGGGAGGAAGAAGGAATCAGGGAGACCAAAGAGAATCGCCGTACCCCCATCCCCTGGAGAGACGGCGAGTGATTAAACCATGGAAGAGAAGCCACGAGCTGAAGTAGGGGTTGGATTCTTCTATAAGTATTCTGTTAGCAGGAGCACACTGCTTCTTCACTGATGTCACCTTCAAGTAATACCTGTTTTATTCTCATCTAAGAAAGAAACCTGCAGCAGAAGATACAGTAATGTACTGAGCTAATTTAATGTTCGAAAGTTAAAAGAAGAAATTATCATACCCCTATTGGCATACCTTTATTTTCAAGATTCAGATATGCATGCATCCATTTGTGTCTACACTCAAGGAAGTGACCCAAAAAACCTGAGCATGGTCTTCAAGTTGTCACCATTTTCATAACCTATAAAGGTCGTGCAGGCTCCTTGTGGCCGCTGGTTGTACCCTGGCTTGACTACATTCTGCTCTCCACATTTTGTGACTCGCCTGCAGACATCTGTCTGTTGTCCGATTCCACTTACCTTGTGTGCAGGACCACAGTGATGCTCTTTCCAATCTTTCTCCATCCTCTCCAGTGTCCAGGGGGATATGTGGGCAAGTGGCAGAAAGGGGAAAGGGATAAGAGACACAGCAGAGACACGTCCACCACTCTGCCGCGTCACTTTGGCTGGTCATTGTGGACTGCTCGCTCTATTGGATCTCCGCAAGGTGAAGAGATATCCCAACTAACCTGGAAAGGTAGAGTGCTAGGCCTAACTGTGATTGTGAATGGATGTACATGAGCACTACCTCTGCAACCACCTCTCTGGACTTCAGTGTGTACACTTGTATAGTGTGTTTGGCCCTAACAAATAATGTCTTCATTTTTAAAGAGGTCTCTTAAATTAGTTTTAATGGCCAAAAGTCCCTTGTCAGCGATGTGTAATTTCACTTTGGTGGTGAAAGTGTCTTGGAAAAGTAGGCTTCTTGGTGAAACTGTAAAATCATTTCTTCAAAAAGAAATCAGTAATCCGATTATTTTGACCAAACAAATACTACTCTGTTTCCCAGTAACTTAGTAATGGGTCTTACAATTTCAGAAAACTGATGAATGAACCACCTATTAAAATTTGCAAAGCTGAAAATAACTCAGAATTCCCCTAACTCAAGTGGGTGTCAGCCATGCACTAGTGCTGATACTTTCTTTTCATCCCGAATAAAGTCTGTAGGTGTACTGATGTGCCATGTACCATCTCTCCAATGATGAAAGGAGTTTCTTCCACAGCAATATTCAGTCTGATTGAACCCTTCTTTGATGGATAATTGACAAGCTATTGGTACCCCAGTGATGACCCAAAATTTTAATGACACTGTTGATACTGGGCTTTCTGTACAGCTAATCTTGTACTGGTTCATTTTAATTTATCACTCTGCGTCTTGTAACTGCATAAGCTACTGAATTAGATTATTGGATAAATTGTTGTATACTTTCTTAAACATTTTATTGTTCTCACTCGGGTAAGGACACACCTAGCTGGATATTCCTAGCACAGCTAAAATTTTTCATATAATATAATAATATTGTGGAAGATTTCACACTAGTGCCCTCTTTGGTGTACTACACCTCAAACGTCAATTTCTCTAGCGAAATATTTAAGCATAGTGTTAGCTCAATTATTACACATAATGGCCTAGAAAAGTGGTATAGCCTCTTGCCATTATCAATTGCAAGCCAAAAGCTGACAAAGGGCCTGATTTAGATATTGGTGGACGAGTTACTCCATCACAATGGTGATGGAAATCCCATCTGCTGCAATCTAAATCCCATAGCATATGGGATTTAGATTTCAGTGGACGGGATATCTGGCACCGTTATGACAGAGTAATTCATCCACCAATATCTAAATCAGGCACAAAGGCTTTTCATCATTCTAGATACAGTGTCACTATCTGAATTGGTATAGATCCATCCAGACCAACCCTGAATAAGTAAAGCAGCTTCTTGATGTTCTTTTTGGACCTCACTGTCAAACCCAACTCTATGCAAAAGCAAAACTCTCTAATTGTTGATGCTTTGCAGCATCACAGTATTGAAGTAGTTATCACAAGGTGGAAGTCACACTTAATATGGGTCAGCCACACTTGTGCTACTAGAACGGAATTCATATGGGGCCCACTAAAAAGAACTAGATTATATTTAAAACCACGTTGGTAGACTGTTCATGACCCTCTGAAAAACAGAACACCCACCCTGAAAGCTCCCTATTCTCTACCTGTGTCAAAGTAATCGCATTAAAAATCCTAGACAAATCTTACTGGGCTAGTGCCTGTAAATAGTGCCGAAACAGTGCAGAATTGCATCAAACCGCAAATTTAGAAATTGAAGAAAAATGTTTCCATGAAACAATACGTCGGAATGTTTTTCTCCCCTTTCAATTAAGCCAATTGGGTCTTAATATTTTATGAACCATGTTTCTTCACTTTAAGTTCCTCCCATTTAAACACATTTCTGTGTTTTTCTGTTATTAATATGGTTCGGTGTCTAAGGGCCACTGGGAGCAAGATGCCTGCTGTTTGCAAATGCAACACGTTGAAATGGAAGAAAATGGTGAGCTTTATGGAATCTATATAAACATAAAGTGAACTCTTCAGTTAAGTGTTCTCCCATTTCAAAGTGTAGGATTTACACACTGCAGGCTCCCAGTGGCTGGTATACTAGGCGCCATTTAATTTAGAACTGAAAAAAACAGCCCAGCCATTTTTTAAATGGGAGAACTTTAAAGTGCAGTAAAATGTTCTATATTGTGAACATTTGTGCAGACCACTTTTCTGCACTTTAAATGTCTCCCATTTAGAAAAGGTGTTGTATGTTTGAGTTATAAATGTAACACTGACACATTTGGCGGAAGGTATGGCTAGGGTTGCCACTATTATTTGTGGCCTCCATAGAAAAATACTGGCCAGGCCAGTAAAAACCAGTAGAGATGCTAACCCTAGTTATGACCTGTGCCCCAAGTAAATACAACACAGGCTCTCAGTCACCCACACACATGTATCACATTCATACACACCCATCCATCCCTAAAGACCACGATCTCACTGACGCGCATGGCAGACCTGTCATGGTTCTCCTAGTCAAAGGATGTTGCTCCAACCATGGTATCTGGCTCTTTGGACATTAGGCTTAAAGTCAATGAAGCTGGGTGGGGCGGTGTCTGGGAACAATGTGCGAGTTTGGTGGATGGGTTACTCGGTCACAAATGTGACGGATACCCTGTCCGTCGTATTACAATTCACATAGGATAAAATGGGATCGTAATACAGTGGATGAGATATCTGTCACAAACCCCATCCACCAAACCCTAAACCAGGCCCAGAGTTTGATGACCGGCCCTGGAGCTTGCAGTGCCAGTGGAGGCCCTGGCTTATGTTCTCTTGCCAGAGAGCATCCTATCATAGCTAGAGAGCCCGCTTGCTTGGTGGGGATTTCCGTGCTTTCAGTGCACCTTCTGACGCAGCAAATGCATGCAAGGCAGAATGCCAAGCAGGTGTCATGTTTTTCAGCCTTCCTTAACATTCTTTGTTTTTGTTTTTTACACAAAGTCATAAAGGAGCAGGCTTTTTCAGAAGAATATAATTAGAATAGCCCAAATGTGCATCAGGGTCATTGATTCTTGTCCGTGCTCAGGCCACAGCTGGCATGGTAGGTCCTGGCAGAGAAATCCAGTGATGGCTGCCACCTTCTAGTGGGGTGGAATTACCAGCACTGTGACCGTCCAGTGGTAAAAGGGCTGCCAGGTCAAGGGTTTAGGCTGGTGGTGACCCTTGCAGTTCCTCCATCTCTACATGGGACAAAGCAACCCCTAGATTGAGGGACATGCACCTTTTTTGGGCAGTTGCTTGACATGATGCCCTAAATGCCAAAAAGGGATGGCACATACATTACACAAGGTGCGGGCGGGGTTTACACAAAATTCTGATATTTGCTGCTGAGGTTTTATAGAGTGGTAACACTGCACTTATTTCCTCCTTCCACTATACTCACAGTGCACAAATATCTCCACATAGCACATGGAAGAATTTGCACAGGGAAAACAACGCTCAATTTATGTACGAGTCAGAAAGTGAAATAGGGAGCAAACATTGCTTGCTCTTAGGGGGTCATTTAGAGTGGGATGGACTGCCACACTTGCAGTGGTGGTTTGACCGCCACATTACAACCCTGGCGGTCCGACCGCCAGGGAACTGCCAGCCCCGCCAGGATCATGGATCCCGGCAGCCTGGTGGTGGCAGAGATCGTAATCCTCCAGGGCTGCGCTGCATGCAGGGCTGCCCTGCGGATTACCACCTTGTTTCCCGCCAGTCTTTCATGATGTAACACCACTATGAAAAGGCTGGCAGGGAACAGGTGCGGAGGGCTACGGGGGGCCTGCACGGCCCATGCACTTGGCATGGGCAGTGCAGGGGCCTCCTGCCCAGCACCATCACAATGTTCACTGTCTGCTTTGCAGACAGTGAACATTGCAAGGGTGCTCGTGAACCCTACGGGTGGCAGCCCGATTACGATTACGAGCTGGAGACAATGCTGTAACCTGTTTCCCGCTAGGCTGGTGGGTGGAAACTGAGGTTTCTGCCCGTCGACCTAGCGGGAAACCCTTAATAACTCCAGTGGGAAGGTTGCCACGTAGGTGGCAGCCACCATGTCGGGAGTTTGGCGGACGGGCTTTCCCGTCCGACAAAATCATAATGACCCACTTAATGTTAGTTTTATCGCGGGTTCAGAATGGGTCTGGTAGTCCTATGTGTATTGAGGAGAACATGTTTTTTTTAGGATGTAAGTTGTCTACTATGAGACCAGGTGGGAAGTTGACCACTGTGAATCCACCCAGGGGCCTTCCCAGCTGACCAGATGTGTCATCCTCGGCAGATTCTCCAGTATCTACCACAATTTGGATCACTTCAAAAAAGGCTTAATGACAACATTAAGAATTAAATAAAAACATAGCATTTATTTTTATATTAGAGTTGATATTCAAAATCCTGTTCAGCTGCACAGAAGCACAAGGGATTAATTCTTTACGAAAAGCATATTAAATTGTTTTGCAATTCTACCTAAAATTAGAGAAATTATCTAGAAACTGCTGCTTTGCTAAAAACAACTACTAGGAGAAACTGAATTATGAAACTTTAATATGCTACCAGTGAAATGAAAAATGAGAGGTTATGATATCTTCTTTCTCTTTCAAATGTGTTTATTAATTCATGTTTTAAATCATAAGTCCCATTCTGCCAGCGCCTTGCACAGCAATAAGCAAGTTTTAAAATATTAATGAATAAACAATATTTCTCTGCTGAAATATAGCATGCTTCTTTGAACAATGTACCACCAGTAATAAATCAAAAACAGGAGAAAATTGCATTTCACATTTAATACAACTTGAACTCTGCCTTTTTGTAAATGATATCTTTTTTTTGTTTAATTGGCGTCAGTTCGGATTTAGCAGATTGCTAATAAAATTCTACATTTCCATATTTAATGATGCATGCGCTTTTATGCTGAATTTTGCTAGAAAAATATCTCATTTTATTAACCTAATAGATAGCAGTAATAGGTGATCTTTTTTAATGAAACACGGTCCCTTTACATTTTTCTGAAGGCTAAATTGGATTCTAAAATAACAAGGCCAGAGGAAAGAAATAGCCACACATTCTTCTGCCTGCTTTCCAATTTAACATTCTGATATTGCATGTTAGGCTGCAATATGTTATTCCTTAAACGTGTTCGAATAACATCACCATGCTCATCCGTTCGGCAATAGGACACAAGAGAGTGTGGAGCAGGAGCCCTCCCAGAATTCCTTTTTTCTGTTTTGCATAATATATGCCTCACTCTAAGCTTCCAGGCAGCTTCCTCATGTCTGAACTAAGGGCCATATGTAGGAACACTTTTTCCCATAGACACAGAATGGGTAAAAACCTTTCCTACATCTGGCCCTAAAAGCCTTATTTAGAGATTGGCAGATGGGACACTACGGCCCTTATTTTGAGTTTGGTGGGCGGCAGAGGTCGGCTGCCCAACTTTTTAGGAAGGAAAACCGCCACTCAGGTTTTCTGCCCGCTGGCCCTAATATTAGTTTCCCACGGGGCCAGCGGAAACAGGCCACAACATTGACGCCGGCTCGTAATGGAGCTGGCGGCAATGTTGCGGTACGTCGAGTGTGACAGCACCCATCGTGCTTTTCACTGCCTGTAATTCAGGCAGTGAAAAGTGTGATGGGGGTGTCCATGGGGGCATGGTTAGAGCAGGGGTCCCAATGTAGTGCACGGCACCCCGCCTCTGCCAGCCTTTGCATGGCGGTAGTACCGCCATGCAAAAGCCGTTGGAGAGGGGACTCATAATACTCAGGCAGTGCTTCCCTGGTGGATTAAGACCGCCGGCACCGCCAGGCTGCTGACTAGAGGCAGCCTGGCAGTGCCGATGATCGGACAGGGAAGGCTCTGCCACGGTCAGAATGTGGAGGCCGTGCCGCTGCTTTGGCGGCAGTCCAACTGCCACCACAAGTCTGGTGGTCACAGGACCAGCAGACTCGTAATGAGGGCCTACGTCACAAACGCAGCGGCTGTCTCATGCACCGTATTACAAGTGACATAGGCTATAATAATCTTGCAAGATGGCTGACAACGAAGTATCCAATCCTTGAATGACAGTGAACCCCATGTCAAGAAATCCTCCCGTGTGTGCATGGGCGCATGCTTTTCTCACCCACAACCATTATTGCTGTAATTGAAGTGGTAAATGCATATGCATCTTTTGAGTCAAAGTGGGTCATATTTCACAACTCCATTGCTCAAAGGCATTGCAGAATATGCATTTGAGAAGATATAGCAGGACTCCACTGGTGCCCCTGGTGGAGCAATGTGTTTCACTTTGTAAAGCTCACCACATATCCTGGGCGAGTGCCCGGCACTCTTTTTGTTTTATTTATTTTATGTGGCACTCTAAGCTTTAAAGTTGTTTGCACGCTAAGGGGCATATTTATCATACTTTCACGCAGCGCAACCCAGCAAGCCACCCTGCCGTGTCCTGTATTTAACATCATATGGTGCATTCCTGTCCTTTCCTTGTGCTGATGCACTATTGGCTGCCTAGCGCCAACACAGGCACACTTGCACCATGGTACAAGGGTGCCTGCGTTGTGAGTAGGATTGTTTTGTGCAGGAAGGGACACGTACCTGTACAAAAACGATCCTGAGAGACATTTTCCTCTTTCAGCACACAAAGAAAGAGGAAGGAACACAGAGAAATAAAGATATTTCTCCTCGTTAAGCCTCGTATCGGGAGGCATAGCATTGTGATGCATTCCCAGGTCTACCACTAATGGTAAACCTGGCAATGCACCAAAATCCATGGGTGGATGTGTGCAACACCTATGCTCCTCCCATGGAATGCCTCCCTGGGGCAGAGTAACGCAAGGCAGCAATTTGCACTGCCTTGTGTTACTCCAGATTTATCAAGCCATGCAGGGCCACGCATGGTGGCCTTGCATGGGTTCATAAATCTGACTTTAGGGTTGCAAAGTCCTTACGCCCCCTTGCGTGGTGCATGGGCAACACAGCACTATGATAAGTATGCCCCTAGATGTCCTGGCAGTACGTACCACCAGCCACTATGTAATACTGTCCCAGGGCTGGTTCTTGCTCTGTATGCCAACATAAGGACATGCAAAGGTGTGATTTATGAGGTGTGTCTGGAGAAGTGCACTAAGAAGAAGGTAAGCTGCGTTTTACTGGCAGCATTAAACCCACCAAAGTGTGGAAAGAGGGTTAAACGGTGCACCAATACTGGTGCAGTGTAATCCACTGAAAGGCAGCACCAGGGGTATTGTGACGATTGTTAAAATGGACAGTGCATCCCAAGATTTCTTCTGTACCAAGTGCCTTTTGGCATTACAGAAGTTTTGCCCACTTTGTGACACTGAATGCAGAGATGAAACACAGGACATATCATTTCTTCTCAGAGGTTACGCCCCCTTATGCCTATCACAACATCCTTGGTGACCCCTGAGCAGTTAAGGAGATGACTCAAGTGCCTCTTTTTGAGCAGACGCTGGACTAATGACATGCTCCTCTGGTCCATTTGGCAGGAGACCAGGAGGTCTAGGATGGCACCACAGACTTCCCAGACTATTCTGCATCTTTGGCGCCCATTACAGTTCGCACTCAATTCCTCCTACTGACTACAGTCTACATGGGATGGTCTGAAGTGGAGGCAAAGGGTGGAGATGCAGATGCAGGCTGCAGTTCCTCAGACACAGGACAAGGTTGCCAGGGAGGAATTCCATGTACTCATTGACTCCTGAGTACATGGACAATGCACTTAACAAGTAAAGCTGCCCTTCAAGCAAACATGTGTGGATTAATCAGGAGGTGCCAAAATTCAAAGATTTTGAAAAAGATTGGGTGAGATGGTGCCAGTGCCCCTTAAAAGATGTGAAGAGAGATCCTTTGGCAGGGGTTGTCCACTTTCCAGCTCCGACGCCTGTCCCCAGGTCTTTAGCATCGGTGGCACCCGGTGGACAACCTTTGTTGGCGCCCCCCCTTCACTGACCTGCTTCTTCACGGATTCCCTCACTACCACCCTCCAACGGTGCCCTCATCTCTCCATAACACCTGCGTCACGTGTATTTTGTTTCTTTTTTCTAGCGCTACTCATACTATTGCAGGGTGTCAGGGCACCTTACATCACACACACGTTATACAGAGACAATGAATCGTACACGTGTGTATCAGTGCATAGGAAATGTTACACAAGACAAAGAGGGCCACAAGGCGTAGGAGTCACAGGTCATCCATAGCGCTAGGCATTATATTTTAAGAGTGCTTGGTCTGGAGAAGGACATGCTCAGAATTTAAAAGTAAGGCACTGGTTGGGCTTGGATTTACTAATAAGAATGTATTCATACCAAAACAGACCCTTTTTAGCAACATTAGGATCAGAGACTGAATGAATGTGAAACACTCTCACCATTACCTTGCAGTTTGCAGGATAGCTCACTGTGCTATATGAGGAAAGTGACTCATGACCTTCAAGTAACAAAAGCATCTCTGTGACAAAAGAAGTGAGGCACTGACCTATTTAAAATACAATTCTGTTGTCTGCGTTGTGCACATTCTTTACAGCAGGCATGTTAACCCTCTGCACTACTGTATTTTGAGTCAAAACTACCAAGAGACAAAACTCCATCTCTCTCCAGTGCTTTTAAATTGTAAGTTATGATAGAAACAGCGCCCCCCTACGGTCAGCGCCCCGTGGCACTGCCTAAAGCCGGTCCTGGGGTCACATGACGTCCTAGCGCTGAGCATAAAACTCCACCTTTCTGGAAAGCACTCCCTGACCTGAGCTCAATGCCATTCTGAAGGAGCAGTCCTCTGTTCCAAGGGGTAGGCTGCCACCACTTGTCTGCTGTCTTTCTAACTGGGGCGATCAATAGAGCCTACAGCCCTACAGACAAGGTCTTGAAGCACTACAAAAGGATGCAGGGTGGGGGGGGGGTTGTGCTGTCCTTTGCCCCTTCTCTGTGCACTCAGGCCTACATTGTGCTTGTGCTAGGAAGCCTGAAGGATGGATGGAGGGCAGATGTACCTGGTGCTGTGGTGGGATGCCTTCCACTGCATGTCTCTGGGCCCCAAAAGCCAAGGGCCCTCCTGGTCTCCCATAGAACCTACTACCAGTGCACACCGGGTCACATTTGCAGCTTGTATCTTGCTGATGATTTTAAGGAGACCCTAAGAGCTTTCTGTGCACTTCAACTTTGCCTGATGGAGCTCAGAGGGGAATCCTCAATCCCAGCTAAAGGGGCAAAGACCACCCCCCTTAAAGCGACTCCAGGGTCCAAACTGTTGTTTAGATATCTAGGGGAATATTCATGAGCCCCAAGCGCCACCGGAGCACCACTTTTTGTGATGCTCTGAGGGCACAATGTCCTGCGCCATACGTACAAGGTGGCGTTAAGCCACTTTTTGTGGCTTAACGCTACCTTGTAAATACGGCCCCTTCACACGCAGCACTTTGTGTGGAAGGAGCGTGCAATGGGTGTTGCTGTGGGCATGCCACAGCAACACCCATTGCATTTTGACGCTGCCTCAGATTTACAAGTTTTCATAAACCTGAGGCAGCGCCAAAATCTAACTCCACCCCAGGGGTGGCATTAGCAGGGTGCAACAATGAGGAATACTTTTATTCCTCCTCGTTTTTTGTTTTTTCTATGCGTGCTGCATTTTGCAGCATGCATAGAAAGAGCAAAATGCCAGAAATGATTGTTTATGTGCGGGAAGGTGTCCCTTCCTGCACATAAAGAATCATTTCAAAATTACGCTTTGGCACTTCTGTGTGTGCTGCATTCTGCACACACACAGAAGTGCCTAATCGCCATTAGTGATTGTTTATGTGCAGAAAGGGACACTTTCCCGCACATAAACAATCAAACCCCTCAACTCAGACATCCTTGCACGGTGGTGCAAGGATGCATGCGTTGGCGCTAAGCAGCTCAATTTAGCACCAGCGCAGGGGAAATCACAGGGGTGCATCGTATTCTGATAAATACCGAGCATCCCTGCGTTTCTAAAGTGACACAGCAGGGCACTGCCAATTTTAGCGCAGCACCGCACTGCATCACATTTTAGTAAATCTGGCTCGTAATTTATTCAGGTGGTTCTCTGCACCCTGACCAACATATCAGTATGCTGAAGTGTCCATGGGCTTCCCACCAATTACCAAACCCCTGCCAATGGACTCCCATTTGAGAGAGCATTGGCCATCCTTTCCATTTCACAGTTTTTAGACCCTCAACATCCCTGGCTACAGGCTGTTCAGCCATCTCTTGTATCTTGTATCTAGAACAAGGATTGGCAAAACCAATAGGTAACAACCCTCTCAACGTTTTCCTTTGCCAGTGCTTGTTTCCAATTGCGTATGGGCATATGAGTCAAGACTCATAATCATGTATGACTGTAAATCTTGAAATAAGTTGTCTATTAAAGGAAAGCCGTTCCAATAGAGGCGAAAGTTCACAAATGTCGTAATGTGTGTGCGCACATATGCATCGAGATGCTGTGGGACCCAAATGGCCCTGGGTGGGACAAGCAGAAGAATAAAGAAGAAAGCCATTGGATGAAGAGTAAAAAACTGAGACAGGAATGTATCATCCAGGAATGAGCAAAGGCCTGAACCACAGCCCACTCTAAGTATTTGTTATGTACTGGAAATATTAGGTCTGCCCATTGACAGCTAAAGCTGTCTGTAGCCATGATTTAAAAATGGATCTTTGCAGTGGAAGTTTAAGGCAGGAGATGGAGAAGAGGGATTGAAGGAGAGTGGATGCTTACGAGATCAGCGTGTCAGACCCTAAGCGATGTGGAAGAGGGAAGATGCTGAAAGATGTCAGCATGCAGGAGACACGGCATTAGCAGCAGTGCTTCCTAGGTAATTAATCATTTAGTATATACAACATTATATAGTAATAACTCAATCTCTTGCTTCTTCTGATGAAACCTCTTGCAGATTGATGGTGACATGGCTGCTAGTGGCAGCGAGGCCTCCGATGCTTAAGTATGCATGTTTAAGTATGCATGCAAGACTGATTTGCATTGTTACAGCGGGGAAGAGCAGCATCAATCACCCAACCACAGTGTAATCCACCCACACTTGTCTTCGCTGGAAATCAAAATCCTGCCTCTCATTAGCACTGCTGGATGAGCAAACCAATGATGGGTGTCCGGCCATGACCAACTTGGACCACTATGGCCTTCGTTAGCTCAAGATTCACGATCAAAGATACATGCATGATGTGCGACAACACAGGGCGCTGAAGGACATGCCGGGCCCAATTCACAAAGAGTTTTCTGTGAGTAGTTGTGTCTTATGTCTGACACCGGGGTGGGTTACTCATTATTTACTCTTCCCAGACCAAAGGACGAATTTAGAGTTTGGCGAATGCAGGATATCTGTCAAAGAGTGGTGTATGTTTCATCTGCCAAGCTTGCAGTCCCCCACTACGTTTAGAGTCAGGGGAAGCTCCTTGTTTCTGACGATGGAGTCTTCACTAGTTAAGTCAGTGGTAACCTTTGACTGACAGTCGGTACGCCATTGGGCCCTCGTCAGTATGCATTTGATTGTCTGCTCTTTCTCTGGCTGACATGCATTTCTCTTGTTTGGGATCTACATGGCACGCCTGAATAGGAACCCAAAGAAAACTCCAAACGTGTCAGGGTCATGTGGTTTTTGTTTTTCTGTAGCAAACTGTTGCTTTGCAAGCTTGTGTTTGGAAAACAAAATTGATGTCTCTTCAGCACAGACTCTGGACCTGATTTAGAGTTTGAGGGACGGGTTAGTCCATCACAACGGTGACGGATATCCCGTCCAGTGAAATCTAAATCCGTCACTGTTGTGACCGAGTAATCCGCCTGCCAATATCGAAATCAGGGCCTCAGTGTCTACAGCAGAGCTTGTTAAGGCACAGAGAGTCTTGATTGCCTTTCGAGGATCTCTAAGTACTGTGAGTGCTCTTCATCAGGGGAGTGGAGGACATCCCTCTGCGCAACTGGTGGTCCAGTAGTCCGCCTGCCAAATTTTAACTAACCCCCTTCAATACAAGGGAAAACACTTTGCAGTCAAGGTACTCCATAATCACTTACATCATCTAAAATAATCAATGCAAAAATAATTGTGGAGGATTCTACTGTATCACTAGTGCTACATCCACAAAGGAGAGTAAGTCAGATATCTAATATAAAACCAGCGTTTAAAGGATGGTGGACATTATCTGGTGGTGGCTTCTAAATTCTAGGCTCAATCTGGGGAGGCTGCTGGGTATGGGAAGAAAGAGAAATGCCTTACTTATAAATGTGCATGCTGCCCATATCTGTCTGCAGTCTGTGATTGAACCCCAGGTAAATCACTCATGCTCTTGTCCTTCTGTGGTCAAATATATTACCATTAAATCAGTGGTGTAGAAAGTGTGCTCTGGGCTCTAAATTAATCACAAAAAATGTGCTCCCCTTCCGTGGTTTGGCAGGTTGCTGCTACTACTCCCTGCATTCATGCTGCCTGCTGGCTGCCAGGGTGACAAGTGAAAAAGTATTCCTACTTAGGTATCCAGATGATTGATATGACAAGCAAGTGGGTAACCACCTGCTGATATAGGTTAAGACATGCCATACTCACTGTACACACGGGTATTCCTGTGGGCCACTCGTGGCAGTTTGGGAAGTGGTGTGCTATCTTGAGTGCTGAACCAGAAACACTCTCTCCATTTCCTGGCCCCCTTGGGATCCTTCCATGCCATGTTTCCTGGTAAGATGGGGGACCCTTCCTTGCTAGCCATGCATGCCATTACCTTGGTGCTGGTGGGTTGCCAATGTGGGGAGTAAAGATAGTTGCAGAACTATGCAAGCAATAGCTACATTTCCACCTTCCTTCCCATGTCATTACTTAGTTCATATTTGGCACTAGTTGTGCGTCCAGAGGTAAAGTCAGCCTTTGCAGCAGTTGGACACAGTTGGCCAAATTATCACTTAAACTGAGGCTAAGTTTTGGGGACAAAAATGGTGGCCACTCAGCAAAGCTGTAGTGTCTTCAGTGGAGCAACCAGAATAGGCTGTTGACAAACTGGCGGAGCTGACACATGCAAAACAGGATGCACATGCCTTTATTTCAGAAGCTCACTTATTATATTTTATGGTAATGTACTGTGTTGTCGCTTTTCTGCAGCACCTTTCACCTGGAGTTGAAGAGTTAAAGCATTTTTCAGACTGTGAAGTGAGTAGGCTGCTCCTTTGTTGAAGTGACATTTATTAGTGTTGAATTTTGGTGTCATGTTTGAGGACTGGAAGATGTTCCTGCACTGTGGAGTGAAAGTCATTTGGGTTCTGTATTTGGAAAATCCCAGGTCTTTTGTTCTCTTTTGATACTTGAAGGTTGTTGATGTCCTTATTCTTGATGAGAGCATATCCCTATCTTGCATGTCGGTACTGAGGAGAACCTTTTACACTGGTACATTGGTGGATTTATTGACAAAAGGGTATTATTGGGTGTGGGGCCATCCTTGGTCTGAGGTTTCTAGTTGAATGTATAATCTGAATACAGGTTGTAAGAAGGTTGACCCCTTCTCATGGATCACCCGGTGTGCACCTCAAAGGGCTTTGAAGGATAGTCTTTTTCCACTGGTGATCTGTGGAGTATTGAGAGCTGGGGCGATGTCTATATTTAGAGTATATCTAATGATAGATCAGTTTAGGTTAAGGTGTTGTCTGTGTGCCACATTCTGGATTCTTTCAATTATTTTCTAGAGTCCAATGTAGAGCATGTTTAAATAGCCTAGACTGATTGTCACTAGATCACTGACACATTTATCCTGCATGAGAAGGTTGTTCTACTTCCAAAGCCCATAAGGATATAGAGTTATAATTTTGCTGGTATCCACAGGTAGGTATTTTGATTTTGATTTTTGATTTTGAGGAATGTCATTAGAGACAATTCCCATGCATGCAAAGTTCCACAATCATCAGGCATTCTTCCAGTCTCCCTTTCAAGGCTGTTTTAGTTTTAGGATGATCTGCCTATCATCCACATGGTTGTAGCATCTGAGGTTGAAAGAGTTCACAAGGTTGGGAAGAGGACGGTAGACAGTGAAACGTAGGGTGTAATCTTTGAGCCTTTTGTGATCAAAATAATCATGGTCCAAAATATTGACAAAATCAAAGTAGGTATACATATTTTATTGTTATCATAATTAGTACATTTTAAAATAAAAGTTAAATATATTTTCTAAAATGAATCAATTAAAAAAATTGTATAAAACAATATTATAAAAACATAAATTTATTACATTGAAAACATTTTAACATAACTTTATAAAATCATTTATAATTAATGGAATAATACATTTTAATATTGAATTATAAATTATAATAAGTGTATTGTACACATAAAAATAATTCCTAAATAAAAAATATAAAAAATGTTCTTTATAGTAAAGAATACAACTTTACTTAAACAGATTATTTTTAAAACAAAACATAATTTAAGTAAATTCAACAATTATACATATTTAAACAAAAATGTATATTTTTAAATGATAAACAAATAACCAACATATTAAATAATTTCGAAAAACAAAGCATAACAGAAAATAAATTTAGAAAATTAATTTTTTTTAAATATATAATTTTAAATAAAATAAGTTTAAAATTCCTTTAGCAAATTTGAGGATAAAATAATATGTATGAATGTAATCCTAATCCAAAATTATTAAAACGGTAAATATAAAACATTTAAAAAATACTATTGTAACTACAATTTTCAAACACAAGGTAAAATGCATACATTGGTAGATTAACAATTACTATTCCAATACAAATTTAACAAATATTGGGAAAAGTGTATTCGTTGCCAGTGTTCTGATTTAATACTCTAACTACAGCCTAACAAACACGGGGAAAAGTACAAACATGGAAGGGTGACGGTGTCAGTTTTTTCTTTCTAACTCCAATCTAACAAACGTTAGGTAAAGTGTCATAAATGGGGTGGGGGCATAGTTACAATTCTAAATCCAATTTAACAAACATTAGAGAAAGTGCATACAGTGGTGCACCAGATCTACTATTCTAACTCCGGTCTTACCAACACTGGGGAATGGTGCACCAGATCTACTATTGTAACTCCGATCTAACCAACACTGGGGAATGTTAATGGAGGTGGGGGATGGGATGATATGTCACATTAGCTCTCTCCAGCTAACTAACATTGAAGAAAGGGTATAAATGGAGGTGGGCTCATATTTCATATTCAAAGACCGGTTTAACAAACATTGAGAAAAATACGTACACTGAGACCATTAATTTACTATTCTAGCTCCAATCTAACAAACATTGTAGAAAGTGCATACATTGGACATCAAATTTACTTTTGTAACCCCTGTCTAACAAACATTAAAAACATACATGATATTGAAAGGGTTGATTTACTATTTTAACTCCAGTCTGAAAAGCCTTGGTGAAAGTGCATACATTGCAGGGTTCAAACACAACACACACACATAAAATAAATAAGCATTAAACATGTTTTCTTAAATGTAAATAAATACATTTAAAATCCTAAATGTATTAAAAATAAAGCAAAAAACAAATATATCAGAATTGCATAAAATACATTTAAAAAAAATACTAATTCAATTAAACATTATCACTTTAACACCTTTAGGATAACACACAAACACACAATCTGTAAAGATTAAAAAGATTAGTTATAATTTGGCAATAATTTTTAAATAGAAAACATGCATTCCCCTAATAATCTGCATATACAGAAACATATAAAGTAACATAACATTTAACAAAACAAACTATAAAATACAAAAAAATATTAACGAAGAAAATTATTTAAGACAAACGCTTTCCAAATACCACTAAATCCTGTAATAAACCCCAAAATCTGAAATTAACATTTAGTAAATAATTTTGAACCTTACTGCCCAGAAGCGGTTGCCACTGGGTAGTTATAGTTATGTGTTGCTTATAACTTTGGCACCATTTGAAGAATGTTCACAAAACCTTCTTAAAAAGTGCAAAATTTTCCCCGTTTTGCACACGAAAAGTTTCAGGGGGATTCATCAAGTGGGGACCGAGAAAAAAGTCGGGGTTCCAAAATACATTTTTGCCATTCATTTTTCTATAGGATCCTAAGACATAGCTATCGCCCAAACTGCTGAACGGATTGACACCAAATTTGGCAGAAAGCTAAATCTTGGTCCAGGAAGAGTGCTTTTGTAGCTTTGTGTAAATCCGTTCAGTAGTTTTTTGAGTAATTAATGCTCACAACTCTGTATATATCCTGCCACAGAGGCTTTGCGGACCCAACAGATCTCACGCCGATATACCACATCAACAAGGATGTAGTGGCAGCCATCTTAGGACTTGGAACTCAGTCATGGGTCATAGAAAAACACTCAAATAGACATGATGGAGCAGGGTAGACCACCTAGGCCTGGTGGTCAAAAACATTTTAAAAAGATGTTGCTGCCATTCTGTGGCAGTAAATAAAATTGGGTGTGCCAGGGGTCAGGGAGCTGAGTGACGTAAAGTGGAGTAGCATACAGCGGAATAGCATTAAGTATAGTGATGTACATTGAAGTGGCATACATTGGAGTGACATAGAGTGGAATAGCATAGAGTGTAGTATCGTAGAGTGGAGTTGCTTACAGTGGGATAGAGTAAAGTGGAGTAGCATAGAGTGGAGGGATGTACAGTGGAGTAATGTACACTACAGTGTCATACAATGGCGTGGCATAGACTGTAATAGCATAGGGTGTAGTGGTGAAATGGGGAGTGGCATGGAGTGGAGTGGGGTAGAGTGGAGTGGCGTACAGTGGATTAGCATAGAGCGGAGGGCCACATAGTGGAGTGACATAGAGTGAAGTGACATAGAGTGTTTCAGCCTCAAGTGGAGTGCCATACAGTGGAGTGCCATACAGTGGAGTGCCATACAGTGGAGTGCCATACAGTGTGGTGGTGTAGAGTGGAGTGTGGTAAGTGTGGTAATTGACACAGACGTAGCGTGAAAGTGCGCAAACAGATGTAGATGTAATGCAGCTGCAAAATACATTCTTTGTTGTAAATGGTAATTTTTGTTAATATGCATGAATAGTGTTATTAGTGTTAAAGTTATAAGTTTTAAAATACGTATGGCCTCATTATGAGTTTGGTGGTCCTTTGACCACCAGGAGACCGCAGCCTTTACCGGGACTAGGGATCCAGATGGGTTGGCGGTGGTCAAAATCGTGGTCAGCAGCGGCAGTGCTGAGTTCAGCACCACCATGCTGATCACAAATTTGCTTTCTGCCAGCCTTTTCATGGCGGGGTCTCTGACGTGAAAAGGCTGACAGAAAGGCAGTGCAGGGACCTCCCTGCCAGAGCCCTCTGGATGCGCACTGTCTGCTACGACAGACAGTGCATGTTTCTAGGGTGTGCGACGGCATTGGCCTCGGTTTCCTAAGGGAGCCGACGTCAATGCCACTGCACTGTTTTCAAAGTAATGACCAGAGGAAACATTGGAATAGCAACATTTCCACTGGTTATCCTAGCGGAAACATCGTAGTATGACAGGGATGAGGCCGCTGGCTTGACGGCCGCCTCACCACTGCCGTATTAGGGTTGTGGCAGTTCGATCGTCCAGCTCGTAACTGGGCTCTTAGTTATATATTGAGCTGCGTTATACCACAGTAAGTTCTTGGCATATTCTAGTGGATGCGCATGATAAGGCAGTATGTGATTGACTAATGGTTTTGTTTATTAAATGTAAAACACAACCATGTTGCTTTCAGCACAGTTTGGCTGCATTGTGCACTGCGTTCTGTGATAGCATCTTATCTATTGGCAACTAGTAGGTTTTATTGTTGTTTCCTACCTATTACCACTTTATTAAAGTATTAATAGAAAAATGTATTTACAATTTTCTATATACTTTTATAGCAGTTTAGGGGGATATGTGCATTTTTTTTTACATTTTTTAAAAGTAGTGCTGCAATTGAGATTTATATATGTCAAAAATAGAAAATATACTATGCTGCCCTATATTTGTAAACTATATGGTACTACCTTCTATTGTTATTATTTTTTTTTTTTTAAATCTCTGTACTCCTGAGGCAGTACCACAGTACTCCGTACACTTTTTCTAAAGCATATAGAAACGTACAAATATTTTTCCCTAAATATTACCACTTTATTAAAGTGATAATAGGTATGGGAAAAATATCCAACCTAATACTTCCCTACATCTAAGGGCGAAATGCAGAGCACAGCTAAAGTGCACCTAACAGCAATATGGCTGCCTGTAACTTTTGTAAAGGCGGTCATTAGCCAATCACATAATGACTTGCCATTGCTACCTACACAGTACATCCGGAAAATACATCAAATACCTCAAAATGTCACAAAAATGCCACAATAAAAGATATCATTACATTAAAATGTCTTATAACTTCAACATGACTTACTGTGCCTACCCGTGGTACCCAATATGATCACCTGTGTGCCATAATGTTTAAACCTGCCAAATTTCATGCAAATTCATTCCACTGTTTACACGCTATGTGAGATACAAAAGTCAATCCAAAATGCATTGGTAGAAAAATGTGTTTCTTCCCCTTGTATCTTTGCAACCCCTGGACCAGTCTCTGCAAAACGTTCCATCCTCTGCCAATGTAGAAAAAGCAATAGGTCTGCAACGTTTTCTGTGTTTTGTGGAGATTAGTCAAATTGGAGCAAACTTATTAGCGACCAAAATTCGTAGGAATTACCTATACCTAGGAATCCAAACTATAAGTACAGAGTAGCTACTGGCACTCTGTTATATATATATATATATATATATATATATATATATATATATATATATATATATATATATATATATACGTATATATATATATATATATACGTATATACATTGATATATATATATATATAGAGATAGACAGATGGCTAGATAGATAGATAGATAGATAAATAGATAGATAGACAGACATAGATAAGATACATAGATACAAAGATAGATATAATTTATATATAGATATATTCACTTAAAAAAACAAAGGTTACAGGGATGTTATAGTTAGGAAACAGCATTAAAAAAAGCCTTAGAAATTCACTAAAAAACTAATGTGATGTCATCAGTGATGTCACTGATTATGTCATGCATGATGTAATATGTGAGGTCATAAGCAGTGCTTTACGGAGAGTTAGCTCAGGTAACGATAACCTCTGAATTGCTCTGGTTTTGTACAAGTGAATTGTGAGCCTAACTATAATATCCCTGTAACCTCTGTATTTTTTCAGTAAATCACTAAGGGTTTTAAACAAATTCTATTTCCTAACTATAATGTCCCTGTAACTTTTGATTTTTTTCAGGGAATTTCTAAGGTTTTTTAATGTTCTTTCCTTACTATAAAGTCTCTGTAACCTTTGGATTTTCAAGTGAATTTCTAACATTTTTTAATTTAATTTCCTAACTGTAACTGCTAACCTTTGACAATGAGTGCATGAGTGAGTGCATATGTGTCTCAGTAGGTCTGTGAGTGGGTGTGAGAGTATCTGAGTGGGTTTGTGAGTGGGTGTGTGACTGTTTGAGTAGATCTGTGAGTGGGTGCGTGAGCTTCTGAGTGGGTTTGTGAGTGGGTGCACAATTGTCTAAGTGGGTCTGTGAGTGGGTGTGTGAGTGTTTAAGTAGGTCTGTGAGTGTGTACGTGAGTTTCTGAGTGCATTTGTGAGTGAATTCATGAGTTTTTGAGTGGGTCTCTGAGTGAGTGCATGAGTCTGATTGGGTATGTGAGTGGGTGCATGAGCCTGAATGGGTCTGTGAGCAGGTGCATAAATGCCTGATAGGCTCTGTGAGTGGGTGCGTGAATGTTTGAGTGGGTCTGTGAGTGGGTGCATGAGTGTCTAAGTGGGTCTATGAGTGGGTGCCTGAGTGTTTGAGTGGGTCTGTGTTGAGTGCATGAGTCTCTGAGTGGGTCTGTAGGTGTGAACATGAGTGTCAGAGTGACTGTCTAAGTGTGTCTGTGAGTGGGTGTGTGAGTGTCTGTGTGGGTGTGTCAGTAGCTGCGTGAGTGACTCGGCCACAAAGGAACCATACCTGCCCATTTATCCAAAAAGTGTCCACAGTTTTGCAAAAAATGTCTACCCAACTGAAATACTTTCTACTGATTAGTTAGCAAGTGCTATCTCATTGGGTAAATGTCCAGTGTGTTTTATAAACTACAGCTGTGTAATGGACCACGAGGAAATTTCTCCAGTGACCTTATGTGCCTTTGGCAATGTGATTGTTCGATGTGCGTCTTTCTCCAGAATTCTGTGATAACATGGATCCTCCTATAGAGAGGCCAACAAGAATACAAAGACATACATCTCCACCAAACCAGGCTCCGTCCTCTTAGCTATATAACTTAAGTGCTTCTTTATTTGGTGAGGATATCCTCATATTCCTTGGCATCAAGGACGTGCCACCAAAATGGTCGGGCAATGCACTTAGTGGACCCTTTGATAAGCTGTCCATCATCTTGGCAGAATGTGGGAAGACCTTTGCATGCTACTAAGGTGGTCTGGACGGGGAGAAGGGGGCAGAGCTTGCAGGTGATTTGGACATTTGCATACTCCTAGTAATTTAAAGGGAGAACCATGGATTCTGCTCTGACCTGGATAGGAGAAGAAAGAACCCACTTGTCACAGTCACATACAGATTGCGCTCCAAAATATAAGATGCATTCACCTCTACAAAGGATTTCAGATCATTTTTCAGTATGAAATCGCCAAATAAACACACTTTGCCAAGCCCAGGAGTTGGGATCATTTATCTTTTCCAGACTTTCCAGAAGTGGAGCTTCACCTGGGGCACCTGCAGCGTTTATATTTGTAAGTGTTTCCTGTTGAGGTTTAATTTCTGTGAAATGAGCATCATGGCCAGAACGGAAGCTCACCTGCTCATATATTCAGCAAGAGACCACAGTTTGGCACAAAGTGTCTTCCCAACTGGAGTACTTTCTACTGCTAGTTAGTAAATGCTACCTCATTGGGTAAATGTCCAGTGTGTGTTCTACACTACAGCTGCCTAATAGACCATGAGGAAATGTTTCCAGCGATCTTGAGTGTGTTTGACAATATGATTGTTTCTTGTGCTCCTTTCTCCATATTTCTGTGATAACATGAATCCTCCTATATAGAGGTCAGCGAGACTACAAAGACGTGAATCTCCACCTGTAACAGGGTTTCGGTAACCCTGTCAAGGAAAGAGGAGATGGGGCCGATATCATTGTACCCTGTGGGTCCTGACGAGAGGAAAGAGGGCCGGACTCATTTAAAAAACCTGGATATCCGGGTTAATGTGGGCCCGACAGAGGAGAGGGAGGACGCCGGAGTGCCGGAAGAGGAGACGGAGAAAGAGGACGCCAGAGTGCTGGAAGAGGAGAAGGAAGCGGAGGATGCCGGAGCGCCGGAAGAATAGATGGAGAAGGAGGACGCCAGAGCACCAGAAGAATAGAAGGAGAAGGAGGATGCCGGAGCGCCAAAAGAAAAGAAGGAGAAGGAGGACACCTGTGTGTCGGGAGAGGCGAAGAAAGAGGAGGACACCGTACAAAGGGAAGGAGAAGGACTGAACAGCGGGGACGACAAGGCGACTCGGAACGAGAAGACCGGCACGAGTGAGAATAAAGGCGCAACCAACACGGGTCGCGAAAACTCCATTGCGGGACAAAACGAAAAACCCAGCCACGTCCCTGGAGGGACGTGGCTCGTGCAGGAAGAGATAAACCTAAAAGAAGAAAAGAAAACTAAAGGACATCAGACACGACAACCAGAGAAAACCCATGTCCAAATAAGACATGAGGAGAGAGGACTATAAAAAGAGATAAAGACAAAAATAGATTAAGACCACTTACCTGTACATACAGAACTTCAAATAAATTCATCCAATATAACAACCGCTGGTATCTATTTGTGTGTCTTCCCCAAATAACCCCAAAAGAACCCATCACACAACCAAACCAGGGTCCTTCCTCTTAGCTATATGATGTAAGTGCTTCTTTGTTTGGTGGGGATGTCCTCATATTCCTTGGCATCAAGAACACCCCACCAAAATTAGCGTGAAACGTAGTAGGGGACCCTTTGGTAAGCTGTCCATCATCCTGGCAAAATGTGGGAAGACCTTTGCATATTACTAAGGTGGATGGGGCTGGGGCCAATTCAATGGGGGCCCCCCTCCCCGGGCTGATTTCGGCCTTGGGAACCTCATCCCACCCACCACATTTCAGTGGGGGAGGCGGCCATGCGACCCACCAGCATACTATTTACTTTAAGCCCCGTGGAGGTGGCAGTTCCTGGGGCACAAATAAGCGCTTAGAGGTGGGCCCGGTGCACCCCCTCCTTTTTTAAAAAAAAGCACCACATGCTCTTAGACCTGGTCCACCCGGGGGCTTAATTAGAAACAAGAGCGGGAGACCGTGCTTGTTTTTTTAAAAAAAATTGCCTCAAATTTCCCTGCAAATGTTTTTTAAAAAAATGCTTTTTGCCCTGCTGGGGGCCCTGTGGGACTCCAAGAACAGGGCTTGTGGAGTCAGAGTATTCCTACTCTGCCCTTTTTTCTTTTTTGTCACCTTTTTTTGTGGGACTCGGCTAAAGCCGAATCCCAAGATGGCTGCCAATACTTCCCATCTGCATTTCCCTGCATGAACTTGTTATTCTTCGCAAAGTCTTCAGGAAGGATCCACAACCCTAGATATACAAATTTGGATTTCCTTACATGTCTCAACAACTACTAAACAGATTTACACCAAATAACAAAAAACACAATCTGTGGAACAAAATCTAGCTTTCTGCTAAATTTGGTGTAATTCCGTCCAGCGGTTTAGACTGTAGTCGTGTTCAAAACTCCTATGGGAATTAACATGGGAAATGCACTTTTTTTGAGCCCCCCCCTTTTTCTCAGCCCTCCTGCTTAATAATCACCCCAAAACTTTCAATGCACAACAAGAATCACCAGCACACTCTTTTGGGAAAATTATACAAAAATCCGTCAGGCTCACATTTTAACTTAAACATGCAAAACCATAGTAATTCACCTTTTGTATTGCATAACTATAACTTGTGCCCTAATGTAATTATAACTAGTGCCCCCTCCATGCACAGTTTTTCATCAAAACATTTACTCCAAACATTACATTGATATTATCAATCATTTTATCAAACATGTCATGAATGCTGTAATTTGAGGGGCAATTAGCAGTGCATGGCGAGAGCGCGAATTATAGTTACCTTAGGGCACAAGCTATAGTTACTTGAAATAACTCTAACTATAGCAGGTGAATTTCTATGGTTTTGTACGTTTAAAATGGGCAGGGCACCCAGTCTCAATGTTGGGGACCATGGAGGGGAGCCTGAAGGCCCCCATGTTCCCAGCTGGCTCCCCGCCTCCTACGGAAGCCTGCACTGTTGTCACAGAGAGGGAGCTGCTAGCAGTGAGAGGAGAGCAGTTTTCTCTGTGTGCCTGTCTGCTTCTCCCCGGAAAGGCACAGAGACGAAACCTCTGCTCCAATGAAGGGAGAGCTGTCAAGCAGCTCTCCCTTCATCAGAACAGAGTGCTTGCTGTGCCTTGGCTGCCGCCAAGCCACAGCATACAGCTATGTCCTGGGGCTGGGCACACCAGGACATGGCAGGAGTCACCCTGGTGGCGGCGGTCCTAGGGCCATCAGTGGCTCCTTAAGGGCCCCGCAGCCCCCCCTCCCACGAAAATAGCCACTGGAAGGTGGTGGTTCCTGAGGTATGGGGGTCCGAAATGGACCCCTACTCTATTTTTTTACAGTTTTCCCCAGGGAGGTAGTGGACGCCGGGGCTGCAGAGGGGAGGCCGGGTGTTCCCCCACGTTACAAGTGATAAAAGCCCCAGGGAGGAGACAGTCCCCAGGACTGCGGGTCGGGGCAAGCAGCCCCCCTGCACTAAAATAAACAGTGCCCCTGGGACTTGACCCACCCGGGGGCTTCTGAATGAGGCATTTTAATTGTCATTGGATCCGCTGTGAATCACAGCGGAAAAAGATTAAAAATGCTTTTTTGCTCTGGGGCCTCAGCACCAGAGCTACAGGGTCAGGGTATCCCTACCTTGGCCCCTTTTGTTTTTTTACATCTTTTTTTTCTGGGATTCAGCAGAAGCCAATCCCCAACATGGCTGCCAACACTTCCTTGTAGAAATGTTGCCAGCCAATCAGATCTCAGCATGAGATCAGGAGGGGTTACGAATCCTTTGTGTTCCTATGTATACAAATTTGGATGATCTTTAGGGCCATATTTATACTTTTTGAAGCAAAACTGCGCTAACGCAGTTTTGCGTCAAAAAAATTAGCGCCGGCTAACGCCATTCTGAAGCACCATGTGGGCGCCGTATTTAATCAATGACGTTAGCCAGCGTTAGGCGGCGCTGCCTGGTGTGCGTGGAAAAAAACGACGTACACCAGGCAGCGCCGGCGTAGGGGGATATGGAGCTTGGGCGCCAAAAAATGGGGCAAGTCAGGCTGAGGCAAATTTTTCGCCTCAACCCGATTTGCGCCATTTTTTTCGACTCCCAAACCTCATAGAAATGACTCCTGTCTTAGCAAAGACAGGAGTCATGCCCCCTTGCCCAATGGCCATGCCCAGGGGACTTCTGTCCCCTGGGCATGGTCATTGGGCATAGTGGCATGTAGGGGGCACAAATCAGGCCCCCGTATGCCACAAAAAAAAAAAAATAATACTTACCGGAACTTACCTTAATGTCCCTGGGATGGGTCCCTCCAGCCTTGGGTGTCCTCCTGGGGTGGGCAAGGGTGACCGGGGGTGTCTCTGGGGGCATGGGAGGGCACCTCTGGGCTCCTTCCGAGCCCACAGGTCCCTTAACGCCTGCCTTGTCCAGGCGCTAAAAAACGGCGCAAAAGCGGCCGTACGTCATTTTTTTTTACCCGCCCACTCCCGGGCGTGAATTTTGCCCGGGAGTGTAAATACGGCGCACATGCCTCGGAGTCAATTTTTTAGACGGGAACGCCTACCTTGCATATCATTAACGCAAAGTAGGTGTCCACGCTAAAAAATGACGCAAACTCCATGGACTTTGGCGCTAGACGCGTCTAACGCCAAAGCATAAATATGGAGTTAGTTTTGCGTCAGAATTGCGTCAAAAAAACGACGCAATTCCGGCGCAAACAGAGTATAAATATGCCCCTTAATTTCTCTAAACTACTGAACGGATTTACACCAAATAACAAAAAGGTCGCTTTCTGGACCAAGTGCTACCTTTCTGCCAAATTTGGTGTAATTCCGTCCAGTGGTTTCAGCGCTATCGCTATTCAAAATCCCTATGGAAAAATCAGTGGGGAAAACACGCTTTGGGACCCTCCCTTTTTCTCGGCCCCCCACTTGGCGGATCACCTGAAACTTTCCAAACAGAAGCTGATGTGACTGTCGTTTTTTGTGGGAAAATTTCATGAAGATTCATCAGCTGTTGCCATATATATATATATATATATATAGATAGATAGATAGATATTTTTTAATTTTCACTGTAAAAAGCAAAGGTTAAAGTAACGTGCTAGGTGAAATGTTCTGTAACAGCGCAACGTTTTGAATTCTAAATACCACAGAAGTTCCCCAGTTGTAGTCAGTTATAGTTATCTCAAGTAACTATAACTCATGTCCTAAGGTAACTATAAATTGCGCACCTGCAATGCACAGTTATCTTGTCAGTCATTTCATTGCAAATGTTACAGTGATGTTATCAATGATGTCATAAAAGATGTCATGAGTGATGTACTCTGTAGCGTAATTCGCAGTGTGTGGCAAGGGCACCAGTGTGCATTCATAGAAGGCACTGGAATACCGTTCATTCCCAGGGTAAGTGACATAAAATAGTGTGTTAGGATACCAACTTTTTGATAACCATGTGTATGACCAGAACTTTTTTCTGTGTCAGAGAGTGCAATCTACTGTGCTGTATCATGCAAAGTGCGAAGTTTCGCTTGAAAGTAGTCTCCATGCCATTGCACTGACATTCCATGAGCATCTCACGTGCACGTAGTGAATGTGTATCACATGTGGTAGTAGAACCCTGTATGTGGTGAGAGTGAGTAGTAGGAGCCGTGGGACAAGATGGAGCCTGAGGACAGATTCAGGTGGGTTGCCTTCATTCCTTCTGCTAGAGGATGGAGACCCACACACTGAAGTGAGAGTGCATGGAGACTAGGCTACCATTATTGATTCTTGTGAGCACCTTGTGAGCACCTTGTGAGTAAAGTGTTGCTGAGTATTTATTCCTGAGCTGAAAAAGCACTTGAGATCTGTTGTGATGGACATAATGGCCTCTCATTGCAGCCTACTTCTACTGATGGATTGGATTGACTGAATGCTTCGTAGGGATGTTTTCCAGCAGCTGCACAGACTGTTGGTCTGTTTAGGGTGGACTTAATAGCTTCTCTGTTGAATTTACACGGTCTGTCAATGGGCGTCAGACCTGGAGGTCTCAGCCCTTGATGTGATCATGTAGGGCTATTTAAACTATACTCTGCTATATTTCCCATATTTCTGTGATTGTTCTTCTCAGATCAAGGCTTGTGTATTCTTATAGGTTCATGACAATTGTTAAGCTTCTCTGGAAGATTCAGGCATTGTTGCCATCCTTGAGGAGCTAGACATGAACGCACCCAATGCTTCAGGGCCAACTGGGTCCTTTGGCCGCCCACTGCTTGTTACATCTCCCTCTCCTCTTGAAAGCATTAGTTCTTGAACCCCTGCTTTATGTCAGACCTCAAGGACAGAATTATCCAACCCCTTGTACATCATGTCAGCTGTGACTGCCGTAGGCATAAATGGGACAAGTCTGAAATTCACTTTCCTCTCAGTAGGGATGTGACTGCTCAGCCATTCAATGCTCCCCTGGCAGGATGGCCTCAGTCACTCAGCCTTCCATCTCCTCTAACTTGTCCTGCAAGTAAGTTAGGATGTGACACGGTCCAGTAGGGAAGGCCTCCAGAGATGCTGCATTGTTAGTCTGGGCTAAGATTCTTCCTATGGAAACCAAGTTACCATTACCAGTGTGACCTTGGACAGCTCGCAGGGGACCCTCCAGGCCTATGGCCTATCACCGATTGACAAATAAAGAGCCAATTTGCCTCTCCCTTTTCACTATGTTATGGCCATTGGTGCTGGTATTACCCTGCTTAGAGTCTGCGTGGGAGAGAGAAGTCTTTGGTTTCCTGGCTTGTCTGGGCTCAGCTCTTCTGCATCTGTTTAGCTTTTGAATTACCACAGGTTTGGTCTGTTTGTGAGTGGGGAAGGCTGCTACCCAAGTCAGTGCCTACGCTAAGCTCTGTGCCTGGACATAGCTCATGGCTTGGCTTGCGAACGTCTTATCAGAAAACCTCTTGAGCCACATCCAGGAGGCCCACAAATCCTCCATGCATGAGAATCAGAGGATGTCCAGCCACCCTCTGTCATCACTTTGTGGCATGCCATGTGGGCTCCACGCAAGCCAGCCTCGGGAACCCCTCAAAGTACAGTGGTAAGTGACACCCCATCTCTGCTACTCTCTGACCTTGGGTGTTATCCTGTACGTTGGACAGACACAGGCATCTTGTGGAGCAACCTGATCCTCTTCCCTTGTTGCTTTCATCAGGACATCTGCAGGTGCTGATATCTTGTGAACTGTGGCAAGACTCAGCAACAGCACCCGCTGGTTCTCCCTCTAAGAGCTCTTAGGGCCAGATTTACTAGGTCCTTGCACCTCCTTCTGCCACAGTAGCGTCATTTTTTTTACGCTAATGTGGCGTTAAGGAGGCCATTTCCCTGCGCCATATTGACAAAGTTTGTTGCCTTCATCAGGACCACTGCAGGTGCTGATATCTTGTAAAACCTTGGCATGGCAAGACTCAGAAATAGCACCCGCTTGTCCTCCCTCTTAGCACTCTTAAGGACAGATTTACAAGGCCCTTGCACCACACTAGCGTCATTTTTTTAAGCTAATATGGCGTTAGGGACACTATTTCCCTGCACCATATTTACAAAGTGACGTAATGCTAGCGCTACGCCACTTTGTAACCTCTTGCATCACATTGTACCTGCGCAAGGTATTATGTATGCAAGGGGGGCGTTCCCACACAGGGAGGCCACAAAAAATGGTGCAGTAAAATGTACAAGATTTCACTGTGACATTTTTTCCATCCTTTTTAATTCCTCATCGGTGCAGGAATTAAAGTGACGGACCTATAGTAACCTATGGACCTCCCTAGAGCTTTGTTGCACTAATTCCTTAATTTATGAAGCTAATCCAGCAAGCCCCGCAATAGCATCATAAATTATGGCGCAATTGTGGAAACAAGCGCCATGGTGCGCTGTATTGTAAATACGGCACAACCATGGTGTCGTTAGGTGGGGCAAGGACGTCGCAAGAAAAGTGGCTCATTGGGACGATGCACCACTTTCCCATAGATCTGGGCCTTAGTTACTGGAGAAAGCAGGTGTCAACTGGCCAACTCATCTCCTTTCACAAGTGGCCAGGTTGGGGGATCAGACAACCACTTCCAATGCATGCTTGTCCACTAACCACCATCGCTCTTCAGATGCTTTCAGATATTTAATTTCACCAGGAAGCTGTTAACATTAAGCAGTGAGTAGAATCTTGCAGGATTTTTTTTAAAGTTAAACATATCATAAGACCAATTTTAATTAATTTAAGTCTCATATTTGTGAAATGCGTTTAGGTGGTTAAATTTGCGTATTTAATGTAAACTTCTTATCCAGGTAAGTAAGCCTCTAAGAAACTTCACATATCCTTTAGTGAGCAAGAGATTCCGAGGTCCTGCTGAGTAAGTGCTTCATGGCTTAATCTGATAAATAAAATGTGAGTGAAATGAACTGGTTGAACTGCATGACCCATAATGCCTTGGGAGACCTGGAACAACAATAATATTCAGTGCATGAACCAAGACTTGTGCCACCGCTTGAAATGCCCCACACATTGTTTTGTGTGTCTTGGTGGTGGATCACGTGGGCCCATTCCTAGGGTCCATTTCGCAGAAACAGTATTTTTTTACGTTCCATCACATCAATGGCATGGAGGACATTTGCTACAGAAATGTATTCCCTACAAACACTGCTTCATTTGTGCTCATGTTTGCACTTATTTACAAACACCGGGACGTACTTATCCACCTCATGGTTGCACTTTCTGTATATTTTTAACATAATTTATCAAAGGTGTGTTTAATGATTGAATATACCTTTTAGACACCGATAAAACTAACAGGTAGGTATTGCTGTACCTGGCAATTGGAAGAAGTGAAAGAGGCCGTGGGCTGTGCCTGGGACAGTGAACCCCTAAAAATACTTTGGGACCTGGCACTTAATAGTTTCAAAATAAGCACTGCCTACCACAGATGGGGTCCTGCTGGCTGGACCATTTCTGGAGAACCCTTCTAGCTGGAATGCAGATATCTCAGAGGTTGGTGACTCGGCTGTTACCAGTTTTGCAAAGACCCCACTTCCGCTAATCCATCGGTCGGTCTGGTTGCTGTACTACCCATAGATGTTTCCCAATGTGTCAGTCAGTAAGTTGGTGCAAAGGCATGGCACTTTACATTTTAGCGATTATCCTCTGTTTATATGTCTGCAATCGTTTTAAAATAGTTCTGTAAGGCTCGCAAATAAATCCGGAAGAGATCCTGAAAATGAGCTTGAACTTTAAATACATAATTCCATTAAACACTCTTCCTGTTATCCTAGTGAAGGATTAAATAAAATGCGGGCTGCCGAAAAGCATCATGGAAGGGAGGTGAGCAGTGCGAGGTGGACCTGTGACAGTGGGTGGAGCCCAGTGCTTAATTTGTAAATAAAGAGGTGCCGGTGCTCAAAGCCCTTCTCTTAAACACGAGGCTGCTGTAATTAAATCTGCCAGCACTGAAAACTGAGGCAGCGTAATCCTGAAGCCATCTCGGGCCTCTTCAATCCATTTACGGCCACCCCTGCCCCTTCAGCTCATCCTGCAACTTTCTACTTTCTCCCTTTGTGACGCTTTTTAGTTTTTCCTTCTTCCGTCGTTCCCATATGTGTCTTTTGCTCGCAGCAAATGCTTGAGGCATAAGAATAGCCCCGGCCCTCACAAATAAGTGCCCGTGCTCAGCACCGGAAACAACAAGCACAAATTAAGCACTGGTGGTGATTAGGCATGCACTGCTGTGAGCTGCTGCCTGCACGCTAGTGTCCCCAGCCACGGCGGTGTTCAGAATGCTGTAATATTGACCTGCCATCAGAGGACATTGACTTGCACAATAGTTTCCTGGTTAGGATACAGAGGGGAATATCGATTTACCACTCTGATGCCACACATTCTGACCTGCACTGTATACTTATACAATATCCTCACCGTATGCACAGGTAGGGGAGGGTAGATTTACTATTCTAATGCCACGTCCACTCACCTGCACTATAGACTTGTACAATATCACCACGGTACGCACAGGTGGCGGAGGGTTGATTTACTATTCTAATACCACGTCCACTCACCTGCACTATAGACTTGTACAATATCACCACGGTACGCACAGGTAGGGGAGGGTAGATTTACTATTCTAATACCACGTCCGCTCACCTGCATTACAGACTTGTACAATATCACCACGGTACGCACAGGTAGGGGAGTGTAGATTTACTATTCTAATACCACGTCCACTCACCTGCACTATAGACTTGTACAATATCACCACGGTAGGCACAGGTAGGAGAGGGTAGATTTACTATTCTAATACCACGTCCGCTCACCTGCATTACAGACTTGTACAATATCACCACGGTACGCACAGGTAGGGTTGGGTTGATTTACTGTTCTAATACCACATCTTCCGACCTGCACTACAGACTTGCACAATATCATCAAGGTAAGCATACATATGGGAATGTACATTTACTATTCTAGATCCACATCGACCGTCCTTTACTATCGAATCACAATATTGTCAAGTTAAACATACGTAGAGGTGTGTAGATTTACTATTCTAATGCCACATCTTACTCTGCAACCTGCACTTATCTGTCCCCTGAAGCTCATTTCATGGAACTAATCATTGTTGGCAAACTGTTTTAGTATTTCTACTACTTTGTTAGTTTTATGAGCATGATTTAACTTCAATTGTTTTTAAGCAAAACTTTTATGTCATAGAAATGCATTGATTTGTGTGATGATTGATTACATTGTCTTGTTTTATGGGCTAGTACCCAAAATAAACAGTTTTGTTGATGAAGAGTTATTTTACTATTCTAATGCCACGTCCACTCACCTGCACTATAGACTTGTACAATATCACCACGGTACGCACAGGTAGGGGAGTGTAGATTTACTATTCTAATGCCACATCTTCCGACCTGCACTACAGACTTGTACAATATCACCACGGTACGCACAGGTAGAGGAGGGTAGATTTACTATTCTAATGCCACATCTTCCGACCTGCACTACAGACTTGTACAATATCACCACGGTACGCACAGGTAGGGGAGTGTAGATTTACTATTCTAATGCCACGTCCACTCACCTGCACTATAGACTTGTACAATATCACCACGGTACGCACAGGTGGCGGAGGGTTGATTTACTATTCTAATACCACGTCCACTCACCTGCACTATAGACTTGTACAATACTGTCAAGGTAAGCATACACAGGGGAGTGTAGATTTACTATTCTAATGTTCGTCCACTCACCTGCACTATAGACTTGTACAATATCACCACGGTACGCACAGGTAGGGGAGTGTAGATTTACTATTCTAATGCCCGTCCACTCACCTGCACTATAGACTTGTACAATACTGTCAAGGTAAGCATACACAGGGGAGTGTAGATTTACTATTCTAACGCCACATCTTCTGACCTGCACTATGGAATTGTACAATACTGTCAAGGTAAGCATACACAGGGGAGTGTAGATTTACTATTCTAACGCCACATCCTCTGACCTGCACTATGGAATTGTACAATACTATCAAGGTAAGCATACACAGGGGAGTGTAGATTTACTATTCTAACGCCACGTCCACTCACCTGCACTACGGAATTGTACAATACGGTCAAGGTAAGCATACACAGGGGAGTGTAGATTTACTATTCTAATGCTACATCTACTGACCCTTACTTTCAACTCGTTCAATACCGTCAAGGGATGCACACATAGGGGAGCATTGATTTACTATTCTAATCCCACATCAACGGACCTAGACTATTGACTCGTACATTAATGTCATGGAAAGCACACACAGGGGAATGTAGATATTCTAATGCATAGTCTACTGACCTTTGCTATTCATTTGTACAATATCATCACGGTAATCATACACAGGGGAATAAAATGACATTCAATGAGCAATGGAAATCTCACCCGCTCTAAACTCTCAGATGACTGGTTACCTTCCAGTGGCAAAGTTTCATGTATCCAATAACAAATTATAACTAATTAACTGAGAAACAGTACAAACATGTTAAACTATGAATATTTCATATAAAGTTATTTTCATTGTCACAGATGAATCTTCAATAAACATATTTTCATTGCCAGAGGTGAATGTCCCATCTGACATGATTCTTCAGACAAAATAATACACAATAACCATGAATCTTCATACAGAGTAATTGATATGAGCCAACACGAAATAATCGCTTCTTCAGGCCTGTTCAGACAGAAACAAAAGCAAACAAGAAAACAGAATTCCATCTTACTAATTATGCCCCCAGTAACTACTGTAAAATACAATTATCTATAATTAACAGTGGAACAATATACCATCTTTCCATTGAACTTAAATCATAAAACTGATATCAAAGCCAAAGCAAAGTGCCTTAAATATTAAAGTACAACAAAGACTTTTGTGTAGATCTATAACTTTGATGAGCGAGCTAGGAACTGAGGACTGAGATCAGGTTATATCAAAGGCATTGTCTCGGGTAATTTTGAAATCAGTCTATTTGTTACAGGGATGTGGAATTCCTATCACCCAATGCCTGGAACATATAGCGTTTGGGGTCAAGGGCAACAAAGTTTTAATTTTTATTTTGTCCTTGGGACAAGTAGCCCAACCCCCTGCAGTACAAACCCTTTGCCTGCCAGTTTACATATAAGGGAACTGTCTGCAGTTGAGGTACTATGTGTATCCATAAGTTAATGTTGTTCAAACTTGTATTTATGGTTCATTAATGAAAATACTTCATTATTAGGTTGAGCACTGTAAATAAACGTTTTAAGGTTACACTGCACTACTGACAGTGGCTCCAGTAAAAAAAAATTGCACAAGCTTCTAAGCAAGAGTGATGATTCTTTGCTTTCAAAATAAAATGTTCAGAAAAAAATGCAAGTACAAAAAAAAGTTTCACTACTATGAAATGTTAGGTGCTATTTCTTTAAAGCGTCATTTAGTGAAATGTGTTGATGCATGTTAGTATTTCCCCAAAATATTCCTAATGGAAAATCAGTGTAACCATTTTCAACCCAATTATGGAAAGCATGAAAACAAACAAGTACCGGCAAAGCCAACCGATCCAACATTTTTTTGTGACTCTTTTGATTTTGTCAATGCATGTCTTGTTTTGACATGGCTTTTGTAACACTTTATTATTCCGGGAGTTGCCAGGCCTTCACCATTGTAACAAACACAGTCAGCACCTGCCCTCAGTGAGTCTGTGGGTGGGGATGGTGCTCCATGTTCTTTGCAGGGGGGGCCCTCCAGTTTCATTGTGCCACTGTTGCCATAATAGTTCCTGGCACTGAACAAAACTACTTTGAGTGCCAATATGCTCCTTGTGGAACAGAAGAATGTGATCACTCACAGTAAAGCCAGCCGATAGAGAGAGAAATAGAAGTTTAATAAAAACAAAATGTCTTTTTTAACGCCAGACCTAATTAGGGACCCGATTTTTAAAGAAAGTCACAAAAGTGCAACCATGGTAAATATCTTTGAATTAGTGGCTTTCATGAATTCACAAGAGCTTACAGAAGTAGACCCGGAAATTGTACACCTAGAAAATATGTGTGAACTATATTTTAACACGAGCAAACATGCATGTGTAGATTTGCTCAAGTGAAAATATACAGAGTGTTTACAAGTTCACTTTCCCTCCAACCACTTTTTTCCCCATCCCTGGAAGAACATCTACTTCTGCCACTGTCAGGAGTACATTTCCAACCGTTCTCATTATGGGAAAATATTAGAGAACAGCTGGTGAAAATCCTTAAAACATACAAGTTAGTAGGTTTTCAGACTCAAAGGCATTCCAGCCCTGGAACTATTGCTTACTGCTTCCTCCAGCCCCAGTATGTAGATCTGCGGAAAGGTGGCAAAAGAAGAAAATTGCTATAGTAGGGATTGATATTGCAAGTTTTCAAGCCCTACTATAGTAGTATCCCTGGCATAATCAGAGAGGATATTATCAGAGCTCTTACATAATGAGACTGCTGCCATAATTTGTCACCGCATTACATGGCACCAAAGGGACAAGTAGATTTATTTACAGGACAAATAGATTTAAGAAGCAATCTGTCCCATGGACAAGTAGATATTTTAATAAATCCCTCACCCCTGTTGTTATTGACTCTGTATAGTATATACCATTATTAAGGGGGATGAAGATATAGGAGCAAAGGACTCGAGATAGTTCTATTCATATTCATGAGTGAGGTGAGTTAATGAGTGGTATAATATTTCATGTTGGTTTGGGTTGGGGTACTAGATTAAATCTGATATCAGTTAATTTTAACATTTATTCTAAACATCTTCAATTTATTGAGCAGAGTGACTATTTCAAAATTTGATATTTGAGGTGAGTAGATGGGAGACATCTGATGTAGAAACTAAATGAGTTGTTAAGAGGGACTTTTTTACTTGAAGGGAAATGTGTGAGAGATTTGGAGTGTTTATTACATTTGTTTAAAAAAAATGATCAGAAGACAAATCTAGGTTAATTGAACGCCTCGTACAGAAGGAACAGAATGAATCTTAATTTATAGGTCATACTAAAATTTAAAAGAGTGGCAATGAGGTTCCTACGTGACTCACTAGCGAACCAGCATCATCTGAATTTGAGAAAAAAGGGATTTACTTGATTGAAATGTGATATTATTCAAGGTCAATATTAACCCAATAAGGCATTGTCAGGCAATGTTTGATAACAAATATCAGGAAGGTAATGTGATCTAGTGCAACGTTTTGCACCAGTGAAGATAAGAGATCAGGTACAATGCTACATTTACTTATTATAGCTCAAAGCAAAAGAGAGGAAAAACCATAGGGTTTGTTACCTTTGAAATAAAATGACCATAACTTAGGTCATTTTCAATAATTATTTATTGGTGATAATGAATGGTTGAGTAGCTACTGGAGACAATGTAAGGTATTTAGTTTATAGCCTTTGAATTAAAATGACCAGAACTTAGGCTATATTGAATAGCTCTTCAAATATTGATGGTAATAAAAGGTTGAATAGGTAATAGATACTAAAGGACTACGCAAAAGACGATGCTGAATTCTAATATGTGAAGGAGCGAGTCCTTGTATATTATGAGTGATTTGGTAACACATGATTTCCTGTCATGCACCTTGTTTTGCCTTTGATTTAATGTTTAAGATGCCTTAAAGGACCATTTCTTGGATGCTGTAGAATGATGTCAGTTCAATGGAAAGAAGGTATGTTGTTCCAATGTTAATTATTAATAATTGTATTTTACAGCGGTTTCAGTGGTCATAATTAATAAAATGCTATTCTGTTTTTTTTTGTTTGTTTTTGTTTTCTGTCTTTTTTAATTGTGCTGAACAGCCCTGAAGAAGCTATTATTCTGGAAACACACGTTGGTTGTTGGCCATTACTCTGTATGAAGAATCATGGTTGTTATATATTATTTTGTATGGAGAATCATGTCAAGTCAAATTGGATGTTCATCTGTGACAATGAAAGGACATTTCTCAACTTAAACATTCAACTGTGACAAATCCAGAAAATAACTTTCTATGAAATATTCAGTCTAAGGACTTAATATTGTCTGTCAGATAACCAGTTATAATTTGTTGGCTACATGGTTGAGTGTAGATTTACTGCTCTCACGCCACACGTACTTACCTTTGCTATTGACTCGTACAATATTGTCACTGTAAGCATACATAGAAGAATGAAGATTTACTGTTCTAACTCCATCGCTACTTACCTGTACTACATTGTGCGTGGTGATATCTTGCAGTCAATATTGTTGCAAGTCAATAGTGTGGTACCACTCCGGAGCCACACCATCCACAAATATACCTGTTGACTCATTCTGAGTGCCACTCAATTAACAATCAGTAATTTCACACTAGGGAAATCTGATAGTATACCTTGAGTCTTTATCTTGGTGCAAAATCAATGCACAATACCAAGATTTCAGTTCTACTGAGGAATAACGTGCAGAATGGATATCACTCCCCCATTTCTACACTTTCTGTCCAGTTTTCCCTTTGCAATTTTTGGCACGTTTTTCCTGGTGAAATGTGTTCTTGTATTAATCTTGCATTTTCAGCGGCTGCGGCAAAAATTTGGAACTCCCTTCCCTGTTACCTTGTTGACATTTAACCGCACCTTCCTTTTAGGTAAACACTAAAAACATGGCTTTTCTCTTTACAACTATTACTGCATCATGCCCACTTGATGGTTTTTAGACTTCCTGGGATATAGCCCTAGTTACCTTGGTTTCGCACTCGGCACCTTGATGCCTTCTGGTATAGCTGCGTTTTGTAATTTTTTTTTAATCAATTATTCATTCCCTTGGACTCAAAATGAATCCCTTAATAAAATAATTCTTTCTGACTTGTGTTGTTAAATTCACGACAACTGTGAGTGATGAAGTAGGGTGGCAGGGGAAGTAGGTAACAGAGATACACAATACAAAAGAGGCCAATTAGAAGAAATAAAACTAGAACGAGGATTGAATCCAGCAGCCATGCAAGTACCACTGCTGGAAACAGCTGCTTCTTTCGTCCAGGTCCCCATTTTGAAGACTGTTTCTTGAGGAGATGATGCTGCAGCTTCATCCCTGGGCTTTTTCCTGTTAAGGAGTCGCCAGGAGCCACTGGGCGTGTTGCTGTGTTGTGTTTAGCTTGTTGTCCGGGGGATGATGCTGCCACCGGTGAGTGCATCTAACAAGGACACCGTCTGCATTATCAACAACAGAATGTACTGCTTTGCTGGGCATTGTGGCTGTAATTCCATGTCAAGGGCTAGCTGCCTGGTGACATATTGTCATAGTTGCTCTTGATTTTTTGTGTCAGCAGACTATCCTGACTGAAGCATTGCCATATATTTTATAAAGGGCTGGGACCCAGCAGCATTCGGCACCAGCAGCATTCCATTCTATTGGCATTCAGTACCAGCATTCCACACCGAGTGGCATTCAACACCAGCAGCATTAGGTGCCCAGCAGCATTCGGCACCAGCAGCATTCAGAACTATTAGCATTGAGTACCAGCATTCTGCACTCAGCAGCATTCAACATCAGCATCATTAGGTACCCAGCAGCATTCAACACCAACAGCATCTTTCAGCATTCAGTACCAGCACTCAGCACCCAGCAGCATTCGGCACCACCAGCATTCCACACTATCAGCATTCAGTACCAGCACACCGCACCCAGCGACATTCAATACCAACAGCATTTGGTGCCCAGCAGCATTCGGCACCAGCAGCATTCGGCACTATCAGCATTCAGTACCAGCACTCGCACCCAGCAGCATTCAACACCAGCTGCATTAGGTACCCAGCAGCATTCGGCACCAGCAGCATTCCACACTATCAGCATTCAGTACCAGCACTCCGCACCCAGCAGAATTTAATACCAGCACAACTAGGTACCCAGCAGCATTGGCACCGGCAGAATTCAGGATTATCAGCAAGCAGTATCTGCATTCCGCACCCAGCAGCATTCGGCACCAGCAGCATTCAGCGTGATCAGCATTCAGTACCAGCAGTCTGCACCCAGCGGCATTCAGCACTAACAGCATTCCGCACTATCAGCATTTAGTACGAGCACTCTACACCCAGCAGCATTTGGCACAAGCAGCATTTCGCACTATCAGCATTCAGTACCAGCATTCTTCACTCAGCAGCATTCAACACCAGCATCATTAGGTACTTAGCAGCATTCAGCACCAGCAGCATTCAGAACTATTAGCATTGAGTACCAGAACTCTGCACCCAGCGGCATTCAACACCAGCAGCATTAGGTGCCCAGCAGCATTCGGCACCAGCAGCATTCCACTCTATTGGCATTCAGTACCAGCATTCCACACCGAGCGGCATTCAACACCAGCAGCATTAGGTGCCCAGCAGCATTTGGCACCAGCAGCATTCAGAACTATTAGCATTGAGTACCAGCATTCTGCACTCAGCAGCATTCAACATCAGCATCATTAGGTACCCAGCAGCATTCAACACCAACAGCATCTTTCAGCATTCAGTACCAGCACTCAGCACTCAACAGCATTCAGCACCAGCAGCATTCCACACTATCAGCATTCAGTACCAGCACACCACACCCAGCGACATTCAATACCAACAGCATTAGGTGCCCAGCAGCATTCCGCACTATCAGCATTCCGCACTATCAGCATTCAGTACCAGCACTCGCACCCAGCAGCATTCAACACCAGCTGCATTAGGTACCCAGCAGCATTCGGCACCAGCAGCATTCCACACTATCAGGCATCCAGTACCAGCACTCCGCACCCAGCAGAATTTAATACCAGCACCACTAGGTACCCAGCAGCATTGGCACCGGCAGCATTCAGGACTATCAGCAAGCAGTATTTGCATTCCGCACCCAACAGCATTCGGCACCAGTAGCATTCATTGTGATCAGCATTCAGTACCAGCAGTCTGCACCCAGCGGCATTCAGCACTAGCAGCATTCCGCACTATCAGCATTTAGTACGAGCACTCTACACCCAGCAGCATTCGGCACAAGCAGCATTCCGCACTTTCAGCATTCAGTACCAGCATTCTGCACTCAGCAGCATTCAACACCAGCATCATTAGGTCCTTAGCAGCATTCAGCACCAGCAGCATTCTGCATTATCAGCATTCAGTACCAGCACTCCACACCCAGCAGCATTCAGCACCAGCAGCATTAGATACCCAGCAGCATTCGGCAACAGAAGCATTCAGGACTATCAGCATTCAGTACCTGCATTCCGCACCCAACAGCATTCGGCACCAGCAGCATTCAGTGCTATCAGCATTCAGTATCAGCACTCTACAACCAGCGGCATTCAGCACTTTCAGCATTCCGCACTATCAGCATTCAGTACCAACATTCCGCACTCAGCGGCATTCAACACTAGCATCCTTAGGTACCCAGCAGCATTCGGCACCAGCAGCATGCCGCACTATCAGCATTCAGTACCAGCACTCTGCACCCAGCAGCCTTTGGCACCAGCAGCATTCTGCGCTATCAGCATTCAGTACCAGCAGTCTGCATCCAGCGGCATTCAGCACTAGCAGCATTCCACACTATCAGCATTCAGTACCAGCACTTTGCACCCAGCAGCATTTGGCACTAGCAGCAGTCTACTCTTTGCCAGCAGCAGCATAATGCATTGTGCAGCATTCAGTACTCAGCAGAATTGCGCAGGCAGCAGCATTTAGCACCAGCAGCATTCAGCACCCAGCGGCATTCTGCACCAGTACTATTCTTCACCAGCAGCAACATCATGCACTATGAGGCACTGAGCACCCAGCAGCATTCTGCCCCAGTACTATTCTTCACCAGCAGCAACATCATGCACTATGAAGCACTGAGCACCCAGCATGATTCTGCCCCAGTACTATTCTTCACCAGCAGCAACATCATGCACTATGAGGCACTGAGCACCCAGCAGCAGTCTGCCCCAGTACTAATCTTCACAAGCAGCAACATCATGCACTATGAAGCACTGAGCACACAGCAGCATTCTGCCCCAGTACTATTCTTCACCAGCAGCAACATCATGTACTATGAAGCACTGAGCACCCAGCATGATTCTGCCCCAGTACTATTCTTCACCAGCAGCAACATCATGCACTATGAGGCACTGAGCACCCAGCAGCAGTCTGCCCCAGTACTAATCTTCACAAGCAGCAACATCATGCACTATGAAGCACTGAGCACCCAGCAGCATTCTGCCCCAGTACCATTGTTCACCAACAGCAGCATCAAGCACTAGGTATCATTCTCCCATATCAGCATTCTGCACAAAACAGCACTTTTTGGAGTTGGATAATGTGAATTAGATTTTGAAACATATCAAATCAAATTAGTACAGTACATAAAAATAGTTACAATTCCAAAAAGAGTGGTTAAAATCATGAAATAAAAGCCAAAGTATTACAACATATTTTCAATACTATCACTGCAATGAAAGCTATTAGACCCAGTGACAGATTTACAATGTAGATATATTAATGTAAATGTAGAAAATATTATAGAAGCGTGTCAGACATGAACAACCACAGTTATTTGGGCGAATAATGCAATATAAGAAGAAGAACAAAGGAAAGCGGAGAAGTAGAAATACATGTAAAATAGAAATACATGTATATAGGTGAAGTATTGTGAGCCTTCTGTAATTAGATGTTTGGAGAGAAAATGCGTTAGAGGAGCCAAACAAATATTCTTTTACTTTATTGTTGGTATAAATACAGGTTTTGCCCACCCTATGATTGAAACATACACAGTTCTACCTTCCAGAAAAATAAAGTTTTTGAGTACCTTTTTAACAGGAAGTAGTTTGTTTAAGAGCAATTGAAATGAATACATCATGAGTTGAGTCTACAACTCAAATCAGGAGTGAAACTCAATGTTCCCAAATAGATATCTATGACAGAAAATATATGTTTAAATCAAGAATTTAGTAATTCCTTCTCATTATTAATTTCCAAATAATCTGAACTTTCGAAATAAAATTACTTGTATAAATGTACTTGTTTCAGGAACAATATTTTTCTTGAGTTATAGAATTCATTTGATGCAGTTTAACCCCTACCCAGCGTTACTCCAAACATATACTTCCAAAAAACACAATTATGTACTTTCCACATTTTATTTATGCTGTTAATGATCAGAATTTGGTACCTTCTCGTTTCCTGAAAAAGACACTCTGAGACAGGGGCATAGCTGAGTTAGATTTGGGTGTGTGGAACAGAGATTACCAACCATCAGTGCCACTGAAACGGCAACGTGGATTATAATAGTATTACATTTAAAAGGCTTCTCTTCATCCATCGTGTCCTTTGTTTATTCGTGGCCTGTTTTGTGTGAGAGGGAAGAGGAGATGTGGGTGCATCCAATCTCTGCACAGTTCATAGAGACGTGTTTCTGTGCTATGAGGGCTGGTAATCCAAGTGGAAACCTGACCACAGACACTACACACCAGAATCCATGTATTTGGGGGTGTCACACCCCAAGTAACACCCCTGGAGCTGGTCTGCTCTCGAAGAACATTCTCCCAACTCTGCAAGAATTTAAGCTAAGATTTATGATCCAGCATCTTCTAGACAAAAGACCATTGTGGAATTGCAATGGGAACCAGACTTGAAAACATGTTGGTTTACATTGTTGTGGGACCAAAACTGGCTTAGAATGTATAAAATCTATGTTACTTTTTACATATACCAGACTTTGTTGGCCCTCAGTGTGCAGCTTTCTCCATCCAGCATCCAGGACTCTGCACCATTGTACCTTGAATGTTGTGCCTTGGCTGCGGGAGACTGATAAATCTGTTTAAAAAGCTCTTCACAGCTTCTAGTGCTTGTGGCATGCTTGGTGCCCTTCTAGCAGCCACACTGTACCATAACATACTGCCCCCTCTCATACCAGTATGATAGTTCAAAGAGTTAAGGCTTACAGAGACCATCTGCAGTGAGCTGCCCATTAGGAGTTTCCTGCATTGCACCCTTTCCAGGTTAGTAAACTGGGCACCAGAAAGCAGCTTTTTTTTTTATTTAAAGCACTTGGAAACCCCAGAAGTGTGGTATGAAGAGCTATATGAAAAAACACACGTTTGGTTTTACTATTCGATAGCACACGCAGTAGGGCTCTTCACAGAGAGCGTTACTGCCCTGTCATGACCTGTCCTCAGGGCAGTGCACCGTGAAGGGGAAAGTGGAAATATTCAACCAGGACAGTACAGTTGTTTTTACACATGGATATTCCACCTTTTCACCATAGGGACATGACATAATATGATGTAGGTCACCAGACTGCACCACGCCACACCGGGGGGCATTTTACAAGCGGCTTGCGCCACAGATGCGTCACTTTTATTGATGTACTGGTGCCGTAGGCTGCAGGCTCATATCTGCAAGGCCACGCACGCAAAGCCACTATGCGTGGCTTTCCATGGCCTTGTAGATACGGAGTAAGGAGACCCAGCAGTAGTTGCTGCAGTGCTTAGTCTGCGTCAAAGAGGCGTTCCGTGAGCGTTACAGCGGGTTATCCCTCACAAAACCTATGGATTGTGACACATTCCCAGGTGGAATGCATCAAAACTGGCCGCCTCCCAAGGGCCGCGTTTTTTCCTCTTTCTATGTGTGCTGCATTCTGCACACAACAACAGCGCAGACGCCCTGTCACAATGGTGCAAGGGTGCCTATGCTGGCACTAGGCACCAATTTGTGCGCCAAGGGACAGGATTTCATTAATAAGTGCATTTTCTGCCCTTTCCTTTTGACGCTTGGCAGCGCAGAAAAGTGATTTGCTGCCCTGCGGCTAAAACTCGTAAATGAACCCCTTAATTTTGAAAGGTTTTGATCTAGTAAAGTCAATACGGAAAAACGTGCGCGGGTGCGCTATTTATTGCGCCTCCTAATTAGGGCACACGGAGAACTCTGCGGGGTCATAATTATGAACTCCCCACAAAAGGCAGATTTCTGCAGGATCGGGGTTTTATTGGCTTATTCGAAATCGGGGCCCGTGTATGTAGCTGAGCCTTTGTTTTTATAGTGGACATAATTCACACCAGCACAGTCACGCTAGAAGCGTGAATGAGGCTCGGTTCGCGGACAAGCCTGATCTGTACTAGAAATGGACCGTATGTTTACAAAGTGCACATGGACAGCGGCTTCGTACGTGCCACGAAACCTACCAGACTGCCAGCCTCAGTGTTAATTTTTACACAATAACTCAAAGCAAGCCCCCGTCCCTCCGGACTCAGTCAGAGGGGTCTGCCGCCTGTGCACAGTGTTCTGTGCTGAGGGGGGGGGAGGCCCCACGAGGGCTGCGGGGGGCTTTGTTACGCCACTGCAATGCTTGCCTTGTACTTCGCATGGGCACGTGTGTGACCTGCAACTCTGGCCTGTCGGACCCGCCGACTTGGAACTGAGAACCAGGTTCGAATCGCGGCGCCGGCTCAGCATCCTGTGATTCTGGACAGGTCACGCATTCTTCCCGCGCCTTAAAAAATTAATCTGACCGTATGTAATCTAATCTGGCGCGCATTTAGGGCCATATTTATACTCCGTTTGCGCTGAAATTGCGTCGTTTTTTTTGACGCAATTTCGACGCAAAACTAACGCCAACTAACGCCATATTTATACTATGGCGTTAGAGGCGAATAGCGCCAAAGTTCCCGGAATGTGCGTCATTTTTTAGCGTGAACCCCTTCCTTGCGTTAATGATATGCAAGGGAGGCGTTCCCGTCTAAAAAATGACTCCCAGGCCTTTACGTGGTATTTATACTCCCGGGCAAAAGAGACGCCCGGGAGTTGGCGTGGCTAAAAACGGCGCATTTGCGCCACTTTTTAACGCCTGCTCAGGGCAGGCGTTAAGGGGCCTGTGGGCTCAAAATGAGCCCACAGGTGCCCTCCCATGCCCCCAGGGACCCCCCCTGCCACCCTTGCCCACCCCAGGAGGCCCCCCAAGGATGGAGGGACCCACCCCAGGGACATTCAGGTAAGTTCAGGTAAGTTTTATTTTTTATTTTTTATATTTTTTTTTGGTGGCATAGGGGGGCCTTATTTGTGCCCCCCTACATGCCACTATGCCCAATGACCATGCCCAGGGGACAGAAGTCCCCTGGGCATGGCCATTGGGCAAGGGGGCATGACTCCTATCTTTACAATGATAGGAGTCATGTTGATGGGGGATGGGCGTCGAAAATAAATGGCGCAAGTCGGGTTAAGACGATTTTTTCGACGTAACCTGACTTGCCCCATTTTAAGACGCCCATGCGCCATTTTCCCCCTACGCCGGCGCTGTCTGGTCTACGTGGTTTTTTCCCACGCAAACCAGGCAGCGCCGGTCTGATTGCGCCGTCTAACGCCATTCCATAAATACGGCGCCCGCATGGCGCTTCAGAATGGCGTTAGACGGCGCAAAACTTTTTGACGCTAAACTGCGTTAGCGCAGTTTAGCGTCAAAAAGTATAAATATGGGCCTTAAAGCGCTGTATTGCCGTTGGGTCATGTTTGCGCTACACTAAGTGAATGCAGCATTGTGCACGGCCACTAGATACGAGATGCCCCTTTTCACGGGTATCGGGTTCTGTTGTGGGCACTTGCCTGGCATGGGCGACGTGCACGACAAGGGAAGCGAACACGGGGTACATTGTGAGGAGACAAAGGCCACGAGAGAGTGAAAAGGAAGCCTTGGCCTCCAGGGTAAGGTACACCTCGGCGTCTCCATCCTGCCTTATCTGCGCCCGCAGGTTTCTCGGTTACAGGATCCGTTTCCTCGGCAGCCATTGTCTTGGGGGACGTGTTTGCCCTAATTAATCTTATTAAAAGGAGATAAACTGCACTGCGCGGAATGCAATAGTTCTTTCTTGTCAGACTCCACAAATCTCTAATCTGTTCAATCATTATACTTTCATGAAGACGGCGGAAGGTTCTGGAACATTTGCTCGCGTGGCCCGTCTCTCGTTCTTTTAAATAGACCTGGAAATGTTCAACTGGGGTCCGCGGGGTGCTCTCGAGACGGGCTGCACCGGCGGGGCCCGGGCTGGTCGCTGTTTCAGCTCATATTCTGATGACACAGTTTTCTAAACACCTTTTTGCTGAAAAAATAAGGGACCCACTTTGAGACCCCCCCATCTCTCGAACTCGAAGGAGCACGTGCACTAAGAGTTGACACAACGCAGCATAAGTAGGCCTGCAGCGCTGCATGCATGGGAGGGAGTAGAGCTGTGCCACATGTACTAAGCAGAGCTGCAGTTCTGCCCTCGGCCTGCACTGGCGCACTGATGGCTGCCACGCGTCAAGGCGCGCACTTACACCGTAGCAAGCGTGTCTGTGTTGTCAGCATAGTGTTTGTGGAGGAAGGCTTCTCTTCCAGTACAAAAATTTAGCTTTAAGGCAGTTTCCTCTTTGCATGTGTACTGCAAAATGCCAGAAAAGAGGAAACAAGCATTGGCTAAGCCAAAATGTCTTGCCTATGCAAGAGCTATTGGCTTTGATAATATGTTTTAGCCATGTTTTACACCAGCGTGGCTGCCGTTCAGCATGGCTAAAAGTTAATAGGGTAAAGCTGAGTGGTGTGGAGTGGGGTGTCGTAAAGGGGATTGTCATAGAGTCGAGTGTTATGAAGTGGCATAAAGAGTCGTGGAGTGGTGTAGAGTGGTGCAGAGTAGGGTTGAGTGTTGTGGAGTGGAGTGTCGTGGAGTGGCGTAGAGTGGTGTAGAGTAGGGTTGAGTGTTGTGGAGTGTCATGCAGTGGCGTAGAGTGGTGTAGAGTAGGGTTGAGTGTTGTGGAGTGGAGTGTCGTGGAGTGGCGTAGAGTGGTGTAGAGTAGGGTTGAGTGTTGTGGAGTGGAGTGTCGTGGAGTGGCGTAGAGTGGTGTAGAGTAGGGTTGAGTGTTGTGGAGTGGAGTGTCGTGGAGTGGCGTAGAGTGGTGTAGAGTAGGGTTGAGTGTTGTGGAGTGGAGTGTCGTGGAGTGGCGTAGAGTGGTGCAGAGTAGGGTTGAGTGTTGTGGAGTGGAGTGTCATGGAGTGGCGTAGAGTGGTGCAGAGTAGGGTTGAGTGTTGTGGAGTGGAGTGTCATGGAGTGGCGTAGAGTGGTGCAGAGTAGGGTTGAGTGTTGTGGAGTGGAGTGTCATGGAGTGGTGTGACATAGAGTGCTGTGGAGAGTTGTGGAGGGAGTAGAGTGTTGCAGAGTGGAAGGACGTAGAGTGTAGTAGAATGTCTTAGAGTGTCAGGTAGAGTGGAGTGCCATGGAGTGAAGTGGCATAGAGTGTCTTGGAGTGGCGTAGAGCAGAGTGGCATAAACTGTGTTCGGCAGGGTGTAGTAGATTATCATAGAGTGGAGCAGTGTAGTACATTGGAATGGGCTAGAGTAGAGTGTTGTGTAGTGGAACAGAATGGAGTGGCGTAGAGTGTAGTAGAGTGGACTAGGGTGTCGTTGAATAGAGTGGAGTAAAGTGGCATGGAGTGGCATAGAGGGAGTTGTGTAGAGCATCATAGGGTAGTGTTGTAGAGTGCCATAAAGACGAATTGAGTGTTGTAGAGTGGCGTAGAGCATAGTAGAGTGTTACAGAGTGGAGTAGAGTATCATAGAGCAGTCTCATGAAGCATAGTGTCATAGAGTATAGTGTAGAGTGGAAGAGAGTGGCCTAGAGTGAAGTGGCGTAAAGTACAGTGATGCAGAGTAGATTGGTGTAGAGTGAAGTGGCGTAGAGAGCATTGGTTTTGGTTAAAGTGGTGTAGAGTGCTTTGGCCTAGAGTGCAGTGGCGAAGAGTAGAGTGGCATAGAGTGGAGTGGTGCAGAGTAGAGTGGAGTGGCACAGTGTAGATTGCAGTGGCATACAGTGCAATGGCATAGAGTGGGGTCTAGGAGGGTGGAGTGACAGAGAGTAGAATAGAGTTAAGTAACGCAGAGTAGATTGTTTCAGAGTACAGTGAAGTGTCGTACAGCGGAGTGGTGCAGGGTAGAGTCGAGTGATGCAGGGTAGAGAGTAGCTGTGTGGAGAAGAGCAGTCTAGAGTAGAGTGGCATATTGCAGTGGCATGGAGTTTAGTGGTGCAGAGTAGATCAGAGTGGCATAGAGTGCATTGGTGTAGAGTGTAGTGGCATAGACTGCATTGATGTAGAGTGCTGTAGAGTGGCAGAGTAGAGTGGTGCAGTTTAAAGTGCAGTGGCATAGGGTGGTCTAGCATGCAATGGGGTAGAGTAGATTGTTTCAGAGTAGAGTGAAGTGGCGTAGAGTGCAGTAGCATAAAGTACAGTGTCATAGAGTGCAGTGTCATAGAGTGTAGTGGTGCAGAGTAGATAAGAATCGCTTAGAGTGGACTGACATAGAGTGCAGTGGTGTAGAGTGGAGTGATGCAGACTAGAGTGGTGTACAGTTTAGTAGAATTGTATAGAGTGGCACAGAGTAGAGTTTACTAGGGTTGCATAGAGTAGAGTGGTGCAGAGTACAGTTAAGTAGAGTTGCATAGAGTAAAGTGGTGCAGAGTAGAGTGCAGTGGCATTGAGTGCAGTGGTGCAGAGTAGACTGGCACAGACTTCAGCGGCAGAGAGCAGATTGTTGCAGAGTAGAGTGGCATAGAGTGCAGTGGCATTAAGTGAAGTAGAGTAGAGTGGCATTGAGTGCAGTGTCATAGAGTACATTGGCGTGCAGTGGCATAGAGTGATGCAGAGTAGAGTGCAGTGGTGTAGAGTGCAGTGGCACAGAGTGTAGTGTTGCAGAGTAGACACTCATAGACTTCAGTGGTGTACAGTAGAGTGGTGTAGAGTGCATTGGCATACAGAAGAGTGGTGAAGAGTAGAGTGGCTTAGAGTAGAGCATTGCAAAGTACAGTGGTGTAGAGTGCAGTGACATAGAGTGCAGTGGCGTACAGTGTTGCAGAGTAGAATATAGTGGTGCAGAGTGCAGTGGTGAAAAGTAGATTGGAGTAGAGTGGAGTGGCAGAGAGTGCATTGGTTTTGAGTACAATGTGTAGAGTGCATAGGCAAACAGTGCAGTGGCACAGAGTAAGAGGGCCAGAGTAGCACAGAGTGGAGTGGTGCAGCATAGATTGCAGTGACATAGAGTGCAGTGGTGTAGACTAGAGTGGAGTGGCACAGGTGGAATGGCACAGAGTGGAGTGGTGCAGGTACAGTGGCGTAGAGTAGATTATTATAGAGTAGAGTGAAGTGGGAAAGGGTGGAGTAGTGCATGGTATAGTGGAGTGGTGCAGGTTAGAGTGGTGCATGGTATAGTGGAGTGGTGCAGGGTAGAGTGGTGCATGGTATAGTGGAGTGGTGCAGTGGTGCAGGGTAGAGTGGTGCATGGTATAGTGGAGTGGTGCAGGTTAGAGTAGTGCATGGTATAGTGGAGTGGTGCAGGTTAGAGTGGTGCATGGCATAGTGGATTGGTGCAGGTTAGAGTAGTGCATGATATAGTGGAGTGGTGAAGGGTAGAGTGCAGTGGTGGATAGTCCAGTGGCATAGAGTAGAGTGTGCAGAGTGACGTAGTGCAGAGTAGACTGACATAGAGTGGAACCTCATAGTGTACACTGGTGTACTTTGGGGTGGTAGAGAGTAAAGTGCTTTGGCTGAATGCAGTGTCATAGAATTCAGTGTTGCAGACTAGAGTGGCATAGAGTGGAGCGGCATAGAGTGAAGTGGAGCAGAGTAGAGTGGAGTGGCCTAGACTGGAGTTGTGTAGAGTGCAGTGGCAAAGAGTGCAGTGGTGCACAATAGAGTAACGTGGGGTAGAGTGCATTGGCATAGAGTAGAGTGGTGCAAAGAAGAGTGGTGTAGAGTGAAGTGTGGCAGAGTAGAGTGCAGTGATGCAGTATGGAGTGGCACAGGCTGGGGTGTAGTGTAGAGTGGTACAGAATAGATTGAAGTGGTGTGGAGTGGTGCAGAGTAGAGTGGAGTGGGGTAAAGTGGAGTTTGCATGGTGTGGTAGTGCTGTGCAATTACAGACAACACATCTTCTATTGAAGTGACATTATGTTTACAGACATGGAGTTTCACTGATAAAAGCATACAGCACACAAACGATAATGTGTGGAAATAGCAAAACCTAGTGTATTGATTTGTTTTGATCATATTAAAATACGTTTTTTGTATCACACCTCAGAATTACCAAAAACTGTGCTTAATTTGTGCTTTCCTATTCCTGATATATTCTGAATTATCTGCACAGTTCATTTAGACCTTTAAATGTGTGTGCGAGAAAAAATAACATTGTAAAGCCTTCATCCAGCAAAGTTTATTAAACTCAAATAATGGTAAAAATATTTTTATTTTAAATATTATTGTGAATTAATTTTATATATTTATTTTTATTGTACACAAAAAACAAAAATGTTATAACACGGTTAACCTCCTCAGTAGTCAGCATGATTGTCACATAAATCCTCTCACTTTGAAGTCAGAGAAAGAAAAGTAAACCCCAAGCTCCCTCAGAAGACAGAGCCTGACATTTGACCTTTGTCTTTGAATGCATAGCAAATGTGACAAGATAAGAACAAGATTGAAAGGCCTGTTTGCACAAAGACGCCATTTAACATAATTTTAAATTTAATCTTTAATTAAAGTTTAAAAAATAGACAATAATTATGAAACGTGATGTATAGAAAAAATGTAAAAGCAATTTAATTAAAGCAGATTTCACTGGATTGGCTTTTTTAGGTCTTGTCTGTCAGACAGCATAAACTGATTGTTGGTGAAAAGATGTATTGTCACCAGTTGCATACCATTAGTTGACTTTACTGACACTTTAATTTCTTGCTTCTTATTCATTAAGGTGTGTGGGTTTTCCTTCCTCTTCTTGTGTTTGTCCCTCCTCTGGAGCATGGATGGATTACTTGTGTCCTTCCCCTGTTTGTTTTTCGAGCACTACTTTTTTTTCTTTTGGTGTAAGCACTCCACAAGAGAACATGTGTTTTCCAGCTGTCTCCCTCATGTACTTCCACCCCACACTGCCGCACTCTGTGTTCCTTTCGCTTGCCGTTGTGCCTCTCCCCCACTGACTCTGCGTTGATTTTGTGCCTGTGTGTTTCTCCCCACCCGCTCCATGTAGTTCTCTTTCGCTCATTTGTTCCCCCAGCTCTACACTTTGTGCTCTGTGTTCCCATTCTGCTTCTGCCCCATCCGGGTCCCCCTATTTTGTCCTCTCCATACTGCTTTTCCCCTCATTGCTACCTCACCCAATCCCCTGTGTTTCTACCCTCTCATTGCTTCTGGCCCCCGTGTTTCTTCCCCTCACCTGCTTGAAAAAAATGCTTACCCACGTGGTGCACACGCGACGACATATTATTTTTTTTTTAATGTATTGAGGGGCATATTTATACTCCGTTTGCGCCGAATTTGCATCGTTTTTTTCGACGCAAATTTGACGCAAAACTAACTCCATATTTATACTTTGGCGTTAGACGCGTCTAGCGCCAAAGTTCATGGAGTTAGCGTCATTTTTTTGCGTGAACACCTTCCTTGCGTTAATGAGATGCAAGGTAGGCGTTCCCGTCTAAAAAAATGACTCCCAGGCATGTGCGTGGTATTTATACTCCCGGGCAAAAATGACGCCCGGGAGTGGGCGGGGCAAAAAACCCCGCATTTGCGCCGGATTTTAACGCCTGGGTCAGGGCAGGCGTTAAGGGACCTGTGGGCGCAGAATGAGCCCAGAGGTGCCCCCCCTGCCCCCAGGGACACCTCCTGCCACCCTTGCCCACCCCAGGAGGACACCCAAGGATGGAGGGACCCACCCCAGGGACATTAAGGTAAGTCCAGGTAAGTATATATATTTTTTTTTTGTGGCATAGGGGGGCCTGAATTGTGCCCCCCACATGCCACTATGCCCAATGACCATGCCCAGGGGACATAAGTCCCCTGGGCATGGCCATTGGGCAAGGGGGCATGACTCCTGTCTTTGCTTAGACAGGAGTCATGTTAATGGGGGTTGGGCGTCGTAAAAAAATGGCGCAAATCGGGTTAAGGCGATTTTTTTGCCTCAGCCTCACTTGCCCCATTTGTGGACGCCCAAACGCCATTTTTCCCTACGCCGGCGCTGCCTGGTGTACGTGGTTTTTTTTCACGCACACCAGGCAGCGCCGGTCGGCTAACGCCGGCTAACGCCATTCAATAAATACGGCGCCCGCATGGCGCTTCAGAATGGCGTTAGACGGCGCTAAATTTTTTGACGCAAAACTGCGTTAGCGCAGTTTTGCATCAAAAAGTATAAATATGGCCCTTAGTCATGAGTCCCACCGTCAGGAATCCTGTGCAACAGGGCTAAACGTCATTGGTAGAGCCAGGAGGTCCCAAAGGCGAGACCTATTGGCTTTGCCAGTACTTGTGTTTTATAGCAAATTCCAGACTGCCTTAAAATAAACTAGCCTAACCATCCCTTCAATAGGCGCAGCATCAGCGTTTTGCATCCGCCCTGTGTCTTTCCATAGGCAGTTTGGTTCCTAGCAGAAGCATAATAAAAATGATATGGGAACAGCTGCGCTCATAGTTTTGAATTAATGTTTTAAAGCTTTCTCTTTTAGATTCTCGCTGTGAATGTTAAACTGATAAACAGTCATTGCTGAAACTGGAAGAGAGGGGATGCACAAACAAGAGCCATTACCTCGGGCAGCAGGTTCCAGGTGAGCCTGCCCAACCTCTGTGCCCACTCCTGGGTGATGCTCGCCCTGCTCTGGGTAACACTACACCTGACATTAACAACAGTTCAGATCTGCTCCTCCAGGAAATATTCCAATAGCATCTGGCACCCTCCTCTCTTTTCCTGCATGTTGTAAATCTGTAAATGTACTCTCCCCAGAATTAATAACCTGTTTTGTATTTCTGCACAGCTGAAGAGAAGACATCACAAACTGAGAATGCTGGTCAGAGATAGCAGCTGCTGTCTCTGGCACTGGTACCCATGGAAGTGCCTTTGTTAGCCCTGGTGTCGGTGGCCCAAAGGAAGCAGCTGGGACAGAATCTGGAGGAGGACAAGCCACACATTCCTGGCACCTTCGAAGCGCGTGGACATCACACAGACCTCATCGTTCTGCTTATCCACATGTTCTGAACAGCCTTAAACTGCAAACTAACTCCCCAAACTATGCAACAGCCCTCCCCTAAAACTTACCCACCACTTTGAGACCAAATAACCCCCTTGACCAAACTTCCACTGAAGGTGTAGAGTTAACTAGTTTGGGCTTCCTGGGCCACCGTTGTTTCTTCTTTCCTTACCATGCCCCACTCCCCCACACTCTTGACACTGTTCTCACTAACCCAAGAGCAGCATCTTATGTCATTGCTTGCTGCCTCTCTCTCCACTGTCTGCTGTCAGCCATCACTGCTACCCTACTGGCCTGCTTTGAGCTCTCCCTCCCCACCACTGGAAAAACCCTTCCCTGGTGTATTTTTTTCTGTTCCTCTTTAATTTAATTGCTTGATCCACTAATCCTCCAGGACCCCTCTGGAAAGTTCTGACAACACATACCAGTGAATCCAGTGATGGACGCGATCCAGGTGTCTGTGTTTGTGGGTATCTACAGACTGCACGGTAGCCCCTCCTACGCTGCTTCCACGCCTTCCTTGCATCATGTCTCCTTGTTTGTGATTTACTTGTCAGTATATTCACTTGACGTATTTAGAGACCCAACCCAGAAGGGAAAACTTCCACAGAAAAAAAGTTTTTTTGTTAGAAAATCCCTCCCCCACCAGGGTTACCCCTTGGTGGCATGCTTCATCATTGGGTTTCTTTCCGTTCTGCTGCAGAAGGAGGCGTGCTGCGACTGACGGAATACGTGGGAGTACTGTTGGTATCAGCGATGCGGATGCTAGAAAGGGATAGGAGTGGTGGGGTCTTGGTAAATTAAAAATACCCCCCTCTGGATGATATTACTAATTTAATATGTATCACAGGGGTGGTATGATTTAAAAGGGGTGTCAGGAGGGTGGGTATATTATGTACCTGTCCTCCTTAGTGGTCTACATGTTTTGGAGTTTACCCCTAAACTCCTCTTCAGGACCAAAGTGATCTCCCTATTATCACTCCTCGTGCAGCTTACACTAGTAGAAGTACTTTTACTATTTACTGTGGTAAGGTGATATATACAAATTAAATTAAATAAATAATACCCATCAGTGTCAATGCTCTTCTGGGCAAATTTTCAGTGTTTATGCTAATTGGATCATAGGTCCTCCGGGAGGGTGTGTGTGCTTGTAGCCACTTGGTCTACAAAGCGACACTCCCGCCATAAAACCTACTCCTCACCTCGCCGTGGTCCGAAATAATACCAACAGTGCTCCCACTTATTCCGTTGGTCGCAGCACGCCTCGTTCTGCAGCAGAACGGGAAGAAACCAAATGATGAAGCATGCCACCAAGGGGTAACCCTGATGGGTAAGGGTTTTTCTAACAAAAAAAAACGTTTTTTCTGTGGAAGTTTTCCCTTCTGGGTTGGGTCTCTAAATACATTTATTGAATCTTTAAGGAGGATAGACCATCACCCTCAACCCTTCTTCTCCCCCCCTTTTGTTTAGCAATATATTCACTTGCCCAGATTTTTTCCCTCGTGCTCATTAATTAATGCCCACTCAGTGGTGCAGAAATACACTGATTTGCATCCTTTGCTGTGGTGTATTGTTCATTCAATTTATTTCTGCCAACCTCAGGTCCCTTTTCCCAACCATCCTCAGCCAAGGCTGTGTCCTGTTGTGCCCGCCTTTGCTAGCCATGTAGCCTCGGTTGCTGAAAACATCTCTTAGTCTCTTGCCATCCTGTCCATTACCGTCTTCGTCTGTCATCTATTCTCCAAGTACCAGTCCCATCATTCAGTCAAGTCACATGTGGTCTCACTAGACTCCACTCCTCCCACTCTTGCCAGCATCTCAAGACCAGTGCTTTCGTCTGACCTCTTCTTAAACGTCCACATACTCACCGTCTGGTCACCTCCCTTGAAGATTAGAGTTGTCTGACTATATAGGCCTCCTCTCCCCTCCTCACCTGTCTCAAGTCTGACCCACTGGCAACCAACTCTCATACCCCATCAGTGCTGCTGTGCCCCACAGTTGGCTGAAGCTTGGGACTCTCCTTTTAACTCTGTTTGCTACCTACCCTTGGATTCCTTGCAGCTCCCCGGGGGCCTCGTCTGTGGTATTGCTACCTTGGATGCCACAGTGCTGCCCACCTAGTGACCCTACTACCAATCCAGAACTCTCCACCTCACCCTCTTCCAGGATTTCCCCCTCAGAAGAATCCTCATTTATCTCTTCTATCCGGCTATCTCCTGCCATGATGCAGATTTTTTGGCACTATCATGGTTTGCCTTGCTGTGCCGAGCCCCACGTCGAAGACCTTTCGTGGGTATTTCCACTACTGTACCCCCTTCACTAGGTACCTGACCTCCCTCCCCTTTACCAAAACTCTTTGCAATGGCCCTTTGACCTTCTGAGAAGCGTCTATCAATGCAAAGTCTAATATTCTTTCTGAGGGGGGCACAGTCCAAATCTGCCCTCTTCCTTTTATGCCAAGCACTTTCCCCGCATCTTGCTCCTCGTGTCATCAGCCTCTGATTCAGTCAACCAGCCTCTCCACATTGGAACCAGCCTAAATGTGGTGTACTGAATGAGGTGGCTCTGACAATCCTCAGCCCTCGTTTTATATCAGTCCACATCTGGGCAGGTGGTTGAGCAACTTGCCTTGGTGATTTCACACCAGATGTAACTACGCCCCCACCAGCTTCATAGCTGCCTGTACCGGAATTCTGCATCTTTCGCTGAGATGACCCATCTGTTGGGGAAGGCCTGTGACCTGGGGACCAGCACCATGATCCACGCTTTCTTGCTTTTTTTTTTCAATTGGCCACTAGAAATTAAGGTTGATGAGATTTGTGGTACCCCACTGATGGAGCCCACAGTTCTCTTTCATTTCCTCCTGTCCAAACCAGCTCACATTTATACATCACTTGATCGCCAGTGTTTTTTTGGCCAAAATATCTTGCAAAAGTGGTTGTCGCATGCCACCTAACTAGGAGCCCAGATCCCCTAGCCGATGCCTGTTCTTCACTCTCCCGTTTAGATGAAAGAGATATGATGGATAGGATCTCCATGTACAGGGATTCTCCATGTGGCACTACCAGCCTCTGCATTTCACACTAGGAAATGACTACCTCAAATTCAGAAGATCCATAAAGACTCATCTCTTACCCATGGTACTTTTATATACAGATCATCTTCATGACTTCTCCAATTGTATTCTATGTCCTGCCCAGGAAGACGCCTAAGACTGGCTTCACCTCCATCACCCAGGCACTCAGCCAAGACTTGTTTATCCCAAGGCTTTGTCATTGAATTGGGGATATGTTTGACAGGCAGGGGCATCTCCTGGCACTGCTCATCCCCACCAGACATCGATTGGTTCTCCACCAGCTGGCTCTTGCAAATGTATTGTATGGCATCTGCAATCCAGGCGCAGCTCCTCCGTATGGGTGGAGGAGTATCACCCCCCCCCCCACCACCATTGCCAGCAGCAACCGCTGCAAATCCTTTAACAAGGAAAGGATAATAAACTCTGTTTATTATCCTTTCCGTGTAAAAGGGGCAGGGCATTGGGGGTGACGAGCCGAAGGGAATGCTCTGTGCACTCCCTTCAGAGCACATGTGTGTTTGGCCGGACGTCTCGGGCTGGCCGAACACACATGTGCTGTAGGCTCTCTCCAGCCCAGCAACTTGGGCTGGAGAGAGCCTGCACAGGCTTGCAGTCTGCCTGGGCGCTCCCAGCCAATCCTGACGCTGCTTTGAGCAGAGTCAGGATTGGCGCAGGGCAGGCTGGGTGCTTGTGCCTGCAGCAGCGACGGGAGAGGAGCGGCACTTGGCGCAGAAGCAGAGCTAAGTTTTCAAAAAATTAATATTATTATTTGTTTATTTTTTTCCTGGGCCTCCCCGCCCCGCACAGCCCCAGCCACGTGAGCCGATGCACTCCTACCACAAAAGTTATCTGTGAGTACCCTAGGGTGGTTAGTACCAACTTACAAAAAACATAAATAAAATATAAACATAAAAATGATTGATGCCTGAAATCTTAAAGGTGCCTGGGGATGCGTGAGGGTGGTCCAGGATGAACGCCACTGCACCCCTTTTTGCTCAGCCCAGGCCAGCAGGTTTCATCTAGCAGCAATGCTGCTGTGCATGCTACTTGTTACCCCTGCCTCTACAGAGCTGCAGTTTTTCCAAAGGCTGCTAGAGCCTTCTGTTTTATTTTACGTTGTGCCAAAGAAGGTCAAGAAAGAGATCACATTTCCAGCCCTTCCCTTTGGTGAAGAGGCTATTTATCCTGGGTCTCACCAGATCCCAAGATTTACTTTAGACACAGAGGTTTAAATGCAGGGTCTTTGCATTCTAGACCACAATTGTGCCTTCTTACTGTACCCCTTGGCTTCCTGCATGATGCAGGACCTCAGCCAATTGTTCCTCAGATCATTGTGTGGTTACCTGCTAGCCATCCACCTTCCACCTCTGGACCCCCACCCCATGTTCACAGGCTGTCATCGCTCTGTGACTAGGGCCTACCTCCAACTACCAGGCCACTGCTACCCCATGAACTCAAACCAATGGGAGCCATTTATATATCTCACTTACCACAACAAGGACCTCAGTACCAGCCTCTTACATGCCATCTCGGCCCACAAGATGACATCACCATCTTCAAGCGCCTCAATGTAGGGTCAATGGGCATAGGCACTCAGTAGGGATGCAGTCCTTGGGGTATACACAAGAACGGTGAGAATTAGCTTTACCTTAACACATATGTATTTTCGCCTTTGGTACTTTGGGTAAGATGCATCACAACATTCTCTGCTGCCCCCTGATGGAGGGGCAGTAAGGCGCTTTTCCTTAACTCACCTGGTGGAGGTGCTGGTTCTGCTTATGCCCCCATGGTGAATCTCTAGATAGTTATTGATTACTTGATCTCACCAACCTTTCCCTTTGAAGGTTGGTGAGTAACTTGAGAAATTGGTGATTAGCAGGGAGGTGAACTGGTCAGTCTGGGTGCTTGTACAAGTCCATTTTACAGCATCTTGTTAAGTTAGCTTTCAGTGGATCCCATGTCCACGGTACTGGAGGCTGAACAGAAGATCGGGGAAGGAGCTGGGGTAGCGTGTGAGGGAGATTTTAATATTGTTCGCAAAAATGGTGAACGTGGTAAACATGGGGAAGAGAAGGGCATGTTTAGGGTAAAGTCGAAAAATGGGCAAATATTTATGAGCATCTATAAAAAATAATAATACGTTTACATGCAACAAATGGATCTTTTAGTTTATTAACTGCCGTTAATTTATATAGCACTCACACCCTTATTTAGGTTTTTAAGTGGAGAGTGCTACATTAGGGGTTCTACATGCAGCTGCCCGATGGGGCCACCAGAAGTGTCCAAACGAGGACGCTAAAGGCAACAAGTAGCCTCAAAAATGGTTGTGTCAAAATGTCATTTTGCCTGGGGCTTCTGAAAATGCGTGCAGCCAGGGCTTTAAGTGGGATAAGGCCTGGGAGGTTTCTAAAAGGGCGCAGCCTATGAAATTAGAGGCATGGCTTAAACATGTAAACTAAAAATCTGTGCTTCCCATGATGTATAGCCGGACTAGTATTTTGTTGCTTTTCTGTGCCGTCAGTTATTGTGTCCAGATATCTAACACAACAACTGACATGCACTTAGCACACACCAGGACTTTTGGCTTTTGTCTGTGGTTGTTAACTGCATCAGATAAATGAGGAACAACGATTTTGTTGTGAATAATATTGGAAATATTTCAATTCTGACATTGTGATACTATGAATGAAAGATTACTGAGGTCTGCAGAAAGGCTCGTGGTCCTCTGGGTGTTTCAGTCAGTTCCCTTCTTCCCTTCACACCGCATTCTTCTGCAGCCCCGGCCCCTTTGTCTCTTCACTTCTTTCTGGAAACCTCACATCTCACAGGTTATCTCTTTCCTCTTCAGCAGTCTTGCCACTCTCGCCCTGCATGCACCTTCTTGCTGTTCCTTCACTTCGCCTCCCTCACACACGAAACACACGCACAGGCCTCTAAAGCAAAGCACATCCTTTTACGTAACTCCTCGTCCACATTTGAACCACTGTTTAACTCCGTCACACACGTGCATAGAACAACAGGTTCAACAGCATCCGCGACCGCTGCTCTCTGCGCTCTTCAGACAGGCCAAAGATTGGATGAGCATGCATTCCGGGCACCTTTCTCACGCCTTGTGAGAAACTGGCGCTTCCTTTGCAGAAGGTGTGGCTACTACCCCATGACCTGAGAAGGATGAAAAGATTTGTAGGCCTTGGGCAGATCTCATTCTGCTGATCTTCCTTCCCGCCCCGACACCTAGACACCCTGAATCCTCGCATGAGGACGCCTGAGCTGCCGACACCTGAGCATGGACGTCATTTAGGACTTGCCAAGGGTTGCAGGTGTGACCCCTGGCTTGCCTTTGCGACCCCTGGCCTCAGAGGTGGCAGAGTCAGTGCCTAGAGCACAGTGACCGCTCATCCTTATAAAGGCGCATTGGGGATCCACTCTGTTTTTTTCTTAATTTTTTCATTACACTAATAGTCAGGGCGTAGCTTGGTCAGTGAGATTAGGGGGGGCAGGGAGGAGGGGGCAAGCTTCAGATTTCCGAACACTCAAGCTGACATAATGTTTAAACACATTGTAGGACAAGCAGGAAGTATGAGAGGGGCGTAAGGGGAAGAGGAAAGGGAGACGAATGCGGATTGGTAAAAGCACCAAGGGAGAGAAAACACCATATTTTGTAAAATCACTAACATTTTTTTAAGACTTTCAAAAGCTGAGAAGGAGAGTTTGTGTGTGTGTGCGTTTTTGTCTGTGTGTCTGTACAAATTCCTTCTCAAATCTGAGACACTTCACCAAACCTGACTGAAAGCACCTATGCCCAACTATTTTCCAGAAAATACATTTATTTTGTGGGGAATGTAACACCCCAAACACCCCTCTGAAGCTAAGCCCCTGCTAATAGTGAAAAATGTCTCATTATTCACTATTAGTGTAATAAAACAAGGACAATAGCTGAATTATAACCTTCCCTGACAGCTGAGGTAAGTAAAAGAAAAAATATTTGAAATGTATGTTGTGTGTGTTTACGAGATAGTGTGTGCGGGTGTGAGTGTGATGGGCCTGCGACGTCACTTCCGCTACCCCTGGCATTTTGGTGAACTGATGTTCATGCACGTGAGGGGTGAAGGGACCGGGCAGGTGCACGTCTCGTGTTTCCCAACAGCTCCGGAAGATGGATGAGCGCGTCAGTCCCTACACTAGGACCGCGCTTTCCGCTGCTTGTTAGTAAACTATTTTTTCCTGTTTGCGGCCCATCTTTCCTTTCATGACGGCGGGGCCGTCAGTGTCTAAAAATAGCAGGAGCGCGCCGGGACCTGCTTCCCGTTAATGCGCAAAAACATTGTTCCAAAAAGGAGTGGGGGTGTTGATTCATTAAAATAAAATGAATGATGGCCCAGCAGTGCTGACACCAGCCGTTTTAACAATGGGGCATTCACTTTAGTGATTATTAATAGGTGAGTGAAGGGTGTCTTGACGACGGAAAACCACCCGGAGGTCGGACTGACCCTCCCTCACCTCCAACACTTCCGCCATTATCTTTGCGCCCCCACCCTGGGTTCAGGAGCCAGAAATTTAAAAGCTTCTCAGTCTGTAATAGGGTGGAGGGGGACCACCCTAGAAGCGACTAGAACCCCTCGAAGCGAATGGGCACGGTTCCCTCCCAAAAACGTGTTTTTAATAATAGGAATAAATTATGTTTTATATTGGTGTTTTACATAATTTGGGCACTGCTATAGATTTTGCAGGCATTTCTGAAAAGTCACTGGTGAAATAAACAAAAAAAGATTTTTGGTGCCAAACTATCCACGTCACAGCACAATTTTCAAACATTCTGCATAAACAACAAACAGTTTAGTAGGCATTACGTAGAGCAACTACAAAAAATTGCAGTAGTTTTGCGATAGATGAGGTATTTAGGAAAAAGGAGGGGGAACATGCCCCAGCTAAGAAAACTTGTTAAAAAGTCACCAATACATAGCTGTTTCACTCCAGTTTTCCTAAACATTTAGGCCCAGATTTATGCTTGCATTGCGCTGTTCCAACACCACATTACCATAATTTTCTTTAACACTAATATGGCGCTGGAAGGGGAAAAACGCCACGCCATATTTACAAAGTGGCGCAGTGCTTGCATTGCGCCACTTTGTAACCCTTTTCGCCACATTATGCCTGCACCAGGCATAATGTATGCAAGGGGGCGTTCCGGCACTAGGGAGGCCATAAAAATAGCACAAAGGAATGTACAAGATTCCTTTGCGCCATTTTTATAGCGCATTTATTAATGCCTGCTAAATGCAGGCGTTAAAAAGAGGCTCCCATTGAATACAATGGGCCTCTGAGTGCATTGCAGGATTAGCGTCAACATTTTTGTTGTTAATCCTGCAAAGCACCGGACTAGCTTAAAAAATTATGACGCTAGTCACCCGATCTACCGCCATGGTGCGCCATATTTATTAGTGAAGAAATGGCCAGAATTTAACGGATAATGCATGACTAACGTTATCAAGCACCATAGATATCATTGCAATTACCAGGCCACTGGTAACTGGAGGGTCTACGATTGTAAACACAGTTTATTCAACCTTCATATGCAATTTGACGCGACCTATCATTTTTAAAGATGGATCAAATCAAATCAAATCATTAACATTTATAAATGGATACAGGATCTTTCCTCACTTCTGCTTTTCCTTTTGTTATCCTTCCCTTCTAGCTAGATTTTCAGTCATATGTTATGGCCGAGAATCTACTCAGTGAGAGCAGGACAGTAAAATAAAAAGTTACATCTCATTCTGTGAGAGAAACCTCAAGCACTCCAGTGAACCCTCAAGTTTCTACGACTGTAGAGAGTCAGGAAGTCGCCAAGTCCCATCATGTAGCTCTAGTTGCTCTGGCACTTGACTACAGAACGTATGATAACGTCTGAAAAAGCTTATCAATACAGACACAAAGCATACAATAACAGCCATAATAAAAACTGTCCTCTGACTCCAAGGAAATGACATCAGCATTGCGCGTGCACAACAAAGCATCAATGATCACTGACACGGTGGCGTTTAAAATACCATGTAAACATAATTATGTTCTCCTCAAGCAGCAGGGTACCGTTTTGTGAACAACAGACTTTGGGCCTCATTATGAGTTAGGTGGGCCCACCGTGGCACCGCCAACCTCAGCGGGAGGATGCCACCGCCATGGCGGGGATGCCCGCTGAGCGTATTACAATGTTCCCGCCGGACTGACCAGTGGGAACATTGTAATACGTGGTTCCTGCTGGGTTACGATATAGTCTTGGAGCCAATGCCAATACCATAGCACACAGCACCCTTGGAACGTGCACTGTCTGCAAAGCAGACAACGTGCATTCTAACGGTGCTGGGCAGGGACCCCATGGTTGCCCCTGACACTGGCTTTCCGCCCACCTTTCCACGGTGGGCTCTCTGCTATGGAAAGGCTGGCGGAAAGCTGAGTTGTAATCAGCCAGTGCTGAGTTCAGCGCCACCTTGGCTAAGTACAACTCAGGCCGCCATCATCATGTCGGGAACCATATACCTGGCAGGGACAGCGGTCTTTAGGTGGGTCCGCCCACCAGGTTTGCAATGTGGCGATCGGACGTCCTGGAGTGCAGCGGTCAGACCGTCACCACGAGTGTGGCAGTCCTCAGACTGCCGCACTCTTAATGACGGCCTTTGTTTGCAAATACCACCTCTTCATTTTGGACAAATAACATCAACCCTTCCAATCAAAAGGCTCCAGGTGTTTACAAATAATGTTTTGTCCCCAAAATCGCAGCTTATTAATGTTATTAATCATTTACCTGTATTACTGCTCTATGTGGACCGAGCCTGCCTCACATGCCCATACATCATAGTCCCATGGCAAGAATGGTCATCACATGCTTCACACAGTTCTGAGATGCCCACCCTATGTCAAGCTGCCAATCAGAAGCGATGGGTGGCCTCCATATGCCTGAGATGGCCCCGCTGCGACTCGGAGGGCTGCATTAACATTAAGGATGGTGACACTATACCAAGGATGCATCGTGCCAGGGGTTTGTCAGGATGGTACATTGGACTTCCACCTCATGACACTGGCAGCCGCCATATGCCTAGAATGCCCACAGTTTGCCAAGAGAAGCTGGCCACTATAATGCTTAGAAAGATCATAATATGCCAAAGAAGGAAAACTAATGTTAGGGTCACAGTCATCCCTAAAGTGCCCTTAGTAAGTCAAGGAGGGCCACCATAGCGCCTCGAAGGTTCACAGAGTCTAAGGCAGCCAATATAGTAAATAGACCCCTTTTCCCTCTCATCTCCACCTGTCTCATGATCAGTCACCTCAGTCCTTCAGTTTCTCTCACCTAGGTTTGTGTGGCTGCTCTTGCCTGAATTTCTGCTTCCTTGTCTTACCTGTCCCTGAGCCTTTCCCTCTCGTCACCTTAAAGTACTGTTTCTGCCACGAGTCTCAGTTGTCTTCTCATCATTGTCCTCTTTCTCACTCCCACTTTCCTGCCTATTTTCCTTTCACTGTTTCCTCCTCACCAGCATTCTTCTTCTCGCACCTTATCTCTCCACTTCTCCCATCCTTCCTCAGTTCACCCATTTCACCTGCTTGTCAGGCTTTCTGTTTCACTGCACTCCACTCTTTTTTCTTTTACTCCCATGTTCTTTTGTCATTTCTCTTTTGTCCTTGAAATACATATAATCCTATTTAATCGTTCTTTCATTTCATTTTTTCTATTTGCTCCTTTCTTTATTTTTTCGATTTAATTTCTTTTTCCTTTTCCTTTCGCCTTACACTTGTTCTTCTCCCCTTATTTGTGCTCATCCTTTTTCTTCTAATTATTTCTTCTCTAAGTTAATTCGTTGTTCTCCCTTTTTTATTTTTGTTCTTTCTACTCTTTTGCTTTCTTTCTTTCTACTTTCTTTCCTGCTGTCTTTCTTTAATTTGCCTTTTCTCTTATTACCCCCTTCCAATTTCTTTACTCCTTAATGTCCTTCTTTTCTTATTTTTCAATTCCTTCCTCTGCCCTTCTTTCCTCCCTCTCATCATCCTCCTTTCCTTCACTCCTCCCTTCCTCTATCTTCCTTCCCCTTTCCCTTATTGTCTTCTTTCTTTTTTTCTGACTTTTTCATTTATTTTTTCTTCCCTTGTTTCTTTCATTGTTTTTCTTTATTTCTGCTTACATTTTAGTTTTTACCCTTTTTCCCTTGTCCTTTATTCTCCCCTTTTATATTTATATACTTCCTTCTTTCACTCGTCAGTTTCCCTTCCCCCTTTCCTTTTTCTCCTCTTCCTTTTTCCTTTTCTAGTTATTCCTTCCTTCACTTTCTCCTTTATTATTTGTCTGTTCCTTCCTTAATTATTTCCTTTCATCCTTTCTTCCTTCTCCTTTAATTTTCTTCCTTCCTTTCTAACCCCTCCTTTGCTGCACCCCTGTATATTTTTCTTTTTCTTTTTCTCTTTCTTCTGTCTTTTCTTTATTCCCCTTTATCTTTTGTCCTTTTCTGTCATTCATCTTTTCTTTATCTTTCTTCCTTTCCTTGTCGTTTTTTTTGCCCTTCTCTATCTTTGCCTGTGTTTCTCTTGCTCGTCCCTTTTCTTCCGTTTTGGTATTTCTCATTCTGCCTCTCTTTTTTGCTCCTGAGCTGACTTTTTTCAGCCTTCATGTCTCATTAGGTGATTCCTGTTCCCCATCTTTACTTTGGTTCATCCTTTGTTCCCATTCATTGCTATCCTCTCCTTTGTTACCAATTTGATAATGTCTCTGGGTACACCATGGACTCCGTTCCTTTCGGTTCCTAGCGTGCCTCTAATGCGCCAAGGAGGGCCTCCATATGCCAGGGCCACCATAATGCCTACAGTGCCCGGCTCATGGTCCCACAGATAGAAGAGGGTCGTAAAACACCAACCCAGATTGCAGTGTGAGCCTGTGTGCTTGAATCTGGGGCTCAGTGGCCACTCCCGTACTGCTGCTGAAGTATGGAGTTTAAGGGTCACTGCCAACCCAGCCTGTAAGCCACACACCAGCACTGCAACCCAGGATTGATGCTATAGCCCGGCTTTCACCGCATTCCTTTGCCCTACCTCTTGCAAGCTCCTACTCGTATATAGTGGTCCAGGGCTTTGCGCTGCATAAGGTACAATCACACCCTCACACTGAGGCGGTGTAGTGTCCATCTATTGTCAATCAGAAGTTTTTTTTATTAAGTGCGGCAAATCAACATCAAGGGTCTCGAGGCGCTGGGGAAGTAGGTTGATGCTCTGTTGCTCATTGGAACAACCAGGTCTTCAGTTCCTTCCTGACTTGTAATCATATTTATATAGCGCTTACTACCCCTGACCAGGCATCAAATGTGCTTTTCGGCACGTAGCAAGCTACTCTGGAACCCAAAAGGATTAGTGGTGGATTAGTAAAGGGAAATAAGAGTTAGTTTAAGCAGTGGACATTTGAGTCTGAATTGTGTCATATGCTGGTTCAGATGCACTTATGTGCCAGTCTGGCACACGGGGCCACGCCCTTCACATGATGCTAACAGTGCACATTATCCTAGCCAATAAAATGAAGAGTGTTACAGATGCTAAGCAGAGGGCTCCTTTCAGAAACAGCCTAATTGTAGTGTAGACTGCATATCGTCTCTATTTCTTTTTTGTAAAATAATTCTTTATTAAGCATTATGTCCAACTGTACAATATACTAGATGAAGCAAAACTTTATTTAATGTATCAAGGCCACTTCTATTCCTTTAATGATGCAAAGCGTGGTGATAGGGCTTCAATGGGAGCAAAGAGCCACAGATAAAAACAGTGTAAAGTAGTCCTACCTTGCGACTGGCAGACATAGTGGGCGTGCCCGCTGCCATCCTGAGGATTTTGCATGATTTTACGCTCCCCAAGAAAAGCACAGCTATTAAGTCAGCTAATTTGGCTCAGCCATGGTGTTTCTCGTCTTGATGTGAATTCTGGAAACTGGATAAATGATGGTGCATTACACATTGGGGAAAGTGTGACAAGCACCACTGCTTAGCCAGCTTCAATATTCACTCAGTGTGCAAAGTACTGCTGCAAGGGAAGGTAAAATACTTTAACAATGGTGCTTCCATATTAGGAAAAAATGTGGAAACTGACTGTGTAACGGTCAAATACGTATTGGGGCACGGGGAAACTGTGCTGCTTTCTTCATCTTCCCGCAGTGTAATGCAAACAAGTTTTATTCTTTTCCCCGGATACACTTGGAGTAAACAAGACACAATAAGGAATTGCTCTAGAAGCAGCAGGAAGACATCTCCTGTGACCTCAGTCCTGATGAAGCCCAATGACCATTTATTACCAGCAGATTTGTGCAGAAACATGTCCACTATCTGCAAAGATAGACATGCTCACAATATCCTCACTAGTTTTCAGTTTTGTTGAACTGTAGGATAACAGTAAAAAAATGATCTGTTTACCAACCACTACGCATCTTTACTACATACACATACATACACCAGAACCAGTTCTCGCACACTCATCTAGGAAGAAACAGGAAAGATCCTGAGACGAGCCGTTTGCGCCTTAATGAGGAGCATCCCTATGATGAAGCATTTCACCTCGTGTGAGTGAGAGTCCTTTTTAGACACTGTGCAGACCTAAGGCATATTTATACTTTTTTTGCGCCGCATTTGCGTAATTTTTTGACACACAAATGGCGCAAACTTGCAAAATACAATTGTATTTTGTAAGTTTGCGCCGTTTTTGCATCAAAAAGCGGCGCAACTGCGGCGCTAAAAATGTATAAATATGGGCCCTAGTTTCTTCTTATTTGCTCAGGGTACTCGTCTCACCCCTCTTTATCTGGTGATTATTTCAGTGCATATGTTCTTTGTTGTGTACACTGGCTTCTCTGGGATGGAAAACTTACAGCCCTTCTTGCAGTGTTCTCCTCTCTATGCCTTCTGCATGGATGCACGGTTTACACGTGGCCCAGGGTACGAAAGCACAAGTACCAGCAAGCTCATCTCTGCAGCCTGCATCTTCCAAGTCTCCTACTGTGGGCAGCCAAGTACCCATTTGTACCTGTGCACTGCTGGGGGCTGGCCTGTCCCGTCGCCTGTAGAGGAGGAAGAATACATGGCACCGCTAGGGTTGAGTGGTGAGAATAGTGACATAAGCCGCCCGCCATACAGGCCCAACTGGCTCCTCTGCTTTGTCATACACCCCAACAGCTTTGCTCCACCCCTTACCGCCTGCAACAGAATTAGCATTTGTGCAATGCAACAAAGGTCCGTGGAAGGCTTTGGAGATGGACGCGCATACTGTGCTCATGCTATGCAGAGTATGGTGGCACCTTTAAGCGTCTGTCAAGTTTAGTGAAAAAATGTGGACAAACCTTTGCAGTGAGTGTAACTCGCATAAGTAGGATAGTTACATGGAATTGCCAGTGAGTGAGTGTAACTCGCGTAATTCAGTGTAGCATAATCACACGGAATTAACAAATGAATCCTGTGAGATTATGCTTAATTATGCTATTTTGTGGTGCAAAAATGACTCCTCGCACCCAACTGGGTGTGAGAATGCATTTTTGTGGCAAGAAATAGCGCTAAATACAACAGAACATGAATAGTGGGCATGAGGAGCTGCTCACAGTCGATAAATGTGCTCTCGGGTAGGATTTTTACACCAATTTACGTCCCAAAAAATTTGGGCAACCCAGGAACCCTGGGACCAGGGTAGGACAATTATAGAGAAACAATAGTCGCTATGGGGGAAGTCCAAGCCTCAACTTCCGTGGCAACGTGTAAAAACCATCAATAGATCGGTTTAGTCTGAGATTTAATACAAAATGTGTTTAATGCATTTCCTAAAACATCAGTTAGAGAATGATAAATAAATTGTAGTAAGGTGCTCTGCCTGATGTCAGCTGAGCGTTTCCGATCTCTCCAATACACCAATCAGATGATGGTTGCTTCTCTACAATAACCCGGCTCACTCCCGGCATTTACCTCTAATTTCTTAGTGGGAAATGCCCCCTCGCATCTGAAATGGGAGATATAATGCATTTTGTGCTATGAAATAGCACTAAAATGTTCTCTTGGGTTTGGATTTTTACCCAATTTACTCTCAGCATTTAGCACTATTTGCTTTGTGCAATATGCACATAGACACGAGGATGCATTCTGCGCTAAGAAATAGCGCTAAATGCAGTAGACTCTGAATAGCGAGCAGCTGCTCACGCTCAATAAATATGCTCTCACTGCAGGATGTCCCCCACCCAAATTACTCCTAATTATGCAAGCAGAAATAATGGTATAATTATTTGTAATTATGTGCTAAATAATAACCTGGGTTACTAAATTTACTCCAATTACTCCAGCGTAATTGAAATTACGCCAGGGCGTACACAAAACTTGGATTATGCAACTCCTTCTAATCTCCCAGTAATGCTGTGACCTAGTACGAAATTGATAACAATTGTTTTCTGAGAAACATTCAATTTTATGTTTCATTCGCTTGAGAACTTGGGTGCCTTGTCACCACAATCATCTGAAGTGACATTTCATATAATTTGATTTCATCACTTTACAGAAAGTTACAGAAAATGACATCATATAAACTTCGGCCTTGAAAAGAGGCTGCTACACCACCTTAAGCATCCTCTGGTGAAGCCTTGACACTGCAGCATGTTAAACAACCATTTGCACTGCAACGGGTCTCGCATTTCTCCGAGTTAGAGCTATTAGCTAAAACAAGTTTTGTGCTGGAAACACGCCGTAAAATCTAGGTAAATATACCCCTCAGTATTTTCATTCATTTTTCACTTATTCATGCTATTTACCATGAATTTCGACACCCATTATCCTTTTAGACATGTCCCTTTTATTAACTGCAGAGAATTACTCTCCATCTGCCCATTTTCTTCCCAGCTTGGTGCTCCAGTAGGATAAACTAGCCTGATATACAAAGGTTTTGGTGTTAAGAGACTTTTTCAAAAGTCTTTCCAGGATTAAAACACTTTTAGGACTATCAGACTCGGTGCACAAAGGCAGTTCCCTGGATTAAGGTAGCCTCAAAATTGCTTTCCCAGGCTTAAGCCAGTCTTATGAAGCCTGAACTTAGGCAAAACTCTACCTAAATCAGAACAACCTTTCCTCAGTTAGGGCAGCCTTAAAATGCAAAAAGAACAGATGATGGACGGAATTCTGACCAATGTCAAACATTCATCCCCAGTCACAGGCCCAAATTAAGCGTCTTTTTGCTTGCCGTGCCACTTTGGACCCAGTGATATGCAAATCAGTCTTGACCATGCTCCCCTTTGGAACAGTCCAGCCCGAACTGCCAGGCCAGGTCCTCCCTGGACAAGACGTGAGTCCCGTGCTCACTGTGCCACTGGATTCAAGCTAGCCGGGCTCATGAGGGGTGATACCCCCTTCCCTGTTCCAGGATGCTTGTTTCTAGTCCAGGCTTAGCAGTTTGGGCTGGACTATTCCCTTGGGGATCAGGGTCAAGACTGGGCAAAAACCAATGGATTAGGAAGCACCCCAAACGTTTGCCAGTGGCTGAGATTAATTCAAGCCATTCCATCCATCACATTGTTGTTCTTACAATTCTTTTTAGGCAGGAAAGTTCCTTAGTAAGCTTGACGCTCGCAGTATATCCATGTGAAGGGATATAAACCTGACCTTCAGTTTGTGATCCGGCTGAAAGGCACTCAAAAGTTCCTCCCACTGCTCACCTTCTTAGATGGGAGAAAGAAACCTCATCGTCCTCAGATGAACGGTGCCCAAAAATGTAAATCGATAAGAGGTACTACGACTATGACGGTGACCTCCAGCCTTTCGCCGTTAACATGCCATCATTTATAATTTGGGGGCTGGTAGGATCCTATTTTCATTAATTTGAACAATGTTAATATTGGCAGGGTTATGAATTACACCACTTTAGCTCCTCACATATTTGGATGTTGCATGGCTGAATAAGAGAACAGATATGATTGATTGCAGCCCTTCGTTACGGTGGCCTAATTAAGTACTAGTACCTGCCCAATTAGAGTAGACCGCTTTCAAGAGCGCGCGCTCTCGCGGGGAGTTTGTGTGCACCAGACGGTCCAGGCTTCACCGCCCCGTAAGGCGGATCATTATTGGAATTTCATCCTACTTGAAATGTTTTTTCTCTGATTTCCCTGGAGCATTGCTTTTGCAAAAGGCCTCGGAAGCCTGAGATCACCAACTGAAATAGTAGGTGCCGCCAATGCGGGGCTACAAATTTATTTTGATTTAGTGCCCCTTTCTGAAGCATCCCTTTAGATTTAAAGGACCATCTTGCATTTTTTGAAGAGTCCTTCTTCCACTCCCCTCACTAAAATTTCGACCTGAAAATTCTTTTCGCATTTTTGAGTTGAGGGCTGCCGCTAACCATCCCTTGCCGCCGAAGACTAAATGGAGTATGTTTGCAACACCATCCCCATCAGAGTTTTTCAAGATGGTGTCAGTTGCGCTTCCGGAGCAGGGCTTTGCAATAGAGCGACTGACAGTAAATTGGTGATCTCATATGCGTTGAACCCAATGATTCAAGTCCTACAGCAGATTTAGGGATACTTAGCTTGTGCTTGCTTCGCCGGGGAAGGAGCTCATTATATTTGCAGAACAGGAGCAGGGCGGTCTCTGAGGGGTTTGTTTAAGAAAAGGAATATGAAAGATGTGTCCACATAGGCAGCCATTCCTAATGCCCATAATTTGTTTTTCTTGAGTGATCCCTGAGAAGAAGACGGTCTGGCCCTGTCGGGAGCACGTCTACCTCTTGTGTTAATTTTTTCCAGTAATTGCTGCCACCTTCCCATCTCTTCTAATTGCCGCCATGAGAGCTTTAGCTCCCTGGGCCAAATGAAAGCAATAAAGGGGAAAAAAGGCCTGTGTGACAAGAAGCCACCACAAATGAGCGAAGAGCAGTGTGACAGTGCAGCCACAAAGAGCCGGATATTGACTTTTTAGCTCGAAGCCCCGCCCCCGGCCGCCATCTTTTCTCAATACCAGGCTTCTGCAGTCCCTGCCTCCTTGACAATGGCACAGCTAATGACCTTTGAACTTCAAAGAATTTTTATTTAGCTTTGCAATAGAACTCCACAAAACGTTTTCATGTAAACAAAAATGCCTCAAGAACAAAAAAAGTGCAAAATTAATCTAAAACATTTTTACAAATTAGTTCACAATCAGGCAAACATTAAAATATTAGCCTGTATTTTCTTTTGTAGATTAATTACATAATTATGTCACTGACGCAACACAACAAAACCTTCCGCCTCTGTGACAAAAGCGTGAATGTTACACAAACAGCACAGCTTTAAACAAAATGCCTTAAAATGTGTACAAAGTGTGCATATTTCTAAATGATACATTATTTTTTCAAGCGCATTCGGTCATAGAGGTAGATGTAAACACCGTAACCATCACCAGGACATCTTTTGAGCTTACTTCATTCAGAACTCTCTAGAACAGAAGTCCTCAAAGTGGTTAATTTGTGCTTGTTGATTCCGGTGCTGAGCATCGGCAATTATTTGTGAGGGCCGGCGCTTATTCTTATGCCTTAAGCATTTGCTGCGAGCAAAATACTCATATGTGAAAGACAGAAGAAGGAAAAACTGAAAAGGGTCATTAAGGGAGAAAGTAGAAGGTTGCAGGATGAGCTGAAGGGGCAGGGGTGGCAGTAAATGGATTGAAGAGGCCCGAGATGGTTTCAGGATTACGCTGCCTCAGTATTCAGTGCTGGCAGATTTAATTACAGCAGCCTCGTGTTTAAGAGAAGGGCTTTGAGCACCGGCACCTCTTTATTTATAAATTAAGCACTGGGGGGAGCTCGCCTCTGGGGGGAGCAAAGGCTCATCCTGGGGTGCTCCAGGTTGAGACAAAAACACAATCTGGCGGTTCCTCCATCATTTCGCAAGTGTCTCTGAAAATCAGTAGCATTTTTCCGAAGTAATTAGCCAAATGCCCTTTTGAAAGTGATTTGTAAGTCACGCTTGCAATGTTTTGTATTTCAGATATTTTACTCTGCGAAACTGAAAGATATTGCTGAATATCAAATGTTGACGTAGGGTGACCAGACGGACATAAACGTAGGACTAAAGCCTGTATTCTTCATTCTGTGTCTGGCCTGTCCCGTTTTTGCATTGCCTTGTGAATACATTGTGTATCTTGAATAACATTAGCTATTAGAAAAGGCAGGACCCCGCCCCCAAAGTGCGCCCCCTGCTCTCCTCTCCACTCCCCTCTGCTGGGAGCAGGCAGTGTGCCTTGCACAAAAGAAACAGATACATTCGTTTATTTCAGACCTGGGACACTGCTATGAAAAGAGAGCATACCCTTGAGTCCTGCTTTGCAGAATGACTTGACCTTTGTCCCAAAAACCGGGACATTTTATTGAAAAGTATGAAAAGTGTCAGGACAGGGGACAGTCTTGTGAAAACTAGGACTGTCGGGGGAAATCCAGGACCTCTGGTCACCCTTTGATCATTGACGGCCCTCGATATTTTGAACAGGTGCGGCATTTCATAGCGCTTGGTGAGAGAGCAGATCGGAAACTTCTTCAAATAGGTTGGCACCTGACTGCTTCTCTATTGCACAGTTACCTAGACTGCCTCTGTGCTGTTCCGAACAGCAATGGCCTATGTTAGGGCCATATATGGAAAATGAAAGAATCAACAGAGACCGCAGCCTCCGAGTAACAGTGGAGGACCATCTGGATTCTGGTTTGGAAGATCACTTCCGTGAGGATGGTGTCAGAACCGAAATTCACTCACTCATCCATCTATCCAGTCCTCTCAGCGAGTTACGCACCGCCTCCACAGATCTGCCTGTAAACTACATGTCCCTCATGCCTAACTGTGCATGTTTTGCGTGCCCTGCTGAATTTGGTCTGCAGGAGTAGAAGATTGCACTTGCTGCCTTCTGCGAGACAGCGAAGCTTGCTTTGCTATGGCCATGCTCTGTTTATGCTGTGAGGGAGCAAAGCTTGCACTGCCCAATCTGTACCTTTCCAGCGATGAAGAAAGTTTGTGTTAGTGCTTCCCAAGCTGCACCTCTCCCCTGAATGAGGGAAGCTTGCACTGTGTCTGCCCAGGTTGTACCTTTCCTCTGAAGGAGGGAAGCTGTGAGGCTTGCACTATGTCGGCCTAAGGTGTACCTGTTCCATGAAGGAGGGAAGCTTGCACTGTGACTGCCCAAGGTGTACCTGTTCTATGAAGGAGGGAAGCTTGAACTGTGTCTGCCCAAGGTGCTTCTCTCCTCTGAAGGAGGCAAGATGTGAACCTTTCACTATGTCGGCCTAAGGTGTACCTGTACTATGAAGGAGGGAAGCTTGCAATGTGTCCGCCCCAGGTGCATCTCCCCTCTGAAGGAGAGGGGACGTGAAGCTTGCACTGTGTCTGCCCAAGGTGTACCTGTTCTACGAAGGAGAGAAGCTTGCATTGTGTCTGCCCAAGGTGCACCTCTCCTCTCAAGGAGGGAAGGTGGGAAGCTAGCACTGTGTCTACCCAAGGTGTACCTGTTCTACGAAGGAGGGAAGCTTGCACTGCCTGCCCAAGGTGTACCTCTTCTCTGACAGAAGGAAGATGGGAAGCTTGCATTGTGTCTGCCCAAGGTGTACCTGTTCTATGAAGGAAGGAAGCTCGCACTGTCTGTCCAAGGTGTAATGAAGGAGGAAAGCTTGCACTGTGTCTGCCTAATGTGCGCCTCTCCTCTGAAGGAGGGAAGATAGGAAGCTTGCGCTTTGTCTGCCCAAGGTGTACTTGTTCTACAAAGGAAGGGAGCTTGCACTGTGTCGGCCCAAGGTGTACCTGTTCTACAAAGGAAGGGAGTTTGCATCGTTAATGTCCAAGGTGTAGCTGTTCTATGAAGGAGGGAAGCTTGCACTGTGTCTGCCCAGGGTGTACCAGTTCTACGTAGGAGGAAAGCTTGCAGTGTGTCTGTCCAAGGTGTACCTCTTGTCTGAAGGAGGGAAGATGGGAAGCTTGCACTGTGTCTGCTCAAGAAGTAATTGTTCTATAAAAGAAGGGAGTTTGCACTGTGTCTGCCCAAGGTATACCTGTTCTATGAAGGAGGGAAGCTAGCACTGTGTCTTCCCAAGGTGTACCTGTTGTATGAAGGAGGGAAGCTAGCACTGTGTCTGCCCAACGTGTATCTGTTCTATGAAGGAGGGAAGCTTGCACGGTGTCCGCCCAAGGTGTACCTGTTCTGTGAAGGAGGGAAGCTTGCACTGTGTCTGCCCAAGGTGTACCTGTTCTATGAAGGAGGGAAGATGGGAAGCTTGCACTGTGTCTGCCCAAGGTGTACGTGTTCTATGAAGGAGGGAAGCTTGCACTGTGTCTGCCCAAGGTGTACCTGTTGTATGAAGGTGGGACGCTTGCACTGTGTCTGCCCAAGGTGTACCTGTTCTATGAAGGAGGGAAGCTTGCACTGTGTCTGCCCAAGGTGTACCTGTTCTATGAAGGTGGGACGCTTGCACTGTGTCTGCCCAAGGTGTACCTGTTCTATGAAGGAGGGAAGCTTGCACTGTGTCTGCCCAAGGTGTACCTGTTGTATGAAGGTGGGAAGCTAGCACTGTGTCTGCCCAAGGTGTACCTGTTCTATGAAGGAGGGAAGCTTGCACTGTGTCTGCCCAAGGTATACCTGTTCTATGAAGGTGGGACGCTTGCACTGTGTCTGCCCAAGGTGTACCTGTTGTATGAATGTGGGAAGCTTGCACTGTGTCTGCCCATGGTGTACATATTAAACGAAGGAGGGAAGCTTGCAGTGTGTCTGCACAAGGGTACCGGTTCTAGAAAGAAGGGGTTCTTTCACTGTGTTTGCCCAGGCACTAACTGCTCTACGAAGAAGGGAAGCTTGCACCGTGTCTGCCACAGATGTACGTTTTCTATGAGGAAGGAGTGCTTCCGCTGCTGTTGCACTGTCGTTTTAAAAAACAAAGGATATTTTGACTCCCCTTGCATAGAATATCCGGCCAGTCAAACTCACAGCTGTTTATTACAATATGCTTAGTGTCAGAATTGAGTCTGACTTTATTCAACAAACCTCTTACAGCCATTGGTTTGATTCTTTGTCAATCAAGTCTTTGTTCAGCCCAGTGAAGTATTCACCTCTCACCTAACGCTGTTGGTTGTTTGGGTGTATCCTTCTGACTCCATTGAAGTGCTTGCTTTGAGATGCCTGCGGGACTTCTTAACAACCATATCCCGTATCCATCCACTCCTGCTGGCTCCCTCTTAAGTGTCTTGTTCTAATGTGCTAATGGTGCTTGCAGTAGTACATTGAACCCAGACCTATTGACTTTGTCAGTACTTGACACAGTTGACAAAATAATAGTCAAAAAATGGTATCTCCTTTTGAGGGGTTCTGACCACATTATTTCCATAGGAGAAGGTGCGGATTGTTATGAGCAGTTTTGACGACCACTGCTCTAGAATGTTCTCTTTTAACTGCTACAAACTTTGGATTTCTGGAGGAACTTCTGTTAACATATTGAGGAGACTTACCTTTGGGGAATGAGGGCTTCAATATTCGTTTACTTACTTATTTTGAACAAAGTGAGCAAGAAGTCAGGTAAAAGGACAACAGATACAAATAATGCAATTTTTTTTTTTTATAATATGTTGATAAATATGAAATGACAAACAAAAATAGTTGAAGGTCAAACTGCCAAATTGATTTCTATCAATCAAAATATTACAAATGTTCACGAGAATACAAAGCATCGTCCAAAACCAGAAGCACCCAGACCCCATCCTGAGCACTTCATTGAGGGATAAAGCTTGGATTCAAAGTGATCCTGAGTGGGGGGGGGTGCACACACTTGGAGAAGAAACACCCACACATGTCTATCAAGGGTTAAGCTCCGAATAATACTTTGGGATAAACAAATCATAACTTTAAAATTACTCTGTCAGTTATAGCATCTCTCAAAGGTGTTCAACAATCACAGAGGTCTTTCACCCAATGTGCTGTTCCCACTCCCTTTAACTGTCACAACTTTGCAACTCAGAGTGATCATAATACAAATGAAGGTAAATAACAGGCAATAACTAATTGAACGCAGTGGTTCTCAACCTATGGTCAAAGGGCCCATTTGAGTCAGCGACATCTACTCAGGAGGGCAGTGACTGCTTAGATAATGAAATTATATTAACAAATTAATGAAATGTATATAAATAAAAAGCAAAATGTAAAGTTAAAAAATGTACACATGCTACATAAATGTGAAATAATTAAAATTGGGAGTCTAAAGATGAAGTTGGAATACACAGATTGATTTGTGGGTACAGTGAGTGAGTAAGTATCAGTGCATCAAACAGAACATATTATGGGAGATCAGTGTCCTCAGTTGAATTTAGAAAAGCTCAAACCTTCCAATTAAAATTAAAATTTAGATTATTTACATTTGTTTGTAAACTAAATAAAATATTTAATCATTTGTGTATTTGTTTGATGAACACTTGTATATTTGTATATTGTTTTGCAGGTCAAATCATCAAAAAAGCTTAGGCTGTGGTCCCTGGATTCCAATAATGATTCTGTGGGGGCCCCCGGATTCCAGAAATGAGTAAGTGGGGGTTCACAGAATTCAAACGATTAACCACTGATATAATATATTGCAAAATGTTACTGTAAATATCACGTGGTCAACACTTTATCAAAGTCTAGACTTAGGCCCTCATTATGATCATGGCGGTTCGGCCCGCCATGCCGGCAGTGGCGGCTGAAGCCGCCAGCCGGCATGGCGGGCTGAACCACCATCCGTCACCCACAGCCAGGCTCCTGCCGTCAGGCAGCCTGGCGGCGGGATGAAACACCATCCACCAGGGTAGCTGCGCTACCCTGCGGATAATGTTTCATTTCCCGCCAGCCTTTTCCTGGCGGGATATCCCGCCAGGAAAAGTCTGGCGGAGGGGGTGCAACTTCACCTGCCGCACAGAGGCATTGACGGCGGCTCCATGTCAATGTCCCGGCTGAGCCTTTCTGTGGGCCGGCTGGCGGAAACAATGTTTCCGCCCTTCGGCTCTCAGAAAAGTTCATAATCTGGCCGGCAGGGTTCCGGGGTCGCTGGAGCTCAGTGTTTTGACCGCCAGCATGAACACGGCGGTTGTTTCCGCCGTGTTCATAATGACCACCTTAGTCTGAGGAGGCTGAAATACCTTTTTATTGTTGAGGGAAATTCTGCACTATCTGCTTGTCTTGCCTCTCTCTCTCTCTCTCTCTTTCTCATTCTCTCTTCCCATCACACTTCCTCTCTTCTTTTCCTCTCTCCCTCTATCTCTTGTGTTCTCTCTTTCTCTGTGTCTCTTTGCATTCACTTTCTCTCCCTCCCTACCACATCTTTCCTTTCCTCATTCTCTCTCCCTCTCCTTTTCTCTCACCATCTCTCTTCCTTTCACTCTCTCTGTCTCTCACTCTCTTTCTGTCCTTATCTCTTAGATCATCTGCTTCTCTCTCATGTTATCTGTCTCCCCAGCACTTTCTTAATCCCTTTTCTGTCTCTTTTGCTCTATCTGTCCCTAACACAAAGTCTGTCTTTCTTGCTATTTCTATCCCTCTCTCCCAGTCTTTATTTTTAACTGATTCTCTTCCAATTGCCCTTCCCTTATTTGTTTTTCTCCTCTCTTGTTCTCACTCCTTTCTTTCACTCCTTTCTATTTCCTTCTTTTGTCTTTCACTTGCTCCCTCTCTGCTCCTCCTTTGTCCCTCTTGCTCTCTACTTCCACTTTCTTTCCCACATCTGCATATCTAGTCTTTATTCTTTCTCATTACATCTCTTTGATTTTTTCTTCTCCTCTCTGCCGCCCTCTCATTTTTCTAGCTCTTTTAGACTCTTCCAATCGTTCTCATTCTGTTTCCCTGTCTTTTACTTTCTATCTCTTTCATCTTCAGTTCTATTGCTTCAATTCTCCCTTCTCACAACTAAATGTAATATTTTGGGTGAATTTTTGGTTCCTAAGTTTTCAATTCTTGCACTGTTTAAAATCAATAAAATCCAGATGGAAAAAACAAGGGGCCAGATGTACAAAGCGTTTTGCATGGTGCAAACAGCGAATTTAGCTGTTTGTGACATGCAAAACGCGTATGGGAATGCAACTCGCAAATAGGAAGAGGTGTTCCCCTTCCAATGCGATTCGCAGCGCGATGCAGAATTGCTTTGTGACCGCGGTTGCAAAGCAATTCGCAGTTAGCACCCATTACAAATGGGTGCTAACCCATTCGCAAAAGGTAAGGGGTCCCCATGGGACCCCTTCCCCTTTGTGAATGGCTCTGAAAATATTTTTTCAGAGCAGGCAGTGATCCTACGGTCCACTGCCTACTCTGAAAAAATGAAACAAAAAAGTTTCATTTTCTCGAGTGTATTGCAACTCGTTTTCCTTTAAGGAAAACGGGCTGCAATACAACAACAAAAAAACTGCTTTATTAAAAAGCAGTCACAGACATGGTGGTCTGCTGTCTCCAGCAGGCCACCATCCCTGTGAGTGCAGCGAATCGCAAGGGGGTCGCAAATTGCGACCCTCCTCATTAATATTAATGAGGTGGGTCTTTGCAACCCCCTTGCGATTCACAGATGGTGTCAGGGACACCATCCTGCATATGGGTTTGCGACTCACAATTTGCGAGTCGCAAACACAAACTTACCTACATCTGGCCCAAGATACCTTAATATCTTTCGAAATTACTTTTACTGCTTCAAATATATCAAGTGTTTTCCAATGAATTACAGAGGGATGAGATGAGATCTAGTGGTTAAAGTGCTAAGTCACTTAGGGCAGAGACGGTTACTCCATCACAAACGTGACGGATATCCCGTCCGCCGTATTACGATTCCATAATATCCTATCGAAATTGTAATACAGACGATGGGATATGCGTCATGTTTGTGACGGAGTAACCCATCCTCCAAACTCAAAATCAGGTCCGTAGGGCACGATTTAGATATTGGCGCACAGGTACTCCCTCACAACGACGATGGATATCCCGTCTGCCGAAATCTAAATCACATTGGAAATAATGGGATTTAGATTTCAGCGGATGGGATATCTGTCACTGATGCGGACAGAGTAATCCATGCGCCATTATCTAAATCAGGCCCTTATTCTCCTGGTGCCGAAAATTGTAAATTTGTGTGCAATGTAATACATTTGGAGAAATGTAATTGTGCATATGGAAAAAATAAATCCCCAATGAATGTACAGGATCGTGTATGATCGTCCAAAATTACCAATGTATAGCACCAGATGCTCGTAAACTAGAGGCTTTTTATAGAAACACTAATTCCTACATATAGCTGTACTATTGCCAGACTTAATGGTACTCATTTCATCGACCAACGAAGGACACGTTTTTGAGCAAGCCTTGAAAGGATAAAAAAATATTCGAAAACAGGTGTTCTCAACAGTGGACCAAACCATAACTTTCAGTGTATTTTCTATGACTGTCTGTGTCAAAATCTAGACTCTGTTGAGAAACAGAACATCAAAGTCAGAAGAATTTCAGATGTAGACAATAATTCTAATGAGTGATTTAGGGCCAGATGTACCAAAGGGTTTTTCCCATTCTGTGTCAAAGGGAAAATGTGTTTGTACATATGGCCCTTAATGTGGCAAAGCATACACAGATTACTTGAAATTACTGATTTGTAAACACTTACATAGTAAGGAATAAAAGGTGCAAACTTGTTTTTTGCACTCATGGCATGGAGCACTGGGAGAAGTAAACTTCGAAAACATATATAGGGAAAAGAATGAAGAACGGGCAATGCAAAATATCATACTGAATTTAAGTCTCCAGTAATTAATTTATCTACATAACACCTATTAGCTGAGGCTCACTAAGTGTGCAGATATGGATAGCAAGTGCAAATTTTAAAATTAAGCACAAATTCATAAAAAAATAAATTTGAAATCAATAATTTGAACTGATTTTATAATGCAAGAAGTGTAAAACTACAGGAAAAAGTACAAACCTCTGTACACAAGCTGACATGTTCTCAAAGAGTGTGAAAAAGCTGTAGTTGTGATAAGGCATGACAAGTTGAAGGGAGCAGATATCAAATCGGATACAGTTCATTTTACAACACAAAACAGGAAGAGTATGTAAAAAGCAAACATCAGCAAAGCCAGTAAGTCTCACCAATGAGAGCTATTGGCTTTGGCAGTGATTTGTAGTCATGCTGTACAGCACGGCGAACAATGATGAAAAAAAGCACTATGACGTGGTCAGCGTTAATGCACGAAAAGCACTTTAGCACTGACCTTTTTAGGGTCGAGCCTGCGAGTGCATGCGCGGGCACATGCGTCTCGTCTCGCATGTGAGACACTGTTGTGTTCAGTAAAGGGCTTGGAGCCCACCTGTCCCTCACCATTTGTTAGTTTGGGTGGCACTCTTCTTTACAGCCTCGTAATCCGTCAAGGCACAGCTGGAATCATTTCTGTTCCTCTGTGTGGAGCAGGGCTCAAGCACTAATTGATTTAAACTTAATTAGTCCCCTGTCCGCTGCTCCCAACGTGATGAAGGTACTATTTTATTCTAACTTCCAGTGCCCCACAAACACAAGGCTTGTGACAGGCAAAAACGTGGCCAGCAGGACAAACAAAATTGCAACATTTTATTTTTCAATGCTAACTTTATTTTATTTTGTTAAGTCATCTTTTCTTAGTTTCCACTCATGTTTTTTTTTTTTTGCTCGTGAGCACTGTTGTTAAAAGATGACAATTAACTTGTTTGAAATATGTGAGACCCATTGCATTGCAAATGCTTGTTAAATGTTATTTTTAGCCATGTGCTACCACACCCCCGCTCGCCTGTCCTGTGCCCCACCTGTGACTTTCTCTCCACCAATCCCTCCGTGTTGGCTGTTTCCTAACCCACTCCTCTAAACAAAAGGGGAGGTGCTGGAGCAATCTCACAGACAATGCACAGTGGGTGGGAGGGGCTGTGGGAAGGACACAGGAGTGCAGGATGGAGGGTTGAGGGGCTGGAGAAAGCAGGGTCACAGATGAGTCAGTGAGAGGTACTGAGTCTCAGATTTCCCAACAGAAGAAGCAGTGAGCTGCAGGGTGAAGGGACGAGATGACTAGGGTTCAGGATGGATGGTTCTCATGAGGATCAGTGTTGGCACTGATATGTGTTAGTTGGGCCTCTGGGCTAATTTAGAGTTTGGTGGACAGGGTACCCCGTCGCAACGGTACCATATCTGCAAAATTCAAGGTTTATGCACCTGATTTTGAGTCAGACGGACCACAAGTTTTATGAAGCTGGTGTAAAATTTTCTCCATCTGTGTAAAACTACCTCTTATTTCCTGACAGTGTAGAGGCCATAAGAGGTTTGCCATCTGCCCTATTTAAAGTGGATGGTTGGATTCCAAAAGCCCATAAATATGTGCCGTAATGTTTTAAGACCGGATTTCAGTTGCAAAACATTTATACATTCTGAATCACTGCTTGGAAGTGATGCTCCAAACACGCCCCTTCCAAATACCGATTCGTAAACCCAAATTACAGTTCGGTAACAGGTTCCTGAATCGGAGTTTGGGTTTGGTACAAACAAAAAGGCTACTCTGCAGTCACAAACGGACCTTTTGCAGCTGCTAAACGTCTTAGGGCCTCATTTAAAAGCGGTCTGCACTGCGTCACGCCTTGTAAAGATGGCCCCCATTCACGCATTACTATGCATGAAAGGGGTGTTCCATGGGTGTTGCCGAGGGTGTTCCCAATCAACACCTGCAGAATCTGACGCATTCCCAGATTTACAAGTTTTCGTAAACCTGGGAATGCGTCAGTTTCCAGGGCGACGTAAGGCTGTCGCAACAAGAAGTAACATTATTTCTCACCGTTTTTTCCTCTTTCTATATGTGCTTCATTCTGCAGCGCACATAGAAGGAGGAAAAATGCCTCTCAGGATTGTTGTTGTGCAAGACAGTGTCCCTTCCTGCACTACAGCTATCAGCCCTGCAACGCAGGCATCCTTGCACTGCGGTGTAAGGGTGCCTGTGTCGATGTATATCAGCAATTTGTGCGCCAGCGCAGGGGAAAGGGCAGGATGGCAGCGTATTTTGTAGATACATCGCATTCCTGCCCTTTTGTTTTGACGCAGGGCAACGGAGCGAAAAGGCTTGCAACGCTGCCCTGCGCCAAAACTTTGCACATGCAATGATAGTACATCTCCAAACGAAAGAAGCAGATAGCCCTCAATAAGTTCACCTGCGTTTTCAAACGGTGTTGTCATTTTGTTGAGATTTGGGGAACCTTCTGGAAGGCCGAGCACGTGCTGAAGCCATCAGATGGTTTCTGCGAGGCCTTCAGAGTTGGGCGCCTTCCGCCCTGAGAGGAGAGGGCGCACCTCTGCTGGTGACAAGTTGAAGGGTCTTGGCACCGCTCGCCCCCCACCACCGCTCACCTCACGTCCTACCGTGAGTTAGTGCTCACATAATTCACAGTATTGGTTTTTCAGATGTCTCTTATAATTGGGATCAGCCGGGCCCCATTTTCTGTTTGTACTGTTGTCCAATGCAAACGAAGAGTTTTTTTTTATTTCCACTTAATTCCTAAAGCACACACGGACGTCAGGTCCGGCACTGCTGATGGAAATCTGTTAATGAATAGACACAGGTGCCTGCCTGCAAGGTTCTAAATTGCGATACAGGTTAGACTTGGGTTAATTAGTTCAATTTCTTCAGCACATTAACAGGTTGAGGAGTTCTTGAATTGAAAAAGCAATCTTCGGAGGTTTAATGGAAAGCGACTTAGCGCGCGAAGAGATGGATTAGAGAAGTCTCCGCTGACCTCGGGGTGGAGAGGTGGACGTCAGGACCCTCCATCCACAGGGTGGAGTTTGGCATCAGCATGGCTGGTGCTTTCACAGGGCCAGGTGAAGCAGCTGTCGTAGCAAGCTACCGACTGGTGGCACCAAAGGCCGTTGAACCTGACCTTTTTGTCTGTGTACGGGGAGTGCTCCAAAAGCAACATGTAGTTTTGCCTTTAATGCAAAAATCATTACACTGTTCCTTAGACTCACAAGTATGAATCTGGGGCTTACTGTTGTGAAATAAATATAATTTGTATCCTAAACGGCCCTGCCAGAGGGTGCCAGTTTTTAATTTGTGCCGGTGGTTGGCATCAGCACTTTTTGGGGCTGGATCTTATTCATCATCAGACTTTGACCCAGAACCAGAGAAAAAAAAGCAGAAAAGGCAGAAAGGGAGGGAGTTGGGGAAAGGTGAATAAAGAAGGACTAACAGCGAAGAAAGTGAGAATAAACAAGCATTAGCAAAGTCAATGGGTATCACCTATTCAAGAGCTATTGTCATGGAGTGGCAAGAAGTGGCATTGAGTGTTGTAGAGCATCATATAGGGAGTAGAGTGTTGTAGTGTGGAAGGGCGTAGAGTGCAGTAGAATGTTGCGGAGTTGAGTGCAGTAGAGTGGACTGGCATAGAGGCATCACCAGCACATCTCCCGTAGCAGTAACTTGGACTGACCATAGAGCCATACTGTATGATTTTATGATTATTTCTAAAGCCTCCCCATTAGATCTGGACATAATTCACAGATCTCTCAAGCTTGGCACTAAATTCAGGCCCTCTGAGCTCAATTTAGGAAGTTCACTACCAGCTATTACTAATGACTTAGATCAGATGTAGTTGGATTACTGAGTGTGGCTAAATGCAGAAAATACCCTGGCACCCCCTAAAACCATGACAAGTAACAGAAATAGACCATCAGCACCCTGGTTCAGTGAGAACCTTGGAGCCATAAAACATGATTGTCACAGGCAGGAACAGCTATGGAGAGAGGACTACAACCCTCTAAAATACCCTTGGTATTGGACATCTTCAAACTAGTGTCCACTTCCAAAACATCCTCGCACCTAGCCGACCCTCTCCCTTCCTCCCTGGCAAAAAAACTCCACCAGTCCCTCTCCCCGACATGGACGAAGATCATCAACAGCTCCCTTCAAACCGGCGTGATTCCTGACTGCCTCGAACTAGGCCAAATCACGCTGATTCTAAAGAAACCAGGAGCCAACCCCAACATCCTCCATAACTACAGACGAGTCTCCAACCTTCCCTTCCTTGCCAAAACTTTAGAGAAATGTGTTCTCCAACAACTAACCCATCACATTGATAACAAGAACCTCCTCAACCCTCTACAATTAGGCTTCCGAAAAGGTTGTAGCACAGAATCAGCCATCCTAAACATAGTAAATGACCTATGCAACTCCCTTGACTCCGACCGATGCTGCCTTCTGATTCTCCAAGACCTAACAGCGGCCTTCAACACTGTCGACCACAAGCTTATTCTGGACACTCTCCAGAAGAGACTCAGCATTAAAGGTACAGTCCTCCGCTGGTTTTCCTCCTTCTTACAAAACCAAAAGCAACAAGTAAAAATACTCAACTCGTCCTCGCCCACCTCATTAATTACCAGAGTGGTCCCCCAAAGATCTGCCCTCTCTCCCACACTCTTTAACATCTACATGGACCCTCTTACCACCATTCTTGCTTGAGCCAATATCCACTTCCATCTCTATGCCAACGACACGCAACTTTATATTGAAATATCCTCTTTAGAAGATATCCACCACCTGAACAACACCCTCAAAGAAGCCCACTGCTGGCTTTCCCATAACCACCTCAAACTAAACCAGGATAAGACGGAAATACTCCTCCTTTCGAAATCGAACCAGCTCCCTCAGTTGCAAGAATGGCTAAAATCCATTGACGCTCTCAAATGTATTCTCACCCCCTTCGAGTATGGTCAAGTCTCTGGGAATCACTCTGGACTCCAACCTGACTATGCAGTACCACATCAAGAAGAACGCTAACAACGCTTTCCACAGCCTTAAACTTCTGAACAAAATCAAATCCTTCATTCCCCATGACGATCTCAAACAGGCCACACAAGCACTGGTACTCTCAAGACTAGACTATGGGATCTCCATCCTTACCGGCACGGCCAAATCCCAACTTGCCCCTATGAGGTCCACTCTTCACGCAGCTGCCAGACTGGTGACGGGAATTAAAAAATATGACCACATCTATCCGGCCCTGAAGAGTCTTAAATGGCTCCCAATTGAGGCCCGTTGCTCGTTCCGCACTGCCTGCCTAACACACAAAGCCCTTCACACTGGGAAACCAGAATACCTCGCCAAAAAACTCTTGAAAGCAGGTCAAACTAGATCACTAAGAAGCTCAAACACCTTCCTCCTCCTCCTGCCAAAGACCAAGAAGCAAAAAACTCGGACATGCTCCTTCTCAAACAACGCGCTGAGAATCTGGAACTCCATACCTATTCACATCAGATCTAACCCTTCCCATCAGATCTTCAAGAAGCTACTTAAAGAATACCTCCTCCACGCCAAAAAGAATCTCTCACCCCCCACCCCACCACTGCCGGATTGTTATCTTCTTGTCCATGAGAATCCCACTGTATAACCGGTCTGCAATGGGATTCTTATGTTTTTCATGTGTTTTTCATGTGTTTATTATCTATACTGTTGTAAAGCACTCTGATACCCTCAGAGTCTTGCCAGCGCTATAGAAAACTTTCAAAATAAAATAAATAAATAATATGGAGCATTGTAGAGTACAAATACAGTCATTGAAAGAAAAATCAATTTACTACACCAAGCAAATTAAGTAGGCAAAGAATTCCACCAAAGAACTGTTTCAGGCTGTTACCAGGCTCAGTTCTACACACATTTGTAAGTTGGCAGTCTGTAGTCAGCCTTTTTGTGACTCACTTGCAAACTTCTCTCTCAAACAAGTCAACGATATACTTAACAAATTTGCCTTCAACAATCCCACTGGTCTCTCTGGCAGCAGTATTACTTCAATCGCTATGACCAAGCCACATCTGGAGGAATTTGTACATCTTACCTTTGATCAAGTAATACAAGCTATTCTTACCAAGTACAGCTCTCTGTTCGATCCCTGCCAACCAGCTATGGTACAAATGGCACCTGACTAAGTGGCCATTATTCTGACCACAATTTTCAAACTTATGTTCAGCAAGGGATCCTTTCCCAAAGCTTGAAAATCAGCATCCTTTCTCCCCTTACTTAAAAAGGCTAACCTTAATCCCTTAGATACTAATAATTATTGGCCTATCCTGTCTCCCTTTCCCAACCAAAATTGTGGAGAAGCCCATGAACCAACAATTGGCATCCTTCATTGAGAGTAATCACCTGCTGGATGATACCCAGTGTGGCTTCAGAAGTGGACACAGTACCAATACAGCACTGATTGTGGCCACTGAAGAAATCAGGTCAACTTTGAATGGAGAAGGCAGAGCATCCTTTATCCTCCTTGACCTGTCTGCGGCCTTTGACACAGTCAACCATGACCTTCTGGTTGACCAGCTACACAGGCTTGGGATTAAAGGTACAGCACTATCGCTGCTTCGCTTCTTCCTTTCAGAGCGTGTGCAAAATGTTTCCTTGAGGGAAATCGCCTCATAGTCGTTCTCCCTGCCCTGCAGGGTTCCTCAGGGCTATTCATTGAGCCCAACCCTGTTTAATCTTTATATCACACCTCTTTCCCGTTTAAATAAATCTTTGGGTTTACGCTGGTATCTTAGGCCGAAGACACCCAGATTGTTGTTTCTCTCCAACAACAATCAGATCTCAGGTGAGGCCTTCCAGAACTGCATGTCATTGGTTACTATCTGGATGAGTAACAACGGTTTAAAGTTGAACTCTTCTAAGACGGAGGTTCTTCTATTAGGGAATAATGTCTTGTTCTGGTCCCCCTCGTGGTGGCCACAAAAACCATGGAGTTTTGCCCATGCCAGCTAAGAAGGTAAAGAACCTGGATGTCATCTTGGTTGAGAAACTTACTATCAAAACCAAGTGAACACCATCATTTCCTTTTCGTTTCACATGCTAAAAATCATAAAGAAGATTGCCCACTTTATTCCTTCTGATCTACGGAAGAAAGTGTTCTCTGTGCTAATATTGGCCAGAATAGACTACTGTAATGGCCTCTACCAGAACCTGCAAAAAACGTAGTTAAATAAATTACAAATCCTTCTGAATTCCGCAACCCGGATGTTGTTTGCTCTTCGTAACTCCCAATCTGCATTGCATTTAAGGCTCTACATGGAACAGGCCCTGTCTATCTGCGCTACAGGTTCAAGTAGTATCTGCCTATAAGAGCTCTCTGTTCTTGCTTTGCTCATGATGTGATGGTCCCGCCTTTCAAGTGCTCCTCCTGGGGTGGCAAAAGCTTTGTCAGATGTACCACTCTTCAGTGGAATAGCCTTCCTAGCCTCCCGGCTAAACTTAAATCCGTGTCCTCCTTATCAGCATTCAGACAGATGCTTAAAAATTGGCTTTCCAGCACTTAGCCAGTTTACTTATTGTCTGTCTCATTTATAGCTATTTTCATCTTGTTCACACATAGTCGGTCATTCTGACCCTGGCGGTCAAAGACCGCCAGGGCGGAGGACCGCGGGAGCTCCAATGGGGATTCCGACCGCGGCGGTAAAGCCGCGGTCGGACCGGCACCACTGGCGGGCTCCCGCCAGTGTACCGCCGCCCCATTGAATCCTCCACGGCGGCGCAGCTTGCTGCGCCGCCGAGGGGATTCCGACCCCCCCTACCGCCATCCAGATCCCGGCGGTCCGACCGCCGGGATCCGGATGGCGGTAGGGGGGGTCGCGGGGTCCCTGGGGGCCCCTGCAGTGCCCATGCCACTGGCATGGGCATTGCAGGGGCCCCCGTAAGAGGGCCCCTAAATGTATTTCACTGTCTGCTGCGCAGACAGTGAAATACGCGACGGGTGCAACTGCACCCGTCGCACAGCTTCCACTCCGCCGGCTCGATTCCGAGCCGGCTTCATCGTGGAAGCCTCTTTCCCGCTGGGCTGGCGGGCGGCCTGAAGGCGACCGCCCGCCAGCCCAGCGGGAAAGTCAGAATTACCGCCGCGGTCTTTCGACCGCGGAACGGTAAGCTGACGGCGGGACTTTGGCGGGCGGCCTCCGCCGCCCGCCAAGGTCAGAATGAGGGCCATAGTGCCAAGACACCTGTGCCATTTAAGTGCTCTATAAGCTTCATCATCATTATCATATTCATCATCATTATAGTGTGTCGCAGAGTGTCATTCAGTGGAGTGGAGTGGAGTGATTCAGAGTGACAGAGAGTGTTTTAGAGTGTTGTAGAGTGGAGTAGCATAGAGTGTCATGGAGTGGCCTACAGCAGGGTGGAGAGGTTGCATAGAGTGGAGTAGAGTGTTGTAGAGTGGAGAAGCATAGAGTGTCATGGAGTGGCCTCCAGCAGGGTGGAGCGGTGCAGAGGGTGTTGCATAGAGTGGAGTAGAGTGTTGTAGAGTAGATTGTCAGAGTGGAGGAGAGTAGTAGAGTGGAATGGCTTAGTGAAGTACAGTGTTGCAGGGTGGAGTGGCATAGAGTGGAATAGAGTGTCGGAGAGTGGAGTGGCATTTAGTGGCATTGATTGACAGAGTGGAGTGGCATAGAGTGGAATAGTGGAGTGGAGTACAGCGGAGTGGTGTGTCATAGAAAAGAGTAGAGTAAATTGACCTGAAGTTGCATAGAGAGTTGTAGAGTGGAGTGGTGTTACAGAGTGGCACAGAGTGGAGTAGAGCATTGTAGCGTGGAGTGGAGTAGAGTGTCACAGTGGGCTAGAGTTTAATGCAGTAGAGCATCACACAGTAGAGTATTGTGGACCGTAGTGTCAGAGTGGCATGTTGTAGATTCCAGTAGAGTGCTCTAGAGTTGAATGGCATACATTTACAGGTGCACAAATTAGACCGGAAAAAGGTCAGTTGCTTAGCAAGCATTGGTTTTCAGTAGATTAGAGTGCAGTGGGTTAGAGTGGAGTGACATAGAGTAGAGTGGCGTAGATTGCAGTGGCGTAAAGTGGAGTGGTGCACAGTAGAGTAGAGTGGAGTGGCACAGCATAGTTTACAGTGGCGCAGAGTACAACAGGGTAGAGTAGAGTGGCACAGAGTAAAGCTGCGTAAAGTGCAGTGGTGTATTGGGCAGTGGCAGAGTAGTTTGAGCCAGGTTAGAGTGAAGTGGCATGCAGTGTAGGGGTTCAGGGTAAAGTGGAGTGGTATAGGATAAAGTGCAAAAGTGTATAGTAGAGTGGTGTAGAGTAGAGTGGCATAGAGTGCAGCCGCATAGAGTGGAGTGATGCAGAGTAGAGTGGTGTAGAGATCATTGGCATAGAGTGCAGTTGAGGGGCATATAGTTGAAGGTGCAGAGTAGAGTGCAGTGGCATAAAGTGCAGTGGTGCAGATTAGAGTGACAAGCAGTTAAGTGGCTGAGGCTTCATTCCTGCAGAGTAGAGTGTTGTAGGGTGCAGTGGTGTAGAATATGGTGCAATGCACTTAGAGAGCAATGGTGTAGAGTGCAGTGCATACAGTAGAGTGGTGCAGGGTAGAATGGTGTAGACAACAGTTGCACAGAGTTCAGTGGTGCAGAGTAGAATAGAGCAGCGCAGAGTGCAGAAATGTAGAACGCAATGGTTTAGAGTGGCGTAGCATGCAGTGGAGCAGAGTAGAGTGCTGCAGAGCAGAGTATATTGGCATAGAGTGCAGTGGTGCAAAGTAGTTGGCATAGAGTGCAGTGGCATAGAGTGCATTGGTTTTGAGTAAAGTGGTGTAGTGTGCACCGTCGTAGAGTGCAGTGGTTTAGAGTAGAGTGGCGTAGGGCGCAGTGGCATAGACGAGAGTGGTGCAGAGCAGAGCAGATTGGCGTAGAGTGGTGCAGCATAGATTGCAGTAGTGTAGAGTGGAGTGGTGCAGAGTGGAGTAGAGTGTTGTAGCATGCAGTGGCACAGAATAGATTCTTTCAGAGTACAGTGAAGTGGCATAGAGTGGAGTTGTGCAGGATAGAATGCAGTGACATAGAGTAGTGGCATATAGTGCACCAGTGCAGAGTGGAGTGATACAGAGTAGAGTGTATTGGAGCAGAATGCAGTGTTATAGAGTACAGTGTTGCAGAGCAGAGTGGCATAGAGTGGAGTGGCATAGAGTGAAGTGGTGCAGAGTAGAGTGCAGTGGTGCATATCAGAGTGGGGTAGAGTGTACTGGCATACAGTAGAACGGCGCAGAGTGAAAAGGCGTAGAGCAGTGGTTCCCAACCTTTTGACTTCTGTGGACCCCCATTTTATCAATACTGGAGCCCGGGGACCCCCACTGAATCATTATTGGAATCCAGGGACCCCTCACTGAGTCATTACTGATAGTTTGAACCTAATAATATTACATTTTCTAAGCAGTCGCGGACCCCCTGCGGAGGCTTCGCGGACCCCCAGGGGTCCCCGGCCCACAGGTTGGGAACCACTGGCGTAGAGTGCATTGGTGCAGTGATGCACAGTATAATAAAGTGGCCTAGAGTGGATTGGTGTAGAGTGCAGTAGAGTGGCATAGAGTAGAGCGGACAAAGTAGAGTGGTGTATAGCTCAGATTTGGAGAGTACAGTGTTGTAGAGTAGAGTGTCATAGAGTGCAGTGGTGTGGAGACATTTTGTGTAGAGTGCATTGACAGACTGCAGTGACATAAAGAAGGATGCTGCAAAGTAAAGTGGCTTAGGAGCAGTGGCATAGAGCACAGCCATGCTGAGTAGAATAGAATGGGGTAGAGTTCAGTGATGTAGAGTGTAATAGCTTAGAGTGTAGTGGTATAGAGTGCAGTGGCATAGACTGCAGTGGCATAGAAAAGAGTGTTACAGAGTAGAGTATAGTGTTGTACAGTGCAGTGGTGCGGAGTAGGTTGGCATAGAGTGCAGTGACATAGAGTGTATTGTTTTTTAGTAAAGTGGAGTAGAGTACATTTGTGTGGAGTGCAGTGTCATAGAGTGCAATGGCATAGAGTAGGGTGCTGCGGAGTGGAGTGGCACAAGGGAGATTGCCACTCTAATCTGCACCACTGCATACAGTGGAATGTCGCAGAGTGGAATAGAGTGGCCTAGACTGCAGTTGTGAAGAGTAGATTGATTCAGAGTAGAGTGAAGTGGCGTGAAGTGCAGTGGCATGGAGTAGAGTGTTGTATGGTGCACTGTCGTAGAGTGCAATGGTGCAGAGTAGATTAGAGTGGCTTGGAGTGGACTGACCTACATGCAGTGCTCGGGGTGGAGCGATGCAGAGTAGAGTGACATAGAGTATAGTGGTGTATAGTCCATTGGCGTAGAATGCATTAGTGCAGAGTACTGTAGCACAGAGTACAGTGGTGCTGAGTAGAGTGGCATAGAGAGCAGTGATGTAGAGTATAATGGTGTAGAATGCACTAGCATAGAGTGTTGAAGAGTAGAGCATAGTGGCATAGAATGCGGTGGTGCAGTGTGGATTGGTGTAGAGTGCCATGGTGTAGAGTGCATTGGTTTTGATGAAAGTGGTGTAGAGTGTGTTGCAAAGAGTGCAGGGGTGTGAGCATTGTGCAGTGGCATAGAGTAGAGTAGTGCAGCAGTGTGCAGAAGAGTGAACAGACGCAGAGTGGACTGGCGCCGAGTGCAGTGAAGAGCGCATTAGTGTAGAGTACAGTGGCAGAGAGTAGAGGGGTGCAGAGTAGAGTGGCATAGAGAGCAGTGATGTAGAGTATAATGGTGTAGAATGCACTAGCATAGAGTGTTAAAGAGTAGAGGATAGTGGCGTAGAATGCAGTGGTGCAGAGTGGATTGGAGTAGAGTGCAGTGGTGAAGGGTGCTTTGGTTTTGATGAAAGTGGTGTGGAGTGCATTGCACAAAGTGCAGTGGTGAGATCAGCTTACAGTGGCATAGAGAAGAGTAGTGTAGAGTAGAGTGGCGTAGAGTAGAGTGGTTAAAGCAGAGTGCAGTGGTGTTATAGTGCAGAGGTGTGGAGTAGAGTGGACAGGCACAGAGTGGAGTGGCACTGACTGCACTGGCGTACAGTAGATTGTTTCAGACTAGATAGAAGTGGTGCAGGATAGAGTACAGTAGCAAAGAGTGCAGTGGCGTAGAGTAGAGTGGTGTGGAATGCAGTGATGAAGGGAACATTAGCGTGGCATAGAGTGGATTGGCATATAGAGCACTGGCATAGAGTGGAGTGGTACAGAGTAGAGTAGAAAGGCATAGAGTCAAGTGGCATAGGGTGGAGTGGTACAGAGTAGAGTAGAAAGGCATAGAGTCAAGTGGCATAGGGTGGAGTGGTGCAGAGTAGAGTGTGGTAAAGTAGAGTATGCATGGTGTGGTAGTTCACTGCCCTTACAAACAATGCATCTTCATTTAAAATGACTATTACATTTACACAGACATACAATTTCCTGATAAAAGTGTGGAATAATGTATGGAATTGTCATCACCTAGTGTATTGATTTGTTTTGATTGTATTAAAATATTTGTTTACATTACACTTCAGAATTACCCCCAAAAATTATTTATGTGTGCTTTTCTAATTCTGATATATTTTGAAATATCTGAACAACTCATTTATAGACATTTAAATTTTGTTACGTTCTAAAAAAAAAAAATACCACCGTACAGCCTTCCTCCACCACACACTAGGAGCGAGCATGATTATCACATTAATACTCTCACTTTGAAGCCAGAGAAAGAAAAGTAAACACCAAGCTCAATGGAAGACAGAGCCTGACATTTCACCTCTGTCTTTGAATGTACAGCAAATGCGAAAGATAAGAACAAGATTAAAAGGCCTATTTACAGAAATTAAACACTGGTGGAAGGATACAGTAAAAATAAGATATAGGCCACAGAACGGACGAATGCAAGCTGGACAGCCTAAACAAATAAAGCCAGCAAATAGAAAGCAACCAAATGTGAGTTACAAACCACAAAGCCAATGGTAAGAAGTAGGTGGAATGCATTTCCAGGGAAGCTTTCAGAATGTCCCCAAGATGTTGTAAGCAAACCTGACAGCTGGGCTGTCTGGTAGGCTCTCACTAAAAAAGACCCTTGAAGATTGAGATAAAGCGAGCGGACGTGTAAGGTGCTTGAAGAAAAAAGATTGAGGTGGAATTATTGACTTGACAGGCTTGGTATTCTGTAACCACGAGGAGGCTTCTATGAAGCTATTTGGGCCTCTCCACTTACTTTTTTTTTCTTTTACAAATTAAGCATTAATGTCTCCCTGTCCGTGCTCTCTTAGGACATCAGCAACATATTGGCGAAGACATCTGCAAATAGAGGGTGTTTGGTGCCTCAAGATAAAATCTAACTTCTTCCAAATAGTGGTCACTACATCGAACCTCTTGTTTTAAAAGCAGGAAGAATCCCAGAAGCTTTGTTACAATGGTGGGATAAGGTGTGGCTAAATCAGTGACATAACGAAACTGAAGCGGGCCCCTCCAGAGTACCTGTAGGGGGGTCCCTCCTCCTGGACCCAGTCAGGGGCCTGCCGCACATGCATAGTGTACTGTGCTGAGGGGGGGAGGGGGCTGGAGCTCGTCCCCTGCACTGCAGGGGCTGTCGGGGCCTTTGTTATTCCACTGGGCTAACTAGAAAAAAATCTGGTTATTTTTAATTGCTCTTGGGACCCTCGCAATAAAGATTATGCTAATCCTCCCAGGACAAAACAATGCATTATGTCAAACAACGGCTCCTATAGTTTTTTCCTAGATCGGTACGAATGCGCTGCTACATAGTGATAGTCAACACTATACAAATGCAAAATAACAAATACACCGCAGTAAGTGAGCAGGCTGGTGTTTTATTTTGTGATAGTAGGGTCCGAAAAACCTGAGTCTGACTGCTATGCTTTCATGTCCTAAAATGCGCGATGCAACGACAACATGTGACACAAGGGCAACGCAAAGACTTAGTAAATCTGGGCCGGTGTGTTTTAATCCTACCTGATTTAATGGTTCTGATTTATCAGCCTGAGAAGAATGAAGGGCAGATTCCAACCCAGTAAGAGTTCAACACATGACCTGAAAGCCACATCCAACTTTCTGCAAAGGAGCATTGAACGCAGTCAGCTTCCTTGCTGGCCATACAGATGCAAAGAGGACTGGTGCACGGTCACGTGTGTTGCAAGAGCGGAAGCCGGGATTCACTGGCATATAGGGAAACAAGGTAGAGTTTGCCAAGTTTAAAGGACGGCAAACATGATGTGGTTAATTATTTTTGAAGAAAAATAGTTTTTTAGCAGCTTTCATTTCATGCTATTACACTGGAGATATTTAATGTATTATAGTTTGGGTTTGAATCTGTACTTTCAGTGTTCTTTTCACACCTTCTGGGAATACTTTTATTTATGTATTAATGTATGTATTAATTTATTTATCCGTTTAATGGTGCAGGTTTGTACATTGCGAGCATTGCCCGGGGCATTAGAGCACCTTACAATATGAGCAAAAAACGGCATGTGTTTGATGATAAGGAAAAAATACATATATGCTCAGGAGCATTGCAACCACAAGATCATACAACCATTTAGTAAAAGACAAGTGGATAAGCATGTCCAAAGGCAGAACACGCACGGGAGAGGAGGGATGATGGGCAGGTCCTTGAAAAGTCAGGTAGAGAACAAACTACATTTGAGCAAGACCACGGGGAATAACAACGGAAAAGAAAAATAACAGCCAATGAGTAATGAATAGTTCAAGTGGAATAATACACAGTGAAGAAATTATTCTGAAAAGGAGGGTCAGATATGCTTGAAAAAAAAAGATATGCGCCTTACATACTTGGCTCTAGATTCCATATTTCAGAATGTCTGCTGGGCAGCCAGCATTTGACTAGTTAATGTTTTGAGAACTTGCTGGTAGCCCTAGTAAGTACTAGTGAGCAGTTTCCTAGAAGACTTGGTTATCTGGTTTCTCATGACCTGGATCAGTCGTCCATTTATTCGGTGCTGATGCCAGACGATGGTACCTTCTTAGAGAGTTGGATGTGAAAACCCTAAGTTCCACATATGTTCCAACCTCAGTAATTGTTCCATGTTTCAGTTTATTTGTTCGCAAAGCCTGGTTTTGGAAATGCCTGGGAAAGTCTTGAGCTTGTATTGTTAAAGCTGATTTTCTCTTCCAGTGGTGACAGCCTGGTACCTGGAGAGTGCGAGAAATTAGTTGGAAGACCTCGATTGAAAATTGGTCAACCAGAGGTTTGAGATGCTGCCTCCAGCCAAGTTTACAGTCTGGCAAGATTTTTGTAATCCTGCTAGGAGTGTTGACTTGTGCCCGGTCAATGAAATAAAAAGTATTTGATGCACCTAACTAGCTACTGTTGAATGTTGGTGAATGAACAGGGGTGGCTCCTCCGTTAGGGCCGTGGAGCGGTGGAGTAGCGTCGCCCCCCCCCCCCCTGCCAGTAGTGGCAGCTGCAAAAACTTTTCAAGAAAACAATAATAAACTCAGTTTATTATTGCTTTCTTGTAAAGGGGCGGGGCCACAGGGGTGACAAGCAGTGAGGGGGAGTGCACGCATGTGTGTTTGACCGGCCGTCTCGGGCTGGCCAAACACACATGCGCACTGTGCTCTCTCCAGCCCGGTACTGTGTTGCCGGGCTGGAGAGAAAAGGCACAGGCTCCCAGTCTGCCTGGGAGTGCCCTGGCTGGGCACTCCCAGCCAATCTTGACGGTGCTCTGAGCAGCGTCAGGATTGGCTGCAGGGCAGGCTGGGAGCCTGTGCCTGCAGCCTGCGACAGAGGAGCGGAGCGGCGAGTGGCTAGTGAAGATAAGTGGCTCTGAGGCCAGATAATGATTTCTTTGAAGATATTTTTGAAAATTCCTGGGGGCTATTTTGAAGAGATGATCTGGACTTGCTATGTATATGGGATTTGCCCTTGGTGCATCTTTATGGGGCTTGTCTAATGAACAGCAGTCTGCTCCATCTACGAATTCCTTCCTTTTTTATTTCAGGTTACATATCCCTGCTTCTTACAACTATAGAGTTGAATTTAACAGCAAAATGTTATTCTTTCCTTACGTTGTGTATGCTAAAGCAGCACAAGGCTGCCAGAATATCTTTAATTATGGCAATTTTAATCAGCCTTCATGCATATGCACCGTGGCTATTTGTGTAGCACACACTGTAAACGTATTTGCATTGAGGAACTGAAAACAAGCTTAACCCGCAATCAATTTATCAAGCTGGGAAGTTTCCCCTTGAAATTCAAACGCACTAGTTAGATACAGATTGTATAATCTGTGAATGGGATCAGGGGCCCCTCATCACATTCTGCAGGGGGTCTCATCATTTTGAGTTACACCACTTGATAATGCTAAGGTCTCTCCCTATCCATAACTCAAGCACTGACCATGGAAAGCTGACTCTTGGTGACTGCCTATTGCAAGACACAGACACATTGTCATCTTGTAGTGGAGCTTATAGCACACGCTTTACTTGCCATTGGTTGGCTTCATCGCCACTCTCATTTGTTTGGTTCTTATTCCTTAGCTGCGTGAGCCTTCTTTCCTCTTCCTGTGTTTGTCCCTCCTCTGGTGCATGAACACATTACTATGTCCTTCCACTGCTCGCTTTTTCTGGCGCTAGTTTTTCTCTTTTTAAGCACTCTGGGAGTTCATGTGCTTTCCCACTATGTACCTCATATGCTTCTCTCACCCCGTTGCCGTGTTCCTCTCTCGCTAGTGCGCTTGAACCCCAGTCCTCTTACATTGTTTTCTCACCTGTGTGCTTTCTCGCCACCTGTTCCACGTTCATCTCTTTCACCATTAGCCTCTCGCGGCGTATAGAGGGTGGTGGGGGGAATGGATTTAAAAAAAAAAATCAGAATTACTTGAATCGCCAGCACCGCGCCTCTCCTCTTGCCTTCGCCACAGGCTGCAGGCACAGGCCACTCTGAACGCTGCTGTCATGCTGCTGCCCAGTCAGGGCACTCCAAGGCCTGCTCTCTCCAACCCGGCAATGCAGTGCTGGAGAGAGCTTAGTGCGCATGCATGTTTGCCAGGCCCGAGATGGACGGTCAACCATACAAGCACACTGAGGGGGAGTGCTGTGCACTACCCCTCTGTCCCTGTCACACCTGTGGCTGCTGCCCCTTTTGCAATAAAATGATAATAAACATAGCTTATTATTGTTTTGTTGTAAAAGTTTGGCAGCTGCTGGGGGGGCAACGCTCCTCCGTCCTAGCGGAGGAGCCGTGCCTGTCTTTCACCCTTTTCACCCATGTTACTTCCCCCACCCGAACCCCCATATTGATTTCTCCCCTTGTCCATTGTGTTGTTTCTGCTCCCATATCACGTCCCCCACCCACTTAAAAAAATGCAAACGTTTTCACCCTTTTTTTGTTACTGATCTGACTCAAATTGGAATCAGTAACTGAAAAGAAAAAAAAAGGCAGCTGTGTCAAACTTTTATTTTTATTTCTTTAGTCATGCGGCGCATCATCTGGGATGCCGTGCTGCTTGGCAAATACCACTGGACAAGCCAAGACGTCCTAAAGGGGAGACCTATTGGCTTTGCCAGTGCTTGTTATCCTGCTGGAGGTCCTCCAGACAAGACTACTACAAAACCCATGTAAGAACCCCTGGTTTCATGAAGGTTTCTATTGCCGTCGCTTGATATCACAGTCAAGACCCACCAAGAGGGTGGATGACCTGCCTGTCAGTCTAATCATATTAATGAAACCCTGGCCAGATGGGCCTGCTCATCGTGCTGTTTGTTACTTGGTAAAGGACCAACAGATAGGGGAGAGATCTGACAAGTTTCCTGCTGACGAGAAGGACACCTGCTTTGTGGCATCATTTTCTGTTCCAATACAGACCATCAAACGGATTACAAGGCTGTCAAACCCTTTCTCACCCCCAAATTGAGGTCAATCACTTTCTAAGTACAGAATACACAATGGACTAGTGCTCAACCAAGCCCATACCTGCCTATTGGTGTGTTTTTCTATTCCTTGAATGACTCTCCAGCAGGATGACTGGGATGTAAAGACCCCTACACATGTATCTGCCGCTAGGTCATGTAAGTCGTCTCGACTGTGTGGTTCGCTCTCCTGGAAAGATCCCTCCCATCACAAGGCGACGCTGTCAAGCCAACTTACCTGCTGATTGGTGTTGTTCGCAATGCCTGTCATGGCTCACACTTCAAGCCCCTTTCGCCCGTGTCTATACGCTTGGACATGTTCATAAGACATTGGCGTGATGAGCTATCCTGGGTACGACCCACCCCATAGAGGATGATGCTGTAAAACCCTTGTGTCATCCTGCCTAAGGGTGTCATTTGCATCCTTCATCCAGGTCCTGATGGTGCTACAAAGACCTGCTGTTGGACTATGTCCCTCTGGAATGGAATGTTGGTGTTGTGCGTGAGCGTGATAGTGGCTGCTGGGTTGGGGTTGCTTGTGGTTGGAGATACTTGGGGTGGAATACACTATGGGTTGCCATGGTTTCAGAGCACCCCTTCTTCCCGCCTCCTCTCACGGGACAGAACCCCTAGGTTGCACAAACCCGGAAGCAGCTCGTGGGGCGGAAGTGGGTCCCTCCCAGGCCTGGATCAAGCACAAATCCCCCCCGCCGGCTCCGTGATTCCGCCGAGAGAGTTGGACACGCCGGCGTCTGGATTTACAAATTGAAAATCATTAATAATTCTAACCAGGCGGAGATAAATCTGAGATCAGTTTCGATGAACCCGGACACCGTTTCATAAATCACGGAGAATACTCGGGAATTTTTTAAAATCCGACGTCAAAATGTCAGGGTTACTAATGGCTTCTGTAGATACCGCGCCGTGATATATCATTTATCTGCGCAACATCTAAAATGTGGCACCGGGGCCGGGATGTGATGTCTTTAATATCATGAATACATTTCATCCAATAACAGGGCCTTAACGAGTCGCCTCCGCGCCGGTACTGGGAGAGTGGGCGCTGAGTTAGCGCCATTCCTGTCCCATTAGCCACATCCTCAAATATTGGTCCGGGGCCCATTCATTACTGCTTGGCTTCATTGACTGTGCGGGGCAGGGATGTGCAGGGGGTGTCACGTCACTTCCTATTTCTCATCAGTCCTTGGGTGGAGATCACGCTCGTGTGCGCAGGGTGGTCCCAGACCTGGTACCCGGGCAAGTTAGGCATGGATGCTAATGGAAAGTCCACAGATGTCCGGAGGAAGGGCAAATAGGCAGGACATTCCTCTGATAGGAAGGTGGAGGAAAAATCCACCATACTCTGGAGGATTCCTATTGTCACTAATTATAAACTAGGGCATTAGACTTCTGTTATTGTCTCCTGCAGCCCCGTTACCTCTTTAAGCACGTGCACCGGGGCTTTTTAAATTCACAGACGGTGATGCTGCCAGCAAGTGCTGGTAATCCCATCGCTAGTGGTGCTGTCCACCCCGCAGTCCTCCCCATCCTCCCTAGATTTTGAGTCGATAATTCGGGAAATAATTGGCAGAAACAGAAGTTCTACTTGTAATTCTACAGCATTTCCACTGCAGTAGAAATCCCCAACAATGACCTGGGCGCAGACGGCATCACCAGATCGCGTTTCGATAGTACCACGGCGCATCCTGGACAATACACCACGGCGCATCCTGGACAATGCACCACGGCGCATCCTGGACAATACACCACGGCGCATCCTGGACAATGCACCACGGCGCATCCTGCACAATGGCGCATCCTGGACAATGCACCACGGCGCATCCTGGACAATGCAATGCACCACAGCGCATCCTGGACAATACAACACGGCGCATCCTGGACAATACACCACGGCGCATCCTAGACAATGCACCACGGTGCATCCTGGACAATGCACCACGGCGCATCCTGGACAATACACCACGGCGCATCCTGGACAATGCACCACGGCGCATCCTGGACAATGCACCACAGCGCATCATGGACAATACACCACGGCGCATCCTGGACAATGCACCACGGCGCAGCATCCTGGACAACACACCACAGCGCATCCTGGACAATGCACCACGGCGCATCCTGGACAATGCACCACGGCGCATCCTGGACAATGCACTGAAGGTTTTGCTGAGAGTGCAGAACAGAATCCAGTTCAGCGGGAATGTTTCTGCTCTGCCCCATTTCTGCTACAGTCATAATGAGGCCGAAAATTGTAAAACGTACCTTTAGTAGAGGCGATTTTAGACATCACGAAGTGCCTGTAATAAGAAAGTTGCAATGCTAATCACCTGTAATAGTTTTGAACAGGATAGTACCGACGTCATTATTCTCCTATTCTCATAAGCATCCTGTAAAGAGATATTTTATCACCTGAAATGTTTCACAAAGCCACACAGTTCTCGAACTCTTGTATGCCATCTTTGCATACTACATCTATGGACGCAGGAGACCTTGTCTAGGCGCTATAAAAGATGACACATTGCTTACCAGTCTTTATAAAGAAGTGTTTGAAAAGGACAGCGTGATAGGTAAAAGAGTGACGGGTCAATGTGTGATGGGTTAAGTTTGGTAAATGAACCAAAGAAAACCGCGGACCTACTGGGCGGCCCTCAATGTCCTCTGAATGTACATTTGGGGCACTTCGTACTATATTACACCACTTCGCATGAAAAGCACAACTCTGTAAAATTGCGAAGGGATGTTGTGACATCTGATTCTTGGAGTCACAAGAGGATACATTTTAAACACAAAAACTGGACCAGGGTTTGCAATGGAAACATATTAAGAGAGACCTTTGTAATCTGGATGACGCTGACTCTATCCATTCAGCTGCAGCAGGTACCAAAACCCCACACAACGCCTTCAGAAGCCAAATAGTTGTCACTGGGGTGTCTCTAATTGTTCATAGGCTTCCTTTCCATTTATTACCCAACATTGACCGTACTGTAAGCCTGCATTGCTTTGTTTTCAACGTCACTCACATGTGATTGGTCAGACCCCACTGGGCAAAAGGATCACACCAATCACTGCATGCGAGCCCTGTGCGTCATCCGTGCCTTGCATCTTACTGTGGACAATAAAGTGAGCTCCATTCACCTGTGGTTAAACAACGCAGGTCTGTCAATCAGCATGCTGTTCTTTGTAGCCTTCACAGCGGATATGTTAATTGAAAAACTGGTGTCTAGGGCCCTTCAGAGATCTCAAATAGGGACTCTGAAATGCAACTTGAATAAAAAAACAGATGTTACACGGTTTTATAGCTCACAAAATTCTAGATTAAGGTGCTAACAGAACAATTAGTGAAATTATAATTAGAGTGCAAAATCTTTAACAATATGTTCCTCCAAATTTTCTATGACGTGTACCGTGTTGCCCTTATCGATTAAATGTTGTCGAAACCAAGAAGGAGGACGGCTCACTGGTTCGCATTTACGCCAACTCAAACTTTAAATAAACTACCTTTGTGTTTTAATGACTCTGACGTCAGTCCCTGGCTGGCCAATCGGGTCTCTGACTTTGCAGTGACGACCCATTTCCACGTGCTATCTTTAGACATCCCCTCGCGGTGCACGATGGGTAGTGGAACGCATTGTTTTCTTCTCGCTTCTTCTATACTCATGTCACAATATGTTCAGATATTTTGCAGATAAACTGATAGTACAAATTTAGCTCACAGGAGCTGCACTTGTTTGTTTTCTTCCTCTCCGTGGAAACAAACACAGATGAGGCTCATTCTTTAGGAACAGAGACTGAAATAGCATCTTGGGCTGTCTTTAAGATTTATGGACCCCCCCTTTCATTATTTTTTAAATGGAGTGAAGCGAGGGCCATCATACCGTGCTTGAGGCACATGGATTGCACCACAAAACCCACTCCGAGTAGCAACTCATTTTTTGGGAAAGAATTTCAGGCATCATTTGTTTATGTGATAAGTAGTTTGTAATCACCCTATAAACGGGTGCAGTTTATTTTCTTATTACAGGTACGTTCTGATGTCAGAATATGTATCACGTTTTAGTGTAACGCCCTTAAGTTTGAAGCCCACAGACTAAGGGGAGGGAGTCGCTTGGAAACCAAGAGTATACTGAGGGAAGAGGCTATTTTAGACATCAGCTGACTGAAACTTGAAACTGGACTAGACCCAGCGTTGCTCCCTACTCGATGCTCACATTCAGACATTGAGGTGCGTATGTGTCATTTATGAACTGGACCTGGGGTAAGGGGGCAAGGGTAACATAACCAAGAGGGTGGGGAGCTTGAGGGGGTGCCTGTAGTATCAGCAAGGAAGCCAGAGGCGCTGATCTATTTCAGATCCCACTTTTCCCATTGGTAGAGGTCCCAGTTAAAAACCTCCTGGTGCCATTTTATAACCCCTGAATACTCTATGTGTGCTCACTTTGCTTAGATTTCTTGCACCTCAGCACCTTACACGCCCATAGGTGCCTTGAACTTTCAACTTCCTCAGCGGGCACCAGCCACGCTAATAACTTATTTAAGTATTTCAGCGCTTTATGTACCTTTAGGCACTTCGGGGTGTGACTGTTAGTTTTGAGAAAGAATGCACTTTGGCACATTATATGAGGCAGGCACACTGGCCCCACAGCAATGAAGGCCCCATGGGGTAGGGGAGCTGATTTTATGATGTTGTCTTGATGTGTCTGTTATGGTTTTTTATTAATGTTACTGTGGTGCTGACTGCATATTTTAACAATGTTTATGGTTTTAATTGAATATTAAACGAATGTATACTTTGTCAAGGACAATCCATACTAATATGAGACAGGGACCAGGAATGCAACACAACACAGTACAGTATACCTGCTGAACACACCCACCCTAAACCAAGGACCTAGAGCAATAAGTCCCCAAAAACTACTGCCGTACGTGCAAGTTCAACTTCTTGGAACAGGTGATTGAGAGTAAGCCACAACCATCCTATCCAACTTCAAACACTCACCCAACCTGGTCTGTAGCGACCAGCAAGCTTCCAGTATCCAACAGCAGAGAGTGGCAGTCAACACCTGGAGGGTTCTGCCTACCCTACTGAGTGATATAGAATTGTCTCAGGTAGTTAGCCCAGGAGAGACAGCTCTGCGGGTTACCGGAGTCCTTCAAGAGACAACTTTGCTTGTTGTCCTAGAAAGCAAGACGGTTGGAGAGACGGCTGTTGTAGACCTGTGGGAGACACCTTTGCTGTTTACCTAACATACAGCCAAGTCGGCTCTGTTGGATACCCTTTACATAAGATAGACACCTCTGCTTGTTACGGAGAGACTGCTACAGTGATTACTCAGGACCTTGGAGAGGCCGCTCTGCTGGTATTTCTAGATAGCTGTGCCGGTCACCTTAATCCAGCAAGTGAGATAAAAATAGTGGGGGTTCTCTAAATGAGGCAATACCAAAGAGGCGAGACCAGGAGTCCTTTACAAGGGGCTTGGCCTATGTAACTAAGGGCATGGCTTACATCAAGTGAGCCTAGAATCTTGTGTCTCTGAAAATTCTACAAGGGAGCCTGCTGCCTAAGAAGGTGCAAGGACACCACAGCATAGTCCAGGAAGTGAATATACTAAAGATGGGGCTGACAAGAAGCATGACATCTACTTCCGTCTCTGCTAGTCTACTCATCTCTGTATGTGACCTGGCCAGCGTTACAGATCTGAAAGAGTTCTTTGTTTCATAAACACATTATTTCCCTTCTTACCCAATGCAGGGCCCAGAATGGGCACAAGACCACTTACCTCCTTTAGCTGATGAGTGAAGAATATCCTTTATTTAAAAAAGAACATAAAAGAAAGCATTCCGGGACTTCTCTATTCCTGTTGTTATTTCTCTTTGGTACATGCCTGGGAGGTGCAACAGTGAGCCAGACAGCTACTGCCATCGCTCAGCTAAAGGTTTTGTTTGTTTTCTCACCTACTGCAGTATGTGTCTTTGCCGTTTTTCGTTTTCAGCTGTGTTAGACCTGTGAACCTTGTGGGAGTCTTTCCCCAAATGTTTTGTCTACTTGACTTCCATTTTTCTGGATTTTTGCTTCTCTTAACCTTAGGACTCTGTGCACTTTACGATAACTAACCAGTGCTAAAGTGCTGATGCTCACTCCTCTAAACATGGTGTGACTGGCACATACTTAATTGGTATCTTTAAGTTACTTGTAAGTACCTTGTAGAGTGGTATACCATATACCCAGGGCCTGTAAATTAAATGCTTCCAGTGGCCCCTAGCACTTGTGCAATCCACTTAAGTCACACTTCAAAACATGTCCCAGCCTGCCATTGCAGCCTGAATTCAGTGTCACACTGCCATGTCGACTTGGCATTTACATGCTTTTGTCAAGCCTTAAACTTCTCTTTTATTACATATGTCACTCCCAAGGTAGGCCATAGGTATCTCTTATGGCAGGGTGCTATGTAATTAAAAGGTAGGACATGTACTTTTAAGTGTTACATGTCCTGGTAATAAAAACACTCCCAAATGTGTTTTTCACTACTGTGAGGCCTACCCTTCCCATAGGATAACATTGGGTATTCCTTGTTACATTTAATAAGCTGTAATTCCTAAATGAGGGGTGGTAGATATTTCATGTTTAGCACCTATCAAATTCTAATGATAAAACCTCTTTAATAGTAAAGTCAGATTTATCATTACAATTTTGAAAATGTCCCTTTTAGAAAGTTGCCATTTTCCTGCCTTTATCCCTTTGTACCTGCAGCTTGCCTTAGGTCTCATGACTGGCTGTTGCTGACAGTTAGATTTTGTGAATTCCTTCCAGACAGTCACGCAATAGTGGGGCCATCAACTGGTAGGATGAGGGGTAGAAGCGGAGCTGAACGCAACCTTGCTTGCACCTGTATAGGCTATATTCTGTCTCCACACAATAGGCCTAGCAATCCTGTATTGTCCCTGCAGCCAGGGTGGAGTCAGGGCAGGGGAGGCAGGAAACTCCCAGAGCTTAAAAGAACCTTCTAAAAAAATGTCTCCCACCTTCTAGGAGCAGGGCACCAGGGTATAAATATAGGACTCTGAGACCCACTCTTCAGTTCACTACTAGACATGCGGAAGGACTTTCAGAGGACTGCCTGCTGCTGTGACCTGCTGTGCACACTACCAGACTGCTGCTGAACCTGGAAGGACTGATTTGCTGCTTGGAGCATTCCTAGAACTCTCAGAGGCCAGCCCTGCTGTTGAGCCCTGCATCTACACCTGCACCCACGGCTACCAGAAGTGACTCCAAGGGCTAGTTTGCTTGTCCCCTGTTTAGAGCCACAGTGACATAACAGGCTCGCACCATCTTGAACTGCACCTGGACCCAGCCTGAGTGAGTCCTGAACTTCTAAGAGGTCTCCATCCACACCTGGACCCTTGTTTGTGGTACTAATTGTGCCCAGAGGGCCATTTTCTAAAACAGAGGACTTGGACAACATTTGGCCAAAAAGTGCTCTTGGAACCAGGGGGAGACTGGGACCAACCTGCCCGCCTAGCTGCCCGAAGTGCATAGCTGATTGGATACACTGCGCTGCTTCTCTTGCTCTTCTCCACAGCAGCAAATCTGTTTCAGTGGTCCTTTACCAAGGGGGTATCTGACCTTAATGCAACTTTCTTCAGCTACAGCCTTCTGCTTTGTCCCACTGGAGATTTTCAGCTTCCATTTCGGGGACTAAGCCAGAAAGTAAAAATCTTCACTGTGGCGTCGCTCCATGACTATCCGACGATGATGCTCCCTTCTTGGACACTGCTGCAGCCTTGCCCGCTGAACTTCTACCTTCTCAGAAATTTTTCTTTAAAACATATTATAAGTCCAAAGGCAAACGCTGACCAGGCTCAATCTACTTCTTGTATTTAAACCACGGTCCATTGCGGTCAGCCTTAACTTTCGACCCGGTCTCATGCAACCAGATGTCTGTAGTTGGCTCTTTGATCTTGTAGCCACCATTTTGAACCAAAACTTTAACAAATCCTAAATCTGGTTCCGCTGACTGGATTTTTGTAATTTTGGGGTAAAAAAAATATTAAAATGTACTCTATTTTTCTAAACTGGGTTGGGAATTTTGTTGTGTTGTGTTTTCAATGTATTACTGCTTGTGTGCTGCATAAATACCTTAAACATTGAACCTATGCTAATTCTGACTACTTTTTGTGCCAAGCTACCCAGGGTTAAGCACAGGTTCATTAAGTGACATTTTTGTGCTTTACCCTGCAAGGGATTGTGGCTGTTGTTTGCCCAGGATCAGACTCTAGCCAACAAACAACTCAATTTCTCACAGGCTGGGTAAATTAAGGGGGTGAATATAGAGCCTGAAAGGGACTTGTTTCTGTTGCCCCTTTTTAATAACTGCTGGTGCTCAGACACAACATGAACCACCCTAATTGAAGCCCTACCCCAATTATACTACACCTAGGATAAACAGCCCTGCTGCTTATTTTAGACCTGAGATAACAGCTCTCTTGCTTACCCTATACCTAGGAGAGGTGATTCTGCTGGTACCCTAGACCTAGGAGGGGTGGCTATGCTGGTTACCCTAGACCTAGGAGAGACAGTTCGGCTGGTTAACCTAGACCTAGAAGAGGTGGCCCTGCTGCTTACTCTAAATCTAGGAGAGATGCCTCCGCAGGTTACCCTAGACCTAGGAGAGACTGTTTGGCTGATTAACCTAAACCTAGGAGAGGTGGCATTGCTGGTTATCCCAGCCCTAAGAGAGATGAGTCTGCTGGTTACTCTAGACCTAAGAGAGACAGTTTGGCTATATTGTTCTTATCTTGTCACATTTGCTGTGCATTCAAGACAGAGGCCAAATGTCAGGCTGTCTCTTCCAGGGAGATTGGTGTTCATTTCTCTTTCTCTGACTTCATTGTGAGAGAATTTGTGTTACAGTCCTGCTGGGTATCCAAGTAAGACGAGAAGGGATTTTTTTTTGGGCACATAACAAAGAAAATATACACGAACTGTGCTGATGTTTCAGAATATATCAGAATAAATACAAATGAAGCACATTTTCTTTTTAATTCTGAAGTGTGGTGTAAACAAATATTGAATAGGATCAAAACACATCAATACAGTAGGTGATGATATTTGCACACATCATTTATGTAAAATAAAACAGTATTTCGGTGCAGTGTAATGGTCATTTCAATTGAAATGTGTTTCTGTGATAGCAGTGTGCTACCACACCATTCATACTCCACCTACGCCACTCCTCTTAATCTAAATCTAACCAAAGCAACCTCACCCCACTCCAATCTACCCTACTCCACCCAATCTAATGCACTACGCTCAAATCTACCCCACTCTGCTCCTATCTACCCTAGTCTAACCCACTCCAATCCATTCCAATCTATCACCCTCCAATCTACCCCAATCTACCCTACTCCAATGTACCTCAATCCAACCCACTCCACTACAGTCTACCTGAATCCACTCCAAATTACTCCACTCTAATTTACCCAACTCCACTCCAAACTCCACTGCAATCTATCCAACTCCTCTCTACTCTATTTTACCCACTCCACTCCAATCTAACCCACTCCCCTACAATCTACACCACTCCAATCTACCGCAATCTTCCATGCTCCAATCTACCACAATCTACCCCACTCCACCCTACCAAAATCTACTCCACTCCAGTTCACTCTAATCTATTCCACTCCATTTTGCCTCATTCCTCTCAAATCTACCCCACTACACACCAATCTAACCCACTCCACCCCAATCCACTCCACTCCAATCTACCCCACTCCCCTACAATATACCCCCTCTAATCTACCACAATCTTCCATGCTTCTCCAATCTACCACAATCTACCCCACTCCACTCTACCACACTCCACTATACCCAAATCTACTCCACTCCAGTTCACTCTAATCTATTCCACTCCATTTTGCCTAATTCCTCTCAAATCTACCCCACTACACACCAATCTAACCCACTCCACCCCAATCAACTCACTCCAGTCTACCCCACCCTGCCCCACTCTAGCCCAATCGCCCCAACTCCAATCTACCTCACCCCATTCTATCCATCTACTCCACTCCAAGCTTCCCCACGCTAAACTATTGCACTCCAATCATCCCTCGTCAATCTATCCCACTCCAATATAGTACACTCCAATCCACCCCACTCCATTCCAATGTACCCTACTCTAATCCACCCAATCTATCCCACTGTACACCCTAATCTAACCACTCCACTAAAGTCTACCCCGTGCCACCCTTCCGCAATGTATCTCCCTCAACTCCACTCCAATCTATTCAGCTCCACTCTGCCCCACTCCACTCCGGTCTGCCCACTCCAATCCACCCAATCTACCACACTCTACCCCAATCTATTACACTACATTCCACTCTAACCAATCTATCCCACTCCACTTCATTCTAATCTACCAAATGCCACTCAAATCTACCCCACTCCAGGCCAATCTAACCCACTCCGCCCCAATCCTTTCCACTTCAATATACCAGGCTCCAGTCTACCCCACTCAAATCTACCCCACTCCTATCTAGCTCACTCCAATCTACCCCACTCCACTCCTGTATACACCACCCCACCCTAATATAATCCACTCCACCCTAATCTATTAACTTCACTCCAATGTTCTCCTCTCCTACTCTTCCCCAGTCTATGCCACCTCACTCCATTACAATCTACCCCAATATGTCCCAGTCCAATCTACCCCATTCCACTCCAGTCTACCCCACTACACCCCAATCTACCCCACTCCATCCACTTTAGCCCTAATCAATCTCCCCCATTCCAATCTAACATGCTAATCTACTCAACTCCCGGACTCCAATCTACCCCAATCCACTATACTCCAGTCAATCCCACTCTAACCCCACTCCACTCTACGCAATTCTCCCCAACTCCACTCCCAATCTACCCTATTCCACCCCACCGCAGTCTACCCCTCTCCAATCTACCCTACTCCATTCTACCCCGCCCCACTCAATGCCCTAACTTTTAGCCATGTTGAACAGCAGTCACACTGGTGTACATGGCTAAAACACAATTGCATAGGCGATAACTATTAGCATTGCCAGTGCTTGTTAATGTTCATCTTATTCTGTTTAGATGACAACATTGGTGGTGTAACAAAGGCTCCCGCATCCCCCTATTTGCAGGGGACTCCAAACTCCAAGGGCCCCCCTCATCATGGCACCTGGCTTTAGAGAGTTCGGAGAGAGGCCCTCTCCATGTGCTTTGCAGGGGTGCCCCCTCAAGTTTTGTTACGCCACTGAACAAAATGTTTACTGTACACTCACCATGTTACACAGTGCCTACTATACAATGGGCAGAGCACGTAAGAGTTCCTGAGATCCTTTTCTTACATTTAGACTGTGTGCCATGCTTTGATCTCATGCTCAAATATTTTGTTTTATTTAGAATGAAGGCTGAGGGTATAGTGTTGCCATTGTAAATGTCATTACAAGCAGGAGTGACATTAGAACATATTCTTCATGCTGGCTTCTGCATTTTTAAGCATCGTCTGTCTTATGTAAAAAGGCAGGCATACGTGATCTGACGTGCTGATCTGACATCTGAATTCCTGCCCCATGAATCACATGATGCTGATCCGTTCTTAGACCCAGATTTACCAAGGCTTTGCTTGGACTCTAGCGCAATGCAAAGCAGTGCATTGTGATTAATATCCAGTGTAAAAGGTGTTTTAAGTTGGAAATATTGAACTTTTCCCAGAGCAAAAAGTGCCCGCAACAGCTTTGTGCCAAGGGTCCTTTACTGGGGCAGACCAGCGCAGCACCGATTGCTTTTGATGCAAAGCTTGATATTCTATGATAGCCAATAAGGCATAGAGCCAAACACTAACCCCGCCATGAAGCAGATGCAAACAAGATGAAATCCAGTCCACTAACCTGACGCATCGGATGTATGCTCAAGTGCACAACATGCATCATATGTGTGGGAGCCCGAAGAGCAGTGCTTAATTTGAGCTGGTGGTTTCTAGTGCTTGGCACTGGCACTTGACTGCTGCCACATGGTGGCGCTGTTTTTTGTAATTTAAAGATGAACAGAAGAACAGTTGTTTACTAATTCAATATATATTGTAAACAAATAATACCTCCCACCCAAGCCATTCTTAAAATTGTGGGGGCCTCAAACAGTATGATTGGTCACACTTGTGCAGTGTGATGGTTAGGAGTTGTGTAGTTACTGACATTTGGCAGGGCTGACAGTGACAATATGCGGTGCGAGCAGCGGTGGCCTCCCGACGAGGGCCATGACACTTATGTTTTTTACAAATTAAGCATGGCTTAAGAGCTTGTCTATGCACTGGGATTTGTACTAGAACGGTATACCTACAGCACAGAACTTATGATGCACAGCACACATGCACCTCCGCACCATGGTTCGAGGTGGGGTGTTGCTCAAGGCAGCCATGTTTGAGGCACCAGCAGCAGGCCACTCACTATAAGTAGATATGGCCCTGGACTATGTTTACCACCTTGGGCAACTGAGCACAGAAACTTTGGATGCTGCACTGCGTTGAGTGAAAAACCAGTAAATCCGTGTTCACCATGCTTGCATCCGTTCATGTCAGGATAGCGCCTTTGGGCAGTCTTGCTGATTGGATTGCTCAGTGAGTTAAGTGATCTCTGTTGACAACCAGTGTAAGTTAGGAATCATTGGTTCAACATCTGACAGGACCAAGTTAGTTCATCATCCTTCCAAGATCAAAAAAGTGCATTCCATTGAAGGGTGTAATCATAGCGCCTACAATTTATATCTGTAACGTGAGTTGGCAAGCACTCTATAAAAGGCCAGTGATCATGCAAACACCCCTAGAAGCATCCATTACATTCATTACATAAGCACAAGTCGCAGACTAACACGTATTTTCTTAAATTGGCAACACAGGTTGTCTTTTCAAACCATTTCCTAAAGTCTCAGCTGCTGTTTTATTTTAAATACCCCTTACTGACTAGTAAAATAACAAACCGGAAGGCTCCGTTTCCCGCCCAATCTCCTTCCATTAGGCCGCCAGGTTGGATAATTGCATCAGATAGCGCGGCATGTGGCGCGTCGCGCTGCTGTGGGTGTCTGTTGCACCTTGGGCCCGCGCCAGCATTACCAAAGTAATTTCACAGAAGAATTCAGCCCTGCTTCCAGAAGTAGAAAACGAATGCTTTGTTCAACACTCTGGCTACTCCCAGAGGCACCGTAATAGTCATTTAATAATGCACATGCTTAGAAATTCAGACGAGAGAGCAACGTGGAGTGCTTAGCAAAGCTCCATTTCTGAGGCTCGAAGCCCGCGCATCAATACCCACCTGGAGCCTTTCTGAAGTGGCACCATCTTTCATAACTTTACCTACATCCGTACGGCGTGGCCCTCCGAGAGGCCCGAAGTCCACTACTCGCCCGGTAACGGGAGTTACAGGTCGGGTCGTGAATTGTGAAGCCTCGAGGTAGTTTCAAATGAGGTAATTTTGCACGCGGTGTTACCTCGGTACATCTGGGGTCATATAGGCCCAGTGGCATAACGCAAAAAACGCCCTCGTCCCCTGCAGAATGTGATGAGGGGACCCCTAAATTTCCCATATCTCACAGATATTCGTTAGTCTTGGGGTAGAAGGAGGCCACACTGAAGGATTGGGCCCCCCCTGATAAACTACGTGGTCCCCTCCGCCGCATGGGCTGCAGGGGCCTGCGTTACACCCCTGCATAGTCCAGATGAAGCCGGTGGACTTTGACCCCAGACAGGGCTGGCAATTGGGGAATAACCTGTTCAAATATGCGTGATAAAAGCAAATTGCCCATTCCCGGGGGGCATACTTTTATTAGCACAGTAATTTTGCATTGTGAAACTACTGATCCACCTGCTAGATGCAATTTGGGGTGCAAAATTACTGCATCGGAGTTACAGGTGCGCGCATAATGAGTATTCATTGCCCAGCTAGCTTTTTGGACCAGGTAACTACTGCCTACCTATTTTTTTCAGCAGTGCTTTCCAGTGGGATAATGATTTTCTACAGAACCCCCTCTGAATTCCCGATTTTTCTAAGTTTCCTCCACTTTCTTAACCCTCCCAGTCGGCATCTACTGTCCCCTGACCTGAAGAAGGTCTATACTCCACTCCAGTCAGGACGACGCTGGCCAGGCCGGGTTTTCTCAGTTATCCAGGTGAGAGGTAGAATACACATAAAGGCACATTTAACAGGTTCCTCTTGTGCCTATCTCCCCTCGTGGGGCAGTATTACCTTATTTAGGTATTAGTGCAAAAAAAGCAGCAAACGTTACATCATTTGTGTTGCGTGTTTAAAACTACTGGATCAAACGTGTTTTGTTTTGTTACATTTACTCATGCTAAAATTACTAACATATTTTTTGCCCAAGGCACAATGGAAGCCCAGACAGTGAAACTAGGCTTCTGCATTGCGTTCCCAGCCCCACTGCACTGCCTTCCAAGGTTAAATATGAGAAATAACCAATTCCCAGACAAATGCTTGCATTTATGGAAACTATCAGTCTGAATTTAGGTGCAAGAGCCTTTAGGGAATAGGATGGCACATGCACTTCAACCTAGACCCAGTCGATGGCCCAGTATCTCAGACCAGGAAGTGTCATGATTCCAAGATCCAAGATAGCATGCACAGATCTTCAAATGTATGGATGCTGTACATCAAAAAATATGCTTGCTAAGAAGGTATGCTGGAGAGTAGGCTAGTGTCAGAGGAGCAGAAATGTATTTGGCCTAAAACCCTATTGTTCAGGTGCCAGACCCCATTCTGGAGGCCACGGGCCAGGCAGGGGATAGTGGGGCACATCTTTGGTGGTTGAGGGTTTTTGCCACTGCTGTGCGGAGGCCTGTCTTACATTGGCTCTTCAAACTGGGCTAAGTACAATCTTTTCCACACTTGAGTCTCTGCGGTAGCCGGGTGGGCAGTCACATGCTTCTCAAGGATGTTAATGTGGTGGTTCTCTGGGTCAGGAATCTATTCCACCTCCTCCCCTGACATCAGTGCAATAAGATCAATGCGAGCCCAGTGCTTCTCTTTGGAGAAAAGTGAAGGGAAGACACGACGTTGTGGAGGTATGTAGTTTATTTACTGCCCTCGTCGTCCCCCCGGCACCAACTACCGCTCTCTCGCCCACCCAGGTTCCACGCAGGGAACCAGAACCCACTAACATTCTACCCAACACATCCCCCTCCTTTACAATGACATCAAAAGAACATTTGCAGAAAAATGACAACTAGAGAAAACAAAATTCATAAACAATACCCTTTTCATATTAACATCATCAAAACATCAAAACTAACCTGGTTGGGTCATGGAAGCTAATACATACTGTAATCACTGAACCTGACGGGACTAGATAAAGCCCTACATGATATTCTCCTTTCCTCCCTACCATTTCTGCAACACTCACTTGTCTGCACACCCATCTTGCCACTCACATATTCAGCTTTATATTCAGGCACGATGGAAAGGGAGAACTTATTCCATTTTTTTCCATTAGCCAAAAACATCACGTGATCCTTGACCTCCTTTACTCTCACAGGAGAAGAAAAACGAGATAGCCCTTTGCGGACAAAACCTGGCTTCCTGATCCTGACCAAACTTCCTTCCTGAACATCCAAACTCTTGTGCGTACAGTCCTTGGACATGTACTTCTTTTGTATTGCAGATCTAACATCCACCACACTTCCCATTCTCTCCAAGTCAAAACCCTTCTTGTCCATCCATTCTTTGTTTAACTTAGAACCAGCCACTCTACCTCTCAGCAGGGTGAATGGACAAATGCCAGTACTAATGTGTGGTGTAGGTTTTAGTCCCCACAATACTCTTCAATAGAATTCTTCCAATCCATTCTATTGATAAATGCAAGTTGTAGATTCTCTTTTATGACCCTGTTGAACCTCTCTACCAAGCCATTGCTGCAGGTATGATACAAGGAGGTCAAAAAATGCTTTATGCATGCACCTACTAAGAAATGTTGCATTTCTAATGACACCAGTTGTGTGCCATTATCGGTCACCATTTCTTCTGCGAAATCTTCCCTGAAAAACACTTCCTTGAAAAATTTGATAACTGAATCTGAACTCACATTGTCCACATCTTTACCTTTGGCCACTTGCTCATGTAATCTATCATGACCAAAGCATATTTAGGTGAACTAGCAAAAACACCAAATGGACCACATACATCAAATGCAACCTTGGTCCACGGTATATTCTTCACCTCTATTGGGTGCACAGGTAAAGGATTTTTGTCACTCAACACACTCAACCTGCATTCGCAAACATAATGTTCAATTGCCTTGTCAACTGCGGTCCACCAAGAATCCTCCCTCACTCTGCGTTTCTTAGCGTGAATTCCGGACTGCCCCTCATGTGCTAAGTCTAATACCCTCTTCCGCAAAGTTTCTGGAACCACCAATAGATCACCTCTTCGAGGTTAGTTTCCAACCACAGACAAGTCCTCCTCAGCTCTCTTGTAAGGAATTAAGACTTCATTTAATTTGTTCACATCTGGCCAACCTTCTGTTATGAACTTCACTACACATTGTAAGTGCTCATCATCAGCTACTGCACTCACCCACTCCACTTCCATAAGGGCCCCCTGGGATACCCCTGTAACTGAATTCACCATACACACCATTTCTAAGTCATCTATCACATCCAAACTGTTCTCATTAGCCTTCAAAATTAATCTTGAAAGACAATCGGCCACCCTGTTCTTCGCATCGGGTACATACATAAGCTTATTCTGAAATCCCTGCAACTGATATTGCCACGTGGCAATACGAGGGGTAGCCCTACCGCCAGCTTTTGTTGTGAATAAATCCACTAACGTTTTATGATTTGTTCTCAAAATAAACTCCCTTCCCCATAGGAAGTTCCTAAAGTATTGCACACCCCACCACAATGCCAACGCCTCCTTCTCTATAGTGGACTACATATTCTCAGCCCCCCTCAGGGTTCTTGATGCAAAAGCTATAGTTTCTTCATTTTTATTGCTACGTTGCTGCATGAGAACTCCACCCAACACTGTGTTACTTGCATCAGTGGTAACAATGCATACGTCATTGATGTCAAAGGCTTTGAGGGGATGCGCTTCTGCAATGTCTCTCTTAATTTCTTTAAAACACCTTGCACACTCCTCATTCCAAGAATACTTTGCATTTTTCTTTATAAGGCTATGAATGCGTGCTGTCTTATGTGAAAAATTACATACAAACTTTGCATAATACTCTACCAGACCAAGGAACGACCGTAGTTGGTCTTTGTCAGTAGGTTCAGGCTCATTTCTTATAGCGTGCAAGATTTTCATTTTGGGTTCTACACCATTCCCAGACACACGATGTCCCAGGGAATCTATCCCACTTTTTTGGAATTTGCACTTGTCATTCCTCAAAGTTAATCCGCTTGTTTTAATGATCTCCTATACCTCCATTACCCTTGCATCGTGTATCATTTTATCCTCTCTGACAATCAAAATATCGTCCTGAAAGTACATGACCCCCTGTATCCTCTCAAACAATCTTTTCATTATCCTCTGAAAAACTGCAGATGCAGATGCCAGTCCAAATGGCATGCGGACATACCTGAACGCCCCTTCTGGAGTCACAAATGATGTGTAATGTCTTGAATCCCTGCTCAATTCAATTTGATTAGAAGCAGATGAAACATTGAGTGAAGTGAAAAATTTCACCCCACCCAACATCAACAACATTTCGTTTATATTCGGTAAAGGTTGTCGATCAACCCATCTACTCGCATTGAGATATCTCAAGCCACACACAATCTTAAGGACTTATCAGCCTTACGCGGCAGACCCACAGGGGCTTACCATTTCGATGCTTCAATGTCTTCAATAATTCCCAGGGAACATAGTTTATCCAATTCTTTTTTAGATCTGATCGTAACCCCAATGGTACTCTACGTACCTTGTGTGATACTGCCTTGGTGCCATTTTTCAACACAATATACGATGTTTGAACCCTTCAAGCTTCCCTAGTTCCTCCTTGAATACCTCTGGATATTCTTTGATCCAATCTCCACACACACACCGATTCACCTGGCATACAACTTCACTCTTGGAAAGAACCATGTCTGGATGTTTGGGATCTAAAATGATTCCCAACTCCCCTTGTTCATCCCAACCCAACAAATTGGTTCCATCATCTACGACATACACTGGACCTACAGCACACTTCCCATCGAATTGTAATTTTGTCTCGAATTTCCCCATGACCTCCACTCTTTTACTACCATACGCAAATATTTTTATGCAGGAGTCATGTAACACGATGTTGTCAATCAAGCCAAAATCCGTTATGTTCATTAATGTGAATGGCGAACCAGAATCAGCCAGAAATTTCACATCTTTTATGTTAACTGAAATGACACACAATGGTGCTTTTCTCTTCTGTGCCACCACCATGGATGATATTTCCATGGTTCCATCCCATTCTGGACTAATCGATGAAAGCATAAGCACTTCATTATTTTCATCTTCAGAATCACAAAAGGTGTTTTCTAACATCCTGACCGCCTGATGAGTTCCACCTTTAGTGCCGATGCCTGCTTTACAAACACTTGCAAAGTGTCCCCACTTTCCACACTTAAAGCAATTTCAGTTGACTGCTGCACAATACTTGGAGCTACCCATGTGCAACTTGCTGCCACAACTGAAACATAGCATCGGTCCCTTCTCTTCTGTTCCCTGGATGGTGAAACTTCATGCTCCTGATGTGGCTTCATCTTGCCCCCCCTTGAGATTTGACTCGACTTAGGTTTAACTTTCAAGTGTTTCACTTCCACAGCCTTCTCACTCTCATTCATCTCTTTCATACAGTATTGAGAGTGTTCAATGCTTCTCGATATCCGTAAAGCAGTTTCCAAATCAGGATCATCTGTGGCTAAAAGTTTTTCTTGTACTTTCCTGTTGATCGTTCTCTCAATAAGTTGATCCCGGATGATTTCATCTCCAAACTCCCTGTAATTACAACATGTTGCAAGTGTTCTTAATGCAGCCACAAATCATCTATTGATTCTCCTTGAATTTGCGCATATTGAAGTAATCTGTGTTGTTCCAGGACTATATTTTTCATCTGGTTCAACCTCTTATTTAGTGTGTTTATGATTGTTGCATACTCATCAATGGTGGAAGTAGATTCTTGTTCATCATCTCCCAATACATAAACATTGACAACTTCTGGAGGTAACGTTTTCAAAATGTTCCTGCCTTCTGCACCCAAATTGTATATTAATAAGGCTTTCTTCTTTTTAGGTGTAAATATGTCTCCGTCAATAGCCTCCAAATACACCTCGAAAGTCTCCTTCCAAACCCATGGTACAACTGGTGTACCTGCTACCTGCATGAATGGCGCAGGCCCAAGTATTTTATCATTTTTGTTTCTGCTTCAAAAATAACGATTCCAAATTTTCTTGTATCTACACTAACTTTTAGTAATTAACTTTTTTTCCCTTTTAGATTTCCTCAGTATCATTTGTTGACTTTTACGCCATGTTTTGCACATTAATGTTTGCTTCCCAAACTTCCAAAATGACCCCCGCACATGCTCAGATACACCTGCGCCAGCCTTGTTTCTATATCCGTTTGGGCACAGTACTAACCGCTTCCCAATCTTCCTAAATGGCCACCAGACATGCTCACTCGTGGACGCGTTTGAATTGTTTCTAGCACAAGTTGGACACAATCTCTGATACCTCTTCACTCACTAGCCGACTTGTTCTCGCCGCGCTGCAGTGGCCCAACAGCAGTTTTTCTCTCTTGCCCTTACACACATGCCTGCTGTGCGCATCAATCCACTCCCACACCCTGCCTAACTCCAACAGCGGTGCGCTTTGTGTCTTTGTGTGCTTCGCCGCACACCTGTCCTTTCTTTATGCGGACGCAGCGCGATGAAACCGCACTCCGAGGTGAACCGGCCCCCGACGCTAGTCGCCACTGAAGGGAAGACACGACGTTGCGGAGGTATGTAGTTTGTTTACTGCCCTCATTGTCCTCCCGGCACCAACTGCCGCTCTCTCACTCCCCCCCCCTCCCCACGTTCCACGCAGGGAACCAGAACCCACTAGCATTCTACCCAACAAAAAGACAAGAATTTATTACACAGAAAACAACGAATTCTAACATATATTCAATAAGGCACAAATACTTGATTTACGGGTGGAACTCTTTATATATTAGAAGGATTCTGCTGACTAATCCAATTACCCCTCAACTTGTTCCTTTGTGGGTTCCCCCTCCTCTCTGGGTCCCTGGGATATATGAGGTAAGTACTTCCAGTTAAATCCAAGAGAGCCTATTTACTTTCAGACAAGTACACTCACTTCTTGTGTCACGGTCAAGTGATTATCATATACATGTATTATGTACATAAGAACCACTTCAAGTTACTTTTAAAAAAAATTATGTTTATCTACCAGTCACAACTTGTGCACTTCTGTCCCCAATATGGTTCCCTTCCCTTCCTTATCCTACCCTCCACTCCTCATCCCCCACTTTCATCTTCCCTTCCCCTCCCCACTCCTCTCCTCTCCTCCCCTAGGGAAGTTGGAGTAAGAAGCATTTTTAAATGTTCCATTTCAGTGGTTGTGCTAGATTTCAAGAGAAGTAGCATCCTAGATCCAGGAAACACTCCAGAGGATGAATATGTGAGCATTCTCTACTCCTGTAGTGTGGCTAATCCAAAAGATGGACAATGGAGCTTGGCAGAGTGTAGACCTCCAGAGATAGCCAATGCTTCCATAAGGTATTTTAAAGGCTCTAGAAAGGAGAACTTTGTTTATTCTATTCTATTATTTTCTTCAGACCTATGAACTCACACAATGCCACCATGTGTTACATGATTTTGGCTCCCTTCACATGGTCTCCCGGTGAAGAACCAAAATCACATGGTGGCAGCAAAGATGAGCTGGGAACCACTGCAGAGAATGGCTTTCCAGCTATCTTTAGAGGCTGTAAGCAGCTGATGTCCATTAAGGGGTGTGAAAACATGTCAGGACATCGACAACAGTCTCTGCGACCCTCCGTCTTTTTTTGAGGGTGAAGGTGGGCTTAGTGGAGGGCAGAGTTCCTGTTAGTTGTGCACCCTCCAAGGCCCCACTCCTTCCTCACATGGTGGAATATGCTTACAAGTTGACTGGTCCAATTCTATTCTATTCTATTCTATGTCAACCCCTCCTGCTCTAGTCCATTATAGTTACCTATAAATATTGGGTTACAATACTCTATATCTAAGGAGCTTTTGGTAACATCATAATGCAGGAGGCTGAAGGATAAGTGTCCTGTAAATGTGAACAAAATTCTGGGATGGCAATTTTGGACCATATTACGTGTTACACATTATGTATTTCTTATAGTACCTGTTTGTTTTGAGGTTTTGAACCAGAAAAGGCTTTTTTCTTGAAGGTGCTGCTAACAATAGGCACTGATAAGAATTACAATGTTTACGGTTTTATTTGCCTTTCAAGAATAATTTCTTAGTAAAATATTTGTGGGGGCCAGTGGATCTTCTGTAGTCTGTGGCTCCAGCATGTACCACATAATTGTGAATTTACTGCATTCACCACACAATTTTCATAATTTGCAGGTGTCCCAACGAATGCTGATTCCAGGTCAAAATAGATGAAAATAATACTACCAGGGAATGTGCCTCCTAGATTTCTGGTTTTGTCAGATAAATAAATAAAAACATGCCATATTATTAGGCCCCCATGCTGCACAATTCAAGCAGCCCTAACAATGATGAAGGCTTCAGAGTGGTTTGGAGGCTATTTTCCTTATTTCATTGTTCCCTGTGAGATGTGGTTTTATACTACATTTTGTGCAATAAAGGCACCCTACCGTGTAATATATGTGTATTGTATGTGTATACTATATTGTATCTCCTTAGTGAGACTATTCCACATCCACAGGGAGGGGCTCTGATATTAGCATAGATGAGGAAAGAGTCTGACGTTGGCCTGTAAAGCCCTTTAGAAGCATCATTAAGGATGTTTCATTATCTCCATATTGCCAAGGTCAGGATGCCCATATTTCCTCTTTAGTGCTGCAAAGGGAATACGCTTCGGCTCTTCTATAATAGTCCAGAACACGTCCACGCAGGGAGTGATGCTAAATCAATAAAAACTCATCCGTCCACCTCCCACCTTCCCAGGGTTCCAAAGACCGCTGCAGGTTTGTAATTTACTTACCCATCTTCACTTTTCTCCCCAACGTTTCTTTTTACACCTACTCTAAAACTTTTTGTGTGAACATACATTCTGTACAGGAGGTCACATATAAAAGGCTTCAGTCTAAGAGGTTATTGATTTTAGACACAGCTGCACGTGCAGCCGCTCTCTTCCCGCCAAGGCACCAAGAGCTCAGCGCAGAGCTCAGGGAGAATGATTTGGGTTGTGGGGGGCGAGGCAGAAGCACGTCAGTGCAAACACACCCTCTCTCAAGCGGCCATATTTAAAAGGGAAAGCAGCACATTTAGGGCCTCATTACGAGTTTGGCGGAGGGGATTACATCGTCACAAAAGTGAAGGATATCCTGTACGCCATGTTACAAGTTCCATAGGATATAATGGAACTTGTAATACGTGTAACACGTTTGTGACGGATTAATCCCCTCCGCCAGACTCGTAATAAGGCCCTTAATTACTATATGGAATAAAATACTACGCACACGTTTGCCTGCGTTGCCACACTAAGGCCCAGTTTTAAGAGGGTCTAGTGCCTCCTTGCGCTGCATTAGCGTCTGTTTTTGTATGCTAATGTGGCCCAACGAGGCCAAAATTGCAGCGCCAGTTTTACAAAGTAACGCAATGCATGCATTGCGTCACTTTGTAACAGCTTGCGCCACATTATACATGCACCAGGCATAATGTATGCAAGGGGGCATTCCCCCATTGGGGGGTCAAAAAAATGGCACAAAGAATTCTAAAAGATTTTTTATCTACGTTTATTTCGGCATTTTTAACGCCTGCTCAGAGCAGGTGTTAAAAGGGGACGCACCATTACTAGTTATGGGCTCCTATATACTGTTCATGGTTAGCGCCAACATTTAGGTGCCTACCCTGAACAGTACATCAATAGCTTCAAAATTTTTGACTCTGTTGCCCCCTACCCTGCATCATGGTGCGCCGTATTTTAAATACAGCGCACACATTGTGGCGGTAGGGGGACGCTAAGAGGTGCAAGAAAAGTGACGTTTCACTGGGTAAAATGCCACTTTTCTTAAATCTGCCTATAAAATTCAATGCATTTTAGTGTTTCCCGTGTTTCGTGCAGTAAACATACATGTGGTGATGTGGGGGAACACCAGTATTTTTTGTAGATTTTAGGACAGTGATAAAAGTCCTGCTGACCGTGGTGGTAAGGTGGGCAAAAGAATGATGGGTTTTTTTGAGTGATTGCCAGGGGTTAGACTTATTGTAAACATTCCTCCCATCACCTTTTGTGTATTTAATGTAGTGCCCAGAATGGCCATGGGTACACTCAGGCATGGGTCACATGCTCACTGTGCCACTGGGGCCAAGCTACACCCAACTGACCAGCCTCAATCAGGACAAGACCAGTCTTGGGTTGCTTGTCTTCCGGTTCAGGAAGGACCTGGCCTTGCATTTCAGGCTTGGCTATTCCTAGTGAAGCAGGCCAAGTCTGATTTGTATATGTCTGTCAAATCTGAGATGGCATAGTGGGTAAAAAAAATGGTGGGTTGGAATGCTACCAGAGTGATTGCCAGTGGGTAGACATATTGCAAGCATTCCTCCCATCACCTTTTGTGTGGTAAATGTGACACCTTCAGCACAGTGTGGGGTCTGGAAGTTGCTGTATTAGCTCGTAATCAAATACCTGCTGTAGTCATATGAGATTCAGAGAAATGCATCTTCAATCTAGATGTCTCCTTGTTTTATTGTCTGCAAATTATTTAACCAGACCATAGAGGAACCAGTGCTTACGACCAGATGCCCCAACTCCATCTACATCTCCTTCCAAGAATCTACCTGCTCCACCACATTATCCGCCGCAAAGCTTCTTCCTGTCTTCGCACATCCAGAGATATCAATGTAGCAGGGTGTGAGATCCTATTATTTGGAGCTCTCTCCACTGCTGACGTAAACTGATGAAAATTACAGCTGAGAACCCATGTCCCACCTAGCCTTACGAGAACTTGGAAACCATAATCAACGGCTACAGGCATTCATTTGGATTGTTTCACTTCCTTCTTCAACAGATTTCCTCCACTACTCTCCACACCGCTTACCTCATGCTCTGAAGAGCTATGGTTATCCACATCAGCACTTTGAAGTAAAAAAACAAAATAAATATATCACCCACCTGAATAGAACTAATTTAATTGACTGAGAAAGGTGAAATGTACTCACACCTGCAGACTCTACACAAATCTCTGAGGCAAGTAGTCAACTCACTGATCTATTATACCAGCATAACCTACACGCATACCTGACTACTGTTCTCTTTTTCTCTTTGCTTATCCATGCTGCCAGTTTAGAAGTGATGTTTTTATTGCATCAAACCTAACACAACATATTCTTCCAAAACAAAGTAATGAGAGACACCCTCTGTCCGGGTAGAATGGTTCTCTGAATGAGACCAAAACCTCAGAATATCCTAGGAGGGAGAGGGAGACTGTCAAAGGCTAGTATGGCAGAGCAAGGTAAAAATATAGGATTGGCTATTTGTTCCAAAACAATCTGAGAATGAACATGTGAGTCCTGGAACTAATAGAAACAGTAAAAGGGCTATGCTATGCAAAGGTCCACATCAGCAACAAGTCAGCCATATTAGAATAGGTGCATTCGAGTTCCATAACACATTAGCTATCCTGTTCCTGGAGGTAGAAGCACACTTGTGTCTGCTTTTCTTCTTTGCACCTCTTGCATACCTACTGTCCTATTTATGTTTCAAAAGGAAGCTGTATCCTGTCCCTCTTCCTCATCCAAGATGGCGCTATTTTCAAATTTCTAATGCTGCAAAGAATATGTCTATATAATATGTGGGATTCTGCAATCCCTGTGTAAAAAAGCCTGTCTCTTATTTCTTTATAATCTGTGACATGTGATAGACTCAGTCTCTGATTAGAAAGAAATCACACCAGAATTCAACTGTCTTAACTTAACACAGTAGAGTTCTAACTTCACAATGCCTGCTGTCAGAACCAGCTGCCAAAATAAAAAGGCAGGTCAGGTCACAAAGCAGCTGTTTAAAGCAACCACAATTAAACATTGTTTTTCTTTTTTCTGCTCTCTTTTTTTACACGCCTAAAGTAGTTATAGTAAAGGGAGAATCTTTCTGAATGTTTCTACTTTGTGTCTTTTTCTAAAATTATTTGTAACCAATTCTAATATATTTTTTGCAACAATTATCCAACAGTTTTTTATGTGCTTAATTTTGCATTAGAGATTCTATGATTCCATTTATATTCTTCATGTTTGCAAACATGCTCTCTCTTATATAAAAGAGCTACACACCAAGGAATTAAGTGGTTTGTGGGAAAGGTGATGGTGTGGCCATGTATTAAAAGGAAAAAAGTACCTCATGCCATATATTATAAGGATGCAGCAAGTCACCTCGGAGTTTTATAACCATACATAGGAACTTGGCTTTCGGCCTCGTTTCCCTATATGGTCATGGAACTCCTTGGTGACTTGCAGTATCCTCACAATGTGTGGCAGGAGGTATTTTATTCCACATATAACCAATACATAGCCTAATGTTCATCCACTGAGCATAATACATTTTTGCAAATGAAATATTTCAAAGAACGAGTTGAATGTGCAAGTCCACCGCACTGCACGAAGTGAGGTCCCCAGGACCCCACGGACACAGCAAAGACTCAGGAGGGAAACAGAGGTGATGGAAAGTGAGGGGAAGGAACGCGAGAGAGAACGGAGAGAGATCAGAGAGAGAGAGGGAGAAGAAAGAGTGGAGGGGGAGCAACAGCATAGGTGGAAAGACGGGGGAGAAGGGAGTGGGGTGTTTTTTGCCAAGGTAGCTTGTTGTTACTTCTTCTTCCCAGTTTTGATGTTTATTCTCTTCCTTTCTACTAAAAGGTGGGTTACAGGCTCTTCGCCTGTTAGTAAATATGTGGGTTCATTTTGAACAGTAAAAATGTTCCCCAAAACAAGATGAGTGGCAATTACAAACAGTCGAGTGGGGGCCTCGTTTTTGCAATTCCCCGCCCCCCGGTGATGCAGACACCGTTAGGCGTGAGCCCTGCATTCGCCCTGAGCTTTTTCGGTAAGTTAACTCTATTTATTGATGGCATTTTCTTGTCCAATATATAAAGATGTGGAGTTTAGAATAGTAAATAAATAAATCTATACTTTTTTAAAAATAAATATTTACCTGACATCTGTCTTATAGTTGATATTTTTTAAGCAATCTTTTTATAGCACATTATTTTTCCACGATATTTTCACGTACAGCCATTTTGGCATTGTAGTAAGTTGCCACCTGTGATATTTGGTTAGGATTGAGCTCCTAAATAAAATAAAACTATCTTAACCTATGGGCATACTGGTGAGAGCTGCTGCAAAGTAAATACTCACTGATTAGTATCTTTCAATTACTGAGCGCTTCATCGATGTATTGATTTGGATTGTTATACATACTGATTTTCCTTCTATTTCGTCCAGTGCCAGGCTGCGGCATCCATAGTATGAATTAACTGTGCCACTTACCTGCACCATGAGGAACAAACACTTACCTGCACCATGAGGAACGACCTCAGACGGGACCCACGAGAATAAAGAAACCCACACACAGAATACATAGAAATCAAACTCAGGGTGGTCTATAAGCAAAAGAAGAAACAGACACAAATAATGAGACAGGAAATGCCAGGTTGTTCCCACTCTGGGCAGCACTGCTGGCCAAGCAGGCGCAGAAGCTGAAAGGAGAGTATTGGCAAGTCATAAAGACACCACGCAGGACAGACTGACCAGTGGATGAGAGTATTAGCAAGTCATAAAGACACCACGCAGGACAGACTGACCAGCAGATGAAAGTATTAGCAAGTCATAAAGACACCATGCAGGACAGACTGACCAGCAGATGAAAGTATTAGCAATTCATAAAGACACCACGCAGGACAGACTGACCAGTGGATGAGAGTATTAGCAAGTCATAAGGACACCACGCAGGACAGACTGACCAGCAGATGAAAGTATTAGCAATTCATAAAGACACCACGCAGGACAGACTGACCAGTGGATGAGAGTATTAGCAAGTCATAAGGACACCACGCAGGACAGACTGACCAGCAGATGAGAGTATTAGCAATTCATAAAGACATCATGCAGGACAGACTGACCAGTGGATGAGAGTATTAGCAATTCATAAAGACATCATGCAGGACAGACTGACCAGTGGATGAGAGTATCAGCAAGTCATAAGGACTCCATGCAGGACAAACTGACCAGTGGATGAGAGTATTAGCAAGTCATAAAGATCCCACCCAGGACAGACTGACCAGTAGATGGGAGTATTAGCAATTCATAAAGACATCATGCAGGACAGACTGACCAGTGGATGAGAGTATTAGCAAGTCATAAGGACTCCATGCAGGACAGACTGACCAGCAGATGAGAGTATTAGCAAGTCATAAAGATCCCACGCAGGACAGACTGACCAGCAGATGAAAGTATTAGTAAGTCATAAAGACACCATGCAGGACAGACTGACCAGTGGATGAGAGTATCAGCAAGTCATAAAGACACCATGCAGGACAGACTGACCAGTGGATGAGAGTATTAGTAAGTCATAAAGACATCATGCAGGACAGACTGACCAGTGGATGAGAGTATTAGCAAGTCATAAAGATACCACGCAGGACAGACTGACTAGTAGATGAGAGGATTAGCAAGTCATAAAGATCCCACGCAGGACAGACTGACCAGCAGATGAAAGTATTAGCAAGTCTTAAAGTCTTAAAGACACCATGCAGGACAGACTGACCAGCAGATGAGAGTATTAGCAAGTCATAAAGATCCCACGCAGGACAGACTGACCAGCAGATGAGAGTATTAGCAAGTCATAGAGACACCACACAGGACAAACTGACCAGTAGAAGAGAATATTAGCAAGTCATAAAGACACCATGCAGGACAGACTGACCAGCAGATGAGAGTATTAGCAAGTCATAAAGACATCATGCAGGACAGACTGACCAGTAGGTGTCAGGAATAAGGCTGTGCGCGGTCCAGGACCTGCCCTGACCTCTGCTTCGCATCTTTGCGGCTTATCACGCGTGCCGCTTGTCATCCCCGTTTACTCCAGAAGTGGTCATCAGTGTCGCCTGCCCTGTGGTAAAGCTCATGTAGCTGCAGGGTCAGGACATTGGTGGACAAGATGCACTTATCAATGCCATTCTAAGAATGGACTACAACTTCCAAGTTTTTAGAGGCAGCTGCCATCTTGGGGTGTGGCAGGCCTATAAAGCCCAGCCACACCCAAGCACATTGCTCACTATTTTGAAGATTTTGGTGCAGTCGGACCTCGTGGGGAGTTCCTCTGAAGAAAGCGGATTTCCTGCATGGCAGAGTGGCAGCATGTCAGAGTATCCTTGTTTCCATGGTGAATTAAAAACCGAGTAGGTCGTACTCGTTTCGGTAAGGTCTTGATGAGGTAAATCTTGAAGGGGGTTGTTTACTCCCAAAAGTAAAGCACCCCTTAGCACAACGAGCAAAGCGCTTCAGGCTAAACGAGTAAAGCGCCCTTGGCACGACAATCAAATCGCTTCAGGCTGAAAGAGTAAAGCACCCTTGGCACGTTAATCAAAGCGCTTCAGGCCACGCGAGGAAAGCACCCTTGGCACGATAATCAAAGCGCTTCAGGCCACACGAGTAAAGCGCCCTTGGCACGACAATCAAAGCACTTCAGGCCACACGAGGAGAGCGCCCTTGGCACGACAATCAAATCGCTTCAGGTGACACGAGTAAAGCGCCCTTGGCACGACAATCAAAGCGCTTCAGGCCACACGAGTAAAGCGCCCTTGGCACGACGATCAAAGCGCTTCAGACAAACCTAGTAAAGTGCCCCTTGACACAACGAGCAAAGCGCTTCAGACAAAACAAGTAGAAGCGCCCTTGGCATAATGAGTAAAGTGCTTCATGCATGACGATCAAAGCGCTTCAAGTTCAATTAGTAAAACTTTTCAGGCCTCAGTTGCAAATGTGAAAGCGCTTGAGAAAAGCAAGCTGTAGTTTCATTGTTTTTTGGGAAGTACAATATGTGAGATACATATTTAAATCTTTGTCCATTTCTAGGCTGAGATCAAAAGTTTATGTTATGAAAGCATAATTGTTAATATTCAGAGTATGATCATAGTCCAAAGCTCTTGCCATCTTTAGGTACAGAGATTGTTGTTCGTTCTTGTTCCATGATTCAAAGAAGGGGCTACGTCCAGTTCACAAAGGGTCTTAATCCGATATCACAGAGACACCTTTGTTCCAGAGTCTATTGGTGAGTTTATACTGTTATGAAAGAGTATATGCCTATTTGTCCTAACCATTTTCTTTTCAGATCTCTCTCCCTGCAGTTCCCTACCCTAATTCCCTTCCCCCCGCCTGGCTTCATCAATACTCTGTGCTCTGATAGCTTTCTGAGTTGGTGACGCAGGGAGGTGGGCCTTTTGGTCGGCAGCGTGCAGATCCTGAGGAAAGGGCACTGTGACAGTAGGTGAGAGTATTAGCAAGTCATATGGACACCATTCAGGACAGACTGACCAGCAAATGAGAGTATTAGCAAGTCATAAAGATCCCACGCAGGGCAGCCTGGTCGGTAGGTGAAAGGAGAGTATTAGCAACCCGTCAAAGAGACCACGCAGGACAGACTGACTAGTAGATGAAAGGAGAGTATTAGCAAGTCATAAAGACACCAGGCAGAACAGACTGACCAGTAGATAAAAGGAGAGTATTACCTAGTGATCAAAGACACCATGCAGGACAGACTGACTAGTAGCAAGTCATCAAAGACACCATGTGGGACAGACTGACCTGTAGATGAAAGGAGGGTATTAGCAAGTCATCGAAACACTATGCAGGACAGACTGACCAGTAGATGACAGGAGAGTATTAGCAAGTCATTGAAACACTCACCAGTAGATAAAAGGACGGACTGACCAATAGACAGACAGGCCAGTAGATGAAAGGAGAGTATTAGTAAGTCATCGAAACACAATGCAGGACAGACTGACCAGCAGATGAAAGGAGAGTATTACGAAGTCATTGAAACACCGTGCAGGGCAGACTGACCAGTAGATGACAGGAGAGTATTAGCAAGTCATCAAAGACACCATGCAGGACAGACTGACCAGCAGACAGACTGACCAGTAGATGACAGGAGAGGATAACCAAGTCATTGAAACACCATGCAGGACAGACTGACCAGTATATGACAGGAGAGTATTAGCAAGTCATTGAAACACTGCAGGACAGACTGACCAGTAGATGAGAGGAGAGTATTAGCAAGTCATTGAAACACTGCAGGACAGACTGACCAGTAGATGACAGGAGAGGATAACCAAGTCATTGAAACACCATGCAGGGCAGACAGACCAGTAGATGACAGGAGAGTATTAGCAAGTCATCAAAGACACCATGCAGGAAAGACTGACCAGTAGATGACAGGAGAGGATAACCAAGTCATTGAAACACCACGCAGGACAGACTGACCAGTAGATGAGAGGAGAGTATTAGCACATCATCAAAGACACCACGCAGGACAGACTGACCAGTGGACACAGTGATGCTTTCTGAAGAGACGCAGAACCATCTGCAGTGGAAGACGATGGCATCCTATTCTATGATGGGACCTTAGGTATCTCATTTTTTTGTTGACTTGTCTCTCTGATCTGATGCAACACCAGGTAGAATTTGACATCTGTTGCAGACAGATGGGAATATCACCTCAGTCTGTTTTGTGCCAGCAGTCCTGATCATACTGGGCTTAAAGAACACAAAATAGTGAGAATCTGCCACCAACCCCCGGGTTTACTCCCTTGTATGGGTGACATTTTACATATTTTTCAGCTCAAAAAGATTCCAGAGAGTAAACCGGGATACCTGTGGCGCCTTTTGCGTTATTGCAATTCGCATTTTTATTTTTCTAATTTTGTAATACTTTGGTCCATGAAGAAATCCCCCTCCCTACGCCCCCAGCGGTTTGGTGGGGGTTCCCTTTCCGTTTCCTCTCTGGAAAGGGATTGACTTCTCCACCTCACAGGAGTGAATCTCTGAAGCTCTTCTGCTGTTTCCATAGTGCGAAGAGGTAATGAACAAGTTTGTAGGTGTTGCCAAACTTTCCAAAGCATCTCAGCGCTTCCTGACTCCGGAAAAGGACATCCTCAAGTATTACCCCAGACTAGGGTGGTAGGGACATAAGCGAGTGCCTTCATTAGACTAAATTCACCTTTTGCAAATTGCAGAGAACCTTTGTAGTGTAAATTGACAGTTTGGACATATAGAACTTGAACATGCAGACTGACAAATGTCATTGTGACCCTGGCACCTTGTGTAGTTATATTGGAAGTCTCAACAGAGACAGTTGCCACAGAATGTAAGTTATTAATTTATTTATTCAAAAAGGCGCTGAGAAGCTAGTCGGTTCTGTGGCACTATGTTGTGATTTGTTTTCATTTTGTCATTTGTATGGCTCTTAAACCCTCGAGTATTCATCTCCGCAGTCCGTACAGCAAATGATTCCCCCTATCTTTGTATTCAGCATCCGTGCAGGGCATTAAACCTCCCTTAGGCCTGAAGGCAGCGATCGAGCAATGTGCTTTGGCGCGTGGCATCCTGGGACCAGGTGACAGCCCGTTGACGAATGGTCAGCCCATTAAGGCGGCCAGCCAATGGGAGAGGCGCCTGTTGCCATGCGAGCTGCAAAGGGGTCTCCACTGAAATGAAATTTAAATGGAACCACTTGAATGCCGAGCTAAAAAGCAAAGGTTTGAGAGCGGTTTTATTGTGGTTTAAAAGTCAAATGTGCGTTCTGATGGGGCATCGAGGATGCCTGGGAACCGCAATAAGTCCCCCAAGGGATGCGCTAAAGAATTTCATCACATTGTCACCGACCTTGAGTTTCTCGCAGTACCAGTAGTAACATTCCTTTCATCCAGGAAAGCGACCCGGGAAACAGGATTGTTCAAAGTGAGTAAAACCAGAATAAAAACTATTTGCCTTCAAGGGAGAAGGAAGAGGACATTAGCATCTGTAAAATGTATTCCTATTATACCTCTTTGTTATCCTTGCTTGATTTCCAATCCTAATGTTCTAATTACAAAGGAAACTCATAATTTTATTAAAACATGGAAAACCGTATTTGGCATTTACCTTCTTCACCAGAATATTTCAGCACCAAAAAATCTAAGTTTGGTTCCAAGGCAGAATACATCCAACTTCCCGAAAACCCCAAATGGCAGATGGCAAACCACCAATGAAAATTGTACACACTTATTAAACACACCCAGATCTTGATGCTGTTACTCTACTGCGCCTTCAGATCAAAGGTATTGCACCTTGAAGAATCGTATAAACCAGTGGTTCCCGTCCTTTTGTCTTCTGTGGACCCCCAATTTATCATTATTGGAATCCAGGAACCCCCATTGAATTGTTATTGGAATCTGGGCCTCCCATCGCGTCATCACTGGAAGCCAGGGACCCCGGCCTAAACACTGTCGATGATTTGAACTGCAAAGCAATACACAAAAATACAGAAACATGCACAAACGATAACATATTATATTTAATTTGCAAACAAATACAAAAATAAAAATATTAATTGTAATAGGAAGGTTGGAGCTTTTCTAAATTGAATTCAAGCCACACATTGTCTATCTTGTGTTCTGTTTCATGTGCCTGCACTGCTCCCACAAATCAGTGTGAGGATACTAATTTAATTTTTAGCCTCCAATTTCAAATTCCCTGAAATTTACAATACTTTTTAAAAGTTTCATTTGTACACTTAGCCTGTACACTTTATTAATCTGTTCATAGTAGTTAATTTTCTAAGCAGTCATACATCCCTGAGGAGGCTTCGTGGACCCCCAGTCATTAAGCTCAACAACAGATTGTCATGCCGTCATCCACATGATATGGAGGCCACCTTAAGGGCACCAAGTTCACTTGTCATTGTGTACACAGTCTGTCATTCACAAAGAGGAACACATTCACAGCCACAAAACGCCCCCTTTGGGCAGGTCATTCACACTGCAGTGCAACACTACACAAAACACACATATGCACAACTTAGGCACATGGACAGTGAAGTGTACACAACATCATCTCACATACCACCAACAACACAGCAACATCACATCTACAAATACAACTGACACGCTTGTATTCCTTCCTTGCCATAGACTGTTGTCAAATTCAACACACATATGGATGGATGTGCCGTGGAACACAAACATCACTCCCATTAAACAGCTGCCCTGTAATGGACCCACACATCACCCACTTTGTAACACAATGGAAGAACAACAATGAGATGCATAATAGTCAGAGTGAGAAATAATCAAAGCTCACTATGCAAACAATACCTACACAATAGGGGTGGGGCATCAGGAGCACTCAGGGAAGGATGCTGCACTGGGACATATATACCTTTGCACACACCCCTAAAACAACATTTGCACAGGAACTGGCCCTTCAGGTAGCTCTGAGACAAACAATACTAGAGCCAAGTGACATGCCTATCTGCAGAATGTGGAGTGCAAGTCAAGAAAGCATATACAACAGCAACAGCGTTGGCCATACATCTAGACAAAGTAGCTGCTAGATAAACACATGAACATGGACACATGCTCAGTCAAATGCAAAGGAAGCTAGCACAGTTGAACACCCTTCATGTCTGCACAAACAAAACCCGAGCTCCCACACATAAGGTGAATATACAATCCATATCAGGGGGACCAGCACTATACATGCTGACACTGGCCAACACAAGATGAAATACTTACCATATCAAACATAACACAATGCAAAGACACCCCAATCGCATTAACACCCGTTAGAAATGGGGTCTCTAGTTGGCAGTTGGTGGACACTGTCCAAGTAGGGACCCTGTCTCTGGTCAAGATAAGGGAGATACCCGCTCAGATAACCCCTGCTCACCCCCTTGGTAGCTTGGCACAAGCAGTCAGGCTTATCTCAGAAGCAATGTGTAAAGCACTTGCACATAACACACAGTAATAAATGAAAACACTACAAAAGGACACCGCACCAGTTTTAGAAAAATAGCCAATATTTATCTATATAAAACAAGACCAAATATGATAAACATCCAACTTACAATAATAAAAATATGAAATATGAATTCTGCAAGATTTACTCAAAAATACAGTTCCTTGAAGTCGACAGCTCCACCTGGGGCTATCACAGTGTTGTGATCAATAAAACCAACAGTTCAGGCCGGCCACGGCATCGCGGGCCAGCCACGGTGTTGGGGAGACCCGCAAACAGTACCTTTGGAATTGCAGGGTGTCGTGATCCTCGCGGTGAGCTCCGGAGAACGGTGTCGCTGGCATCGCAGTGTCGGTTCCGGAGTCTGTGCGGGTCATTGGGCCCTTGAAGTCACACGCATTGCGGATCAAACTCCGGGCTGATGAAGTCAGGATCGCTGGCGTGGATGGCGTCGGGCTGCAGTGCAAAGCAGGACGATGCGACGTGCGGTGCCCACAGGTCACAGTGCAGGCAGCGGCGCAGGTGACCAGTGGTGTCGGTGAGACCAGGGCTACAGTGTGAAGTGGAGCGGTGCGACGTGCGGTGTCACCAGGTCATGGTGCAGGCAGCGGCATCTTTGTTGCTGAAGCTCTGTTGTCGGTATGCCCAAGCCAGCAGTGAAGGACGGGACAGTGCTTCGTGTACCTCAAAAGCGGTGTTCACAGGGCACAGTACAGGCAGGATGCCCGGTGAAGACACTGGAGTCGATGATGCTGGCGTCGGTGGAGCGAGGCTGCTGTGCGGGATGGGATGTGTTTCGTGTACCACACGAGCGGTGTCCGCTGGAGTGCCGTCGTCGAGGGTGCCCAGGCTGCGATGAAGGCGTCGGTGAGACCAAGTTTGTGGTGCAAACCGGGTAGTGCGGACCCGTGCGACGTCGGCAGGTCATGGTGCAGGCCAGCGGCGACGTTGGCAGTGTTTCAGTGGTTTCTCCTCTTGAACAGCAACAAAACACACACTTCCCACTATTGCAGGTCGAGGAAACTGAAGTCTTTGGTGTCCCTGAGACTTCCAACAGGAGGCAAGCTCAACTCCAAGCCCTTGGAGAACTTTCTCAAGCAGGACACATAGCAAAGTTCACCCTTTGCTCTCTTGTAAGGCAGAAGCAGCAACTGCAGGCCAGTTCAACAAAGCAACACAGAAAAGGGACAGTACTCCTACTTCAGCTCTTCTCCTGGGCAGAGGTTCCTCTTGATTCCAAAAAGATTCTAAAAGTCTGGGGTTTTGGGTCTTCTTCTTATACCCCTTTCTGCCTTTGAAGTTGGCAAACTTCAAAGCAAAGTCTCAAGTGTTTGCAAGATCCTTCCTTGTACAGGTCAGGCCCCAGACTCGCACTAGGAGGTTGGAGACTGCATTGTGTGAGGGCAGGCACAGTCCTTTCAGGTGTAAGTGACCACTCCTCCCTTCACTCTAGCTCACACAATCTAAAAAACAACTTCACTAAACGATGTGTTTTTAAATTGTGAGTTCAGAGACCCCAAACTCCATATTTCTATCTGCCCTCAAAGGGAATCTGTGCTTTAAAGCTATTTAAAGGCAGTCCCCATGTTAACCAATGAGGGAGATAGTCCTTGCAACAGTGAACCACACATTTGGCAGTATTTAACTGTTAGGACATGTAAAACACACCAGTACCTTTTAAATACACTGCACCCTTCCCATGGGGCTACCTAGGGCCTACCTTAGGGGTGCCGTACATGTACTAAGAGGAAAGGTTTGGGCCTGGCAAGTGGGTACATTTGCAAGGTTGAATTGGCAATTTAAAACTGCACACAGAGACACTGCAGTGGCAGGTCTGAGTCATGTTTACCGGGCTACTGATGTGGGTGGTACAATCAGTGCTGCAGGCCCACTAGTAGCATTTGATTTACAGCCCTTGGCACCTCTGATGCACTTTACCAGGGAATTACCAGTAAATCAAATATGCCAATTATGGATAAACCAATCAACAGTACAATTTACCTAGGGAGCACTTGCACTTTATCACTGATTAGCAGTGGTAAAGTGCGCAGAGATAATGAACCAGCAAAAACAGACCTGAAAAAATAGGAGGAAGAAGGCAAAACGTTTGGGGATAACCCTGCAAAAAGGGCAATTTCCAGCACAACCCCCTCCCAGCCTCAAGCCAGGGTAGGCCAATCAATACCTTGCTGGATTCCCCTGCTCAGGGTGATAGAACCTGGACAATGGCCCACTACAGCAGGGGCTCTTGCCAGTTCTATGCTTCTCTGAACCTAGGGGGATCCCTCGGTCCACACTCCCAGGGCCCACTGAACTAACCCGGGGGAACCCTTCTCCTCATCTGACGACCCCATCTGTGCAGCATCTAACCTTCGCTTGCTCACAGATGCATCCCAGCAAGCAGACAGTACAACCAGGACCAACAGTGTGATGTGCCCCTTTATACCCCTGCGGTCTGACTTCAGTTCCTCTCCCAGGGAAAACTCTGACCACAAGGATTACAACCAACAGAGGCCACTGACAGCTGTCAGTGTCAAGAGCCAGGCCCCAGGCCATCCTAGTGTCTCTAGTCTCTGTGGTTTTGAAAAGTGGGGGACCGTAACCCCAGGTGACTTGGACCCTTTTCCCACTTCACCTCCTACCAGTTCAGGGGTGGTATCCTGAGACTGGCCACTCGCTGTTGGGTCTGTACCCTCAGGCTGAGCAGGGGACAGGAGAAGGCTCTTCCTCCTCCTGTCCCTTTTGCTGGGGTCTGGTACCTTCCGCCTTGGAGTGGTACCCCCAGACAACTGAACTGTGAGGGCACCTCTGGGGGCCACCTATCCCAGTTCCCCTGACACCTGGGGGAACTCATTCCCCAGAAGGCAGTCTATGGGCATCTGGGGACTGACTATGACCCACCTCTGGGTCACCTCCCCACCTCACTCTAGGGATACCAGGACTATGGGCGGAAGAAGTCCTGCCCATGGGCTTGTGTCACCCTACACACCTGGCTGGTGTACTGCTCTGAGGAGACACGCCTTTCCACCATCATGGTATGGCTAGCCCCACTGTCCCTCAGAACAGTGACTGGGACCTAATTCACAGTCACCTGGTGGAAGTGATGACTCCCACCCTCAGGGATCACCAACTCACCGTCTGAGTCTACCTCCCAACTAAGGGACATCATGCCGTGGTCTATGACCTGTCCCTGGGGGCAACCTCCCCCGAAGGCCACATTGGCCACCTCTGTAGAGTGGCCACCAGTGGGGGTTGTCTTAGGACAGACAGAGTCTGCATTCATGTTTCCTAACTGGGAACACTCAAAGCACAGGGGTTGAAAATGGGGTGCCTGTGGCCACCTCCCACCAGACCCTCCCTCCTTCCTGTCAGAAGGGACCTGGGACCCTTTTTCTCCCCCTTATCCTGGGACCTGTCTGTGTCTCCCTTGACCTCCCTCTCCTTCTTCTGGGAGCCCTGCCCAGCTTTGCGGAGTCTCCCTCGTAAACCTTCTTGTGGACCCAGGTAATCACCCAGAGGTCTGCCTCCATAGCAAGCTTCCTGGGGTCAGTCAGCTTACTATCAGTTAAGTGCTGGCGCCGCTCTGCAAAACACAGACTAAACAAGTGCTCCCATGCACTTAAGTTGTACAGCCCCTGAAAATCTGTCACATTACTGCCTTTCGCCCAACCATCCAGTGCTCTGCAAAAAGAATCTGCATATTCTAACCAGGTCTGGGAATCAGTTTTCTTACTTTACCTAAAATGATCCAGGTACTTGTCAGGACTGAGACCATACCTAGTGAGAAGGGCATCCTTCATGTCAGCGTAGGTGAGGTTGTATCCCTTACCCAAAGCTAGCAAAGTGTCCCTCCCCTCCTCTGTGAAGTGGTTCCACAATCCTGCCCCCCAATTCTTCTCAGGGACCCCTTTCATGTGGATGGATGCCTCACATCCCTGAAACCACCTCTGTATGTCATCTCCCTTCTGTACTCTCTCCCTACATTCTTAGGAATGTGCACAATTATGTCTGGCAGCTATGAGATATTGCTGCCACCATCATTGCTGGACCTGCTCCTCAACTCCAGCTCTTTTACTTTAAGATGATGGTCCAAGAGCATTTTCTTCTCCTCCATTTTCAATCTCTCCAACTCAATCTGGTGCCTCCTGGCTTCTCTCCTGTCCTCCAGCTCCTATGGAGTCAGGCTCTTAGAACCACTACTGCTGTCTGACCTTGGGGTACCTCCCCCCCTAGCATCTCCTGCACCCTCAGCACATCTTCTCCTGGATTTGGCCCCATAGACTCCCCCATTGGATCCACTGTCTGCCCACTGGCACTTCTAGCTGCTACCCAGGCCCTCAGCGCCTTTTTTTGTGAGGCCTCTGACCTGGACTTTGAGGCTTTTACAAACTGCCTTCATTTCCTTCACGTGTAGGTTTCCAACCTATCCTCCTCAAAATCCAAATCCTGGGATGCAACTGACGATGCTCCTGACTGAGACATGATGTTGTTGGAGTTCACTTGAACTCAAGATCAAAAATAGGTCAAAAAAAAAAAATAAAAAAAAAATCTGTATGTGGCATGTAGTAGTCTGCAATATGGTAGTAGTGTACACCAATCACTGTAGGTCAAGTGCAAATGCAAGTCCTATCCTCACCGCTGACAACCAGTGTTAGAAATGGGGTCTCTAGTTGGCAGTCAGTTTGCACCCTGTCCAAGTAGGGACTCTGACTCTAGTCAGGATAAGGGAGATACCCGCTCAGATAACTCCTGCTCACCCCCTTGGAGCTTGGCACGAGCAGTCAGGCTTATCTCAGAAGCAATGTGTAATGCACTTGCACATAACACACAGTAATAAATGAAAACACTACAAAAGGACATCACACCAGATTGAGAAAAATAGCCAATAATTATCTATATAAAACAAGACCAAAAATGATAAACATCCAACCTACAATAATAAAAATATAAATTCTGCAAGATGTACTAAAAAATACAGTTCCTTGAAGTCAGTAGCTCCACCTGGGACTATCATGGCATCGTGATCAACAAAACCAACAGTTCAGGCCGGCCACAGTGTCACGGGCCAGCTATGCTGTCGGGAAAAACCGCAAACAGTACCTTTGGAATTGCAGGGCGTTGTGATCCTCGCGATGAGCTCCAGAGAGTGGTGTTGCTGGCGTCGCGGTGTCGGTGCAGGAGATGGTGCGGGGGTCGTCAGGCCCTTAAACGCACACACATTGAGGATCGAACTCCGGGCTGATGAAGTCAGGAGTGCTGGCGTGGATTTCGGGGCAGCGGTGCGAAGCGGGACGATGCGACGTGTGGTGCCCACAGGTCATGGTGCAGGCAGCGGCTCGGTGATGGCGTCCAGCGGCGTTGGTAAGACCAAGGCTGCGGTGTGAAGTGGGGAGGTGCGACGTGCGGTGTCACCAGCTCAAGGAGCAGGCAGCGGCGTTGTTGTTGCTGAAGCGCTGTCGTTGGTAGGCCCGAGCCAGCGGGATGGGACGTTGCTTTGTGTACCTCACGAGCGATGTCCACAGACCATTAGTCCTTTGTCTGTTGGAGTGACACAGAGTTTTGAGAGCACCTGTAGAAGGCCTTCTGCCCAATGGGAAACTACATCACTGTACCCATTTTGGTCATGCAAACACATATGTGGATGAGTGGTTGTACCCAACCACATGTGGTTTCAACGTAACTGCAAGCCATTCTATGATGCATACCAACAGTTAGTTGAAAACCCTTCATTACACATGTGCAGTGCACATTGTTACATAATGCCACATCAATGGCCCGGAAATGCACATTGAGGCTAAAAAATCTAGTCATACACGTCTTGTCCCTCAATGGTGACACACTCCTGCCTGTGGCACCACATGAAATGTACTCCCATTGCAAAAGTCCTATTCCACACACAGGTTTTCCGTGCATATAGATGTGAGGGAATGCAGGAATCATTCCATGAGCTCAGGCAAACCATGCACGAAACAGCAGAGTAAATTATTTGTCAAAAGAGAAAGGGACACGTGCCAACATGTAGGCACAAGGAATGTTGGTAACAGTGATGGCACACAAATCATGTCCATGGACATTTCCCACTTACCAAGGGAAAATATTTATATGTAGCTGCACCCAAAGAACACTGTATCCTCTGTCATATGGTTGACAGACAGTAGTGAGGCACCAGCACCCATCACACGCTGAAGACAGGTAGCCTCTGGGTGGCAGATGACAAAAAAACTAATTTGACTGGACACATGGCTGAGGACAGTGATCCATCACTTCCTTTCCTTTGGCCTGTAACACTGAGGAGTAGTGGTCTGTTGTATAGAATTTACACCCACTACAGTAACTAACAGTACTTGATTGATCAATGTACACAGCCATATGTTGTCCTTTGAGAGCAAATTCTTGAAGGATTGTACACAGTTCTGTCCTAGGTCCCAGGACCAATAGGCAAGGCATATCAGTATGTACCACATTACATATCTACACAGTAGCTCACCTACTGTGTCACACATGGCACATCCCTAATCATCAGGGGGAGATGTCAGAACCTAACACATTAACATGGCGATGTGACAGGCAGGATTATTCTGCTGTGGTCCCCTCAAATGCCCATCAAGGTCTGGGTATGCCACCACCAGGATGGTGACATTTAGCGGGGTCTTGGCCCTACGTCCATCCTGCCCTTGTTGGGAGGACAGCCCCAGCTCGACCTCAACGATATTCCAGGCCTTGCGTATCAGGTCCTTCCACCTCTTGCGTCAGTGGGTGCTATGTCAGATGTGGACCCTCAGGGTCCGCACCGTCTAGGCGATGGCTCTCCATATCTCCTTCTTATGATGGGGATAGACCTGCATGGGTGCAAAACACAAATCAAGAGATTACAATCACAAATCACACATATGTCAGAAACAACGAGCTAGAATTTTTTAATTGGTTAACACCACAAGTGTAAATACAGAGGCTCATAAGTACAGGGACATGACTACAGACATATATAACCACCAGAAGACTAACACACCACCCGGCTCGTGTCCTACAGTGACTAAGCAGACCTACTGACATCAGGTAGCCCATGCTAATGCATCAGGTACTGTGATGTGAGCCACAATGTAACACTAAAGATATATGTGGCTCCTGAAGGCCAAACTCCTGAGGCCTGACTAGACCAACACATTCACAGTCTGTGAGATTGACTCACATACTGCCATAGTACAGACTTCACCCTTACACTTAAGTGACAATGAAGGGTCTGGCATGGTGGATACAGAAAGTGTTTTCCTTGTGGATGTGTAGACATGTGGCCTGCCAAATGCAGACTGATGACACTTCAGGGATTAGGTTCTGCGGTATATACCTGTACCCCAGAGCACTCCTTTGGACATATGTGTCTATTCTACAGAGATGGCATCCACCATACAAAAGTATGTATTGTACAATTTTTGCTATGTGACCAAGCTGCTGAGTCACGTTATGGTCTACCAGGAATCAACATGCTGTTTGCACTGTGGGTCATCAGTGCAATAAGCCAGTATAGGACACATTTGACTTCTATGAAGGTGAAAACAGAGCTGTGAGAATATGAGACCTGTCATGAGTCAAAGACACACATTGAGAATGATGCAAAATGCACATATGGACTAGTGATTTACCTCAGTACTCATTCCTACTCAAATCAATGGACTGAGGCATTCAGGACAGGTTTTGCCACCAGGGCCTCATATTGGCCACATGCCAGGATCTGCTAGTGTACAGGGACAGGGAGTGGGCTTAGTGGCACAGATGCATCGCCACAGTGACTCGACCACCGCCCTGACTATGTCCCATACTGGAAAATGCATTCGACAGGCCCTTGTCTCTGCAGGCTGAGCATACATAACCTACATGTCACTCCATATCCATCACTTCCATGCATGGCAGTGCATCATGTGGCCATCAGCAATTTGGCATGTGGTGTGTGTGGCAACCTAAAGGGTACAGTGAGTCCGGATCTGCCTTCCAGACTACAGTTTGGCAAGGCTAGATATGGGGTGAAAAATCTGTAGTACTATACACATTGCTTACAAGATCCTCAAATGACTCAGACAAAATCCATACACAGCTCATGCTGTTATGCACATATATGTTGGCTAACATTTACAAACACTGTAAAGAAAAAGATGTCCATGCATGGCAGCAAAGGCTCTAGATATGTGCATCAAGGAGGATCTAGGACCCCAAAAACCTCACAAAACACAATATGACTGAATTTAACATATAGTACTGGCCACCAATACCTGCACCATATACATTCTATCCCATTGATGGCACACAGAATGCAACAACAGGCACACAAGAAGTCTAACTGGCACACAGGGGCACATTGTAGCCTGTGAGGAGAGAAAGGATGGTGTTGAACAGTATCAATTGTGCCTATGAGACTCTTACCTGCTCCTCTGGTGAGCCATAGAGCTGTTGATACAGGGGTAGGACTGCATCAACTAGCTTCTCCAGCTCCTCTGGAGAGAAGGCAAGGACCCTATCACTACCTGGATGTGGCATGATTGCTCACAGAGGCGGCACACAGCAGCTCAGGTCGTGGAGGTGTTGCTGACAACAGCGGCAGGAGTCAAGTGAGTGAATTTGACCAACATGGCGGTCACGTCTGCCTTGTACCTGATCATCACCGCTGAGGGACTCAGCCATTGGGCCATGACCATCACAGGCTACAATGTTAGTCTATGGCTGTTTCTGCCACGGTTGCAACCGCCTTCCCGCCTGACGACTTCCACCAGTGGTCGTGGACGGTTTCTAATGTTTAGTGGAGTAGGTCAGACATCTACCATTTTGGCAGCATGAAATGCTGTATTAGGGTTTATAAACTGTATCACACCTGTAATATATGCCATGCAGGTCCTTCTACTTAACCACCATTGTAGTTTGTTGCAGGTCATAGATGACATTTAACAACGGTCCATGGTCCACCACCGCCGACAGTCATTTTGGCAGTCAGAATAAACAGTCACATTTTGAGGGGCAATTGTGGAGGACATCATTGCGTTTTGTCCAAATCCATGCTGTGGGCATGTGTTGAAAACCATGGGGGGATCACATGTGAACCTTGTGTAGTTGCCAGTTGTGATAAGTACTATCCAGTCAGAAATGCTTTGTCACATGAGCTTGTTGGCATGCATCATGTATGTTGCTGTGGATACACTGACTAATGTTACAAATCATGTCTTGTCACACATAGGTACCCTGGGAGAGGGAGGATGTGGCAACCTCCAGTCTACCATCCACTGCCAGACCTTCAGACCATGCAGCAATAGTATTATGTTATACTGCCTGGATAGGCAAACAATAGTGGACTTATGCCATCAGTTGGAACCAGATCTGATGCCAGCTATTAGTTATCACCCATTGTACAAGTCATGTCCTTATACTGCACTTCCTAGCCAGAGGGTTCTTCCTACATACAGTGACCCTATCTGCTGGGATGTCCCACCCTATGCTCAGACAGCTATATCAGACTCCCCCGACTTGAGGATTTAGCCAATGTGAAGGCTGACTTCTATGGTTTTGTCTGCCTTTCACATGTGGTGGGACCATTCTTGGCCCACGAGTTGGCTTGGTGCAATCCGCAGGCCACTGAACAAGTTTATCCCAACAGATATGACATCAGCCTGCAAGTTGTCCGTTTGGGGGATCTCTACATCTCACATGTCTGGGCTCGTTATCCGGGTTCACAATTCCTTTATAATGTGGAACAGCACCATACCCCAGATGATGTCACAATTTGACCCAGAGAGGTGCTGGCTGGTTGGTAAGTGATGTCTGACGTGATTGTGTGTGTGCAAATGTCAGGTGCTACAATTATGAAGTGAACACTCATTGCTGCACTTATGTTCCATTCCTTGACAGCAGACTCCGCATATCCAAACCATCCTTGGTTGTTGGCGCAACTGATGAATCCAACTACCCCAAGGGAAGGCGGCTTCAATGAGGCCCATAGAAGAACACGGCGGCCAGTGAAGTGGGCTTTTGTGCTCTTGAAGGCCAGGTTTCACTGTCTTGACTGGACTAATGGAGCCCTACTCTACTCTTGCGGGAAAGTGTGTCAGATCGTTGTGGCACACTGCATGCTCAGCAACATTGCCCTGTGGAGGAATATGCCATACATCCCAGAGGAGAGGGGGCCTGCAGTGCCACCAGGTGAGACTCCTGAAATGCCAAGTGAGGATGACAGTGGTGAAGAGGAAGGAGCAGACTTGCGGATAGATCTCATCAAGAGCTACTTTTTATGAGTGTAAGTATGTTGTGTGATGTCATGACTGTGACTGCACGATGAACTGTAGTTGTGAGAATGTGTGGAGTTAAGTGTTTTAGAAACAGCCAGGCAGCTGGTACTCTGCAAGTTATGCTTGATAGGATAGCTCCTGACACATCCCCACCTCAATGATGTTGCTTTGTTTGTGTCACTTTCCAAGCAATAAACTTTATTTTCCAGTTGCTTGCTATGTGACTTGTGTCATAGGTATGGTTTCAAGCCTATACTCCTTGTTTTGTTCTTTGTACAGGTACCTTCACCATGGCATCTTCATGTGGGCATTTTAGAGTTGTGACATTGGCAGGCACCTTATTCTGTTCTGACAGACACAGTGGACATAGACTGTTCTAGGTAATGTAGGTCACAGAGTTTGGATGTATGTTCTGTGCCAAGACAGTTTGCACAGTGTGTGGGTGGAGTTACAGAAGTGCACATTGCACTTGTTCTGTGTCTTCTGGTGGGCCTGATGCATCATTTGTGTCATCATGTGGTCTGAAAATATGTAGTACTAGCTTTTTTTACCAAGTCATTTTTTCGTTCACATTGGCTAAACTCTCTTTTTGTTTGACCTGTATATAGCTGTAGATGTGTTACATCATTGAAGGCCACAGTGTCTGTGCCACAAAACTGGCATATGTTTGTGTCATACCACCAGATGCTTGAACATTGGATTATGATATCCCTGCAGTCAGGGATTGTTGTACTGCCTCTGTTTGTATCTTGGATTATGCGATGATGGATTACTTTGGTGTGGTATGTGATAAGACTCAAGCTAATGACATCAACCACTTTAATGTTTGCCTATTATACAGGGCAATGGCTGACAACTCCCTTCCTTCCGTGGTCTGGGGGGTCTGTGCCTTGAAATATGTACTTTGACTCAGTATGAGTCACACATTCTTATTTCTAAAAGTCTAGACATATTGACAGCCTATGTGCTGTACACTGGAATAAAACGTTTGGGTTTGACCAGACCCTCGTATTAATGTGTTGGTGTGTAATGGTTGTAATTGTGAACTGGACACCATGTACCTGTAGCATATCCCTGCTTGCACAAGTAGCTTGTGTCTTCACCGTATGGTTCACATGGTCTTACATCTCTACATAGCGAATTGTGAAAATTAAGCGAGTAGGCAATGAGTTCATGATGGGTGAATATAGCACAATGCTAATCCAGAAAATACATTTTGGACAGAAAGAAAAAGTTGTAAAGAGAAGGGGACAGTCGTGGTGAATGAAATCATTGGAGTATATGCTGCACCATTGGTAATCCAAAGTCCACAGTACTCCTCAAGTTGGAACTGGTAGGTGGTTCAGGATCACTCAACAGTGAAAGCGTGGCACACAAAGCAGGTCCTTTAGCAAGAGGTCACTTGCTGGCAGTGGTAGGCGTCTTGCCATTGGCACCTCCTAGATTCTTAGCTGGACGTACCTGCGTACGGGGGCGGGATCTACTGTTGCCAAGGCAGGGGTGGCTGAGGCTAGTTCTTTCTCTGGCAGGGCCTTCCTTCCAGTGGCTGGCACTGATGTAGATGTGCCTGGTGTTGATGAGCCAAAGGAAGGGGTCAACTGTTTTTCAAAAGTCCTGCTCAGGTTATTGTGAATGTCCCTCAGCACCCTTGTTAGGGAGACCATGTTGGTATAGTGGGCCTCCAACTGTTACCTCATGTTTATTTGTATGTCCCTCTGTAGCTGCTTGATTTCCCAGAGTTCCGTCAACACCTGGCCCATCACACCTCGGGACTCATGATAGACCCCCAAGATGTGACTGATGGTGTCCTGTCCGACAGCAGCCCCATAGGCCTCACCCCGGTGGCCTACAGCATCCCTCCCACGCTCCCTACCCCCACGGACATGTGCCCTTGCCCCAGGGTGCCCTCTCCAACTTGTACCTTTATCCTCATTGTCAGAAGTGTACCGCTGCAACTCAGGATCCAGGACTGGGAGCACCAGATTGTAGACACTGTGCTAGGGACACAGTTTGGGGGATGAATGGTCATCTGTGATGATGAGGCAACTGGGCTGGGAGGTGACGTTGTAGGCACAGTGAGACTCACTGTTGCCGTCTGACCAGGTTGCCCATATGGGCCAGAACCGTCCTCCACGTCCAGGCGTCCAGGAGTGTCTTGTTCACTGAGGGCTTGATCCAGGGAGGTAGTTGCAGTCTCTTCTGTGGCCTCTGTATATTCACCTGTTGATGTAAAATGTACAATGTTACTGGTTGTTTTGTGACATCTACCTCCAATGGTTTAGTGTTACAGTAAGCAGAGACCTTGTACAAACTCGTCTGACCACCAATCTTGTAATCAGGCCCTTAGGGACCAGTGTCACTTAAATTTCTAGAAATTCAGTAGACAAAGATATCAAGTACCACTCACTCTATGATAATAAGATCACTACTTATAGTATACGCTGTTTACTAATCACCTGAGACTTACCTCAAACCTTAGGGTGTCTGGACAAAATATTTAGGGGCATATTTACAAGCTTCTAGCACCACCGGAGCATCACTTTTTGTGACACTCCAGTGGCGCTGTGCACTGTGCCATATTTACAAGGCGGCGCTATGCCACTTTTTGTGGCTTAACGCCGCCTTGTAAATATGGGCCCCTCTGACGCAGTTTTCTGTAGGGGTGGATGGTGAACTCTGCTCCGTCAGCGGAGTTTGCAGAATTTTTGCACTCCACACTCCATTCAGAGCAGATAGTTTGGTAAAAACTCTGCCATCCGCCGGCGGAGCGGAGTTACCAGTGTGCTGACCCCTACATTTTCAAATACGCCATTTGATTGGTTAAAAAATGTGGCTGTCTTAAAAAAAGATGCCCATCTGTAACCAAGGGAACCATCATTGCGCAAATCTACAAAAAGAACACCTCGCTGCTTTGGAAGAAACTACCTACAGCACTGGAAATAAATACGGCCACACCAGAACATCTGGTCAAGCCACTTAAGTTATGAGTCGGTTTAGTGTAACCAGAGTTGTCCGGGTGGAGGCAAGAAGTGCGATTGTGATCTGTGCCAAGTGGCACAGCTATGCCCTGCTATTGGAGAGCGCCATGCACCTGTCCTGCCAGGCGAGGACCTGGCCAAGTCATACTCAGGAGACTAGTCACTTGAACCATGCCCTGCAGAAGGTCCAAGGGGAGGCGAAGGACGCGCGTCTGAGGTACTGGACTGTTTGAGGTGTGTATGTCCTCCTCCTGCCTATCCCTTTTGTATCTGTAAGTTTGTCCTACCTGTCCCTCTTTTACCTGATAATGACTCGGTGCCGGAGGGAGTATTTAGTGTATGTGTGTACTGCTGTTTCCCATGCGCAGTTGTACCTAGTGCAGCGAGATCTGGCGTCTCTCCATGTCTGAGACATATGCGACACTGAGGTAGCTAATGAACTCACTGAACTGGTACAGGTGCAGTGCTGAGGGGGCTGGTAAACTTGTACAGGTGCAGCTCTGAGGGGACTGATGAACTCGTTCAGGTGCAGAGCTACGAGCGGTGGAGCCTGGAGCAAGCAAACGGCATGAGTCAAATCTGTTTTGAAAGTGAGTGGTAACTGGTAAGGAGAGAGAATAGTAACACAACCCGAGGACGTGTTTGGCTAGTCTGTTATTGAATAGGGTTCCTGGAGTAGAGCCATGGGTTGGGCAAGGAAGTAAATGCCTTGATTTTAACATCAGATTACCCCTAACTACACTCTTTGCACAGAGAACCATACTCTGCACACGCTTCTCTCACCATGGTGGCCAGGCAATATGATTCTGCAGAACACATAGGCAGAGCAAAATGCCATGAATGATTTTTTATGTGCAGGAAAGTGCCAAACAATCAATCAGTAATGACGTTTTGCTACTTCTATTGGTACTGCATTCTTCAGCACACATAGAAGTGCCAAATCGCCATTGTAGATTGTTTGTATGCAGGAAGGGATGCCTTCCTGCACATAAAAAAGCATTCCCTTCAATGCAGACACCCTTGCACTTTGGTGCAAGGATGCCTGCATTGACAGCTAAATTTAGCACCAGTGCTAGGGGAAACACGGGTGCGCCGTATTTGTGTAAATACGGCACATCCCTGCGTTTCAGAACTGATGCAGCGCGGTGCTGCCAATTTTGGAGCAGCACGGCTCCATTTCCTTGTTAATCTGGCCCTTAGTATTACAAGTTGTGGGGCATAAATATTGTTAAAATACAAATTGCTACTACCGCCACTTTTTTTGCACCCCTTTGCGCCCCCCCTAATGCCACCATGTGTGTGCCATATTTAATGTATGGCGCACCCTGGCGGTAGTTAGGGAACTAGCATCAGAATTTTGGACGCTAGTTCGACACTTTGCAGGATTAGCAATGGGAGCTTCCTTTTAACGCCTGCTCTGAGCAGGCGTTAAAAGTGCCAAAACAATTACGCAAAGAGATTACATAGATTTCTTTGTGCCATTTTTTCAGACCCCTAATGGGGGAAGGCCTCCTTTGCATTCATTATGTCTGATGCAGGCATAATTTAGCGCACAGGGTTACCAAGTGGCGCAATGTATGCATTGTTCCACTTTGTAAATATGGCGTGGCTTTTTGGCAATCTAATGCCACATTAGTGTAAAAAACAAATTGCCGTCCTGGCTGGTTACAAGTCCGACTTCAATCACCCCATTGGGAACCATTTTTGGCACAATATGTTTGTCAACAATATTTTTTATCTCAATCCTCTCTGTCAGTGAACCTACCCAAGCAATTTCTAGTGCAGAAGTCCTGAGAGAGAAGGTTGTAAATGAACTCAGCTTGACCCATATGAAGTTAAAAACTATAAGAAAGAGGGGATTATCCATGATTGTTGCTAGTCGTGTAGACACCTTGACGTGGAGGGCCAGAGAGGAGCTAGGAGATTCCCAGGTGTGGTTTTCATTTGAATGGGGTGCGCCACTCTCAGAATCATTGACAAGGAATGGACATCTGTAGTCCTGTGTCCTCTGCGGTTCTTCAGAGAGGCCTTCAGAGAGGCATCTCGACTGTTGTCTCTGCATTTGGTCTCAAACTTTGCTTTGTCTTTGCTTTTGGACATATGTAGGGTTATGTAGTGAGAACCTATCTATAGTGTAAGAGAGTACCAAAAAGATGGGGGTAATGGGAAAATGAGGAGGCAGAGTGTGAAGAAGAAGATGTAAGTGAGCCAAAAGGGATTGCCAGACAGGGAGCAGAAGGTTAAACATGAATAAGTTGTTGCTTGCAGAGGAGGGTTTTTAGTTTGTTCCTGAAAGGTTGACCTAAAGGGCAATAATGAGGAACATCCTTCCGTGTGGTTTCCATGCTCTAGACATTTTCAGTTGATTAGCTGGTTGTTTAGTCCTGGCAGATGCTTTACCTGGGGAAGGGTGTTCCTTTCCCCAGTGACGTTTGCCAGGTACTTGGGTCTGAGATTCCTAATCCCTGCTCAAGTTCTGAACTGCTGAAAAGATGCCCATCCTGAGAAGAATGGAACATGGTCACTTTGGCCAAGCTCTGTAACACGAATGAGCCTCCCAACCCCACTAACCCACCTTTAGGTCTAAACAAGTGATGCAAGTCTCCTTTACCAACTGTTGTGTAGCCCTATTGTGAAGACGTCCCCCTATTCATAGGGCCTGCATCTGATGATAAACCTAAAAAATACTTTAAATCCTTATAATTTCCTGTTCTTTATTTGATTATTACTTGTGAGTTTTGACATCAGAATCCGCTTGTAATGATTATTGTTGACATTTATTCTAATCAATACATGTTTGTTGGGCTAATTTCAGCATAACCAGCATTATCAACAACATTTGTTATTATTATTGATATGTTTTCCTGTCATGTTGGTGACCTTTACTCTTTCATGTGTCTGGTAAAATGGATAGCATACATGAAATAATTATTTTGTTAATTTTTAATCTTATTGTTTTACATTAAACTTAACACTTCTTAATTGTGTGAAATAACTTTAAATAAAGTTGAAACATGGTTTGTTTCAAATGTAATAAAGCAAGTACTCACTTGTAATACAGAAATTACATCAGTCGTCGCCTATCATGGATGATGGAACTCTGATGTCACAATGGACCGATGCCTCAGTCACACAGCTTGCAGGACCAGGAAGCAAGATGAGAATGCTTCTAAGTGTACACCAAGCGTACTATGAGAAATGTCATCACTCATTGCACGCTTTTAAGTTAGCCAACTTCTCTACAGACTGGCTCTGTGGCATGTACCCTGAGTTTCTAAAAGGGGGCAGAGTTAGGATAAGGGCAATGAAAGGTGAGGCATGCATCTTGCTTTAATAAACCCTGCCATAATAGGTATGACAAACCAAGGCAAAAGGCATTTTTAAATCACTGGACCTCAAAAGAGATAAATCTCCAAGAAACATGTGCACACAGACATAAGTGCTGTGGTAACCTAACTTACAAGGTTCGTTCCAAATTTAACCACATTTAAAATGCCCAGTTCTTAGTTGCGACTCCACAAAATGGCCAGTCAAATGCATTTTAATAGAGAGTACAATATAGACCAGCATTTTGATGTCAAAGTGCCTTAATGTCAACATTGACAGGTTGATAACTATGGGTCTCATTACGGGTTTGCCGGGCGGAAAAGCTCGCCCGCCAAACTCCTGTGGTCAGGTAGCCGCCAGTGCGGCTGCCTTCCCATGTGCCCCATTAGAAGTTGTTCTCCTGCTTCTGGTAGCCAGTAATAAGCATTTTAATAGGTGTGAGTGAGGTGTAAATTTGCTTCCAGGACATGGGCAAAAGGCATTTGGAATGGGAAAGATGTTTGCACCCTTGACTGGATGGCCTGTGGGCTGGACACAAGAACTTGATTAACTTCAAAGAAGTCTACCCTGTCAATAGCAGAGGCAGCTAACACCCAGGCCAACACATGTATTTTGTTCCCCAATGAGACTGGCCTCCATCATAGTGGATATCTTGTTGACATCAAAGTGTCAGATCATGCTGGAGTATCAAGTTGAGGTTTTTCATGAGGTTGGGCGCACTTTGAGGGAGAGAAATAGAATACCAAAACAATTTGTGTGTTATCCACTCTGTGGTTGCTGATAGCTCTGGCTTTGTTCTACCAGGCTGACTATCTAAAACCTGATTTTAGTGTTAGATGTGGGAAGACAACAGGATTACATAGTATGCTTTTTATTGTTTTGCAATTTAACTTTATTACTGTTTTAGTACTGCATAAATACTTTACACATTGCCTCTAAGTTATGCCTGTCTGCTATGTTCCATCGCTACCACGGTGTTGAGCTCAGGTTAATAAAGTGACTTTAAGGGTTCACCCTGACAAGGATTGGGATTATTGCTTGAGAACGGTACTTACTCACCTCAACTAAGAACCTAATTTACAGCCTCATTTAGAAACTAGGTTTATCATTCAGGTTTGCACCATTGTGTAGTCTCATTGGATATTTTTCATACAGACCAGGACCATGCACTCAACTAGCAAATACGTGTACTCACCCAAGCACGAGCTATTGCTTTGAGCGCAAACTCAACAGAGAGCGTAGCTAGTAGACCCTGAAGAACCTCTTTACAAACATAAGTTACTCATGTGAGTAAGTTACACATGTAACTTCTTTCTTACGCTTTTGAGTAACTTCACTACTTATGTCTTGTCAACATTCTGAGTGTAATGTAACTCAAAAGTTCAGATTTACATGTCTTCATGGCCTCAATTTAGGCTGTGGAGTCAGAATAATCCTAACTCACTGCAATGTAGTTGCTGCAATAACGTACAGCCATATTTTACTTGTGGCGAGACCTCCACACTTATGGCAGAACACTTACATTTGGAGCAGAGACCTCCACATGCTAGTGAATAGAAGACCTCCAAGTTCGGGGTGTAATCTCAGCTCTTGGGGGGTAAATCTCCAAATGGTTAAGAATAGGAGCTTCCACATGGAAGTGAATAGTAAAATTTTATACACCTGAAAGAAATCAGGCACACCTGATACACGTTCCTGTGCAACCTCATAAATAATGGCCACACCATTGAATCTACTTTTTGCCTCTTTGTTGTCTTGATCCTGCAGCTCACTAACTTCAGGCACAACCATGCAGACAACCAGTCACTACAGGAGGAAGAGACATTTTACTGAAGAGGAGATACACCTGCTAGTAAACTTTGTGGAACCCAAAAGACAGTCTTATGGTAGGAGGTCATAGACTCTGTGAATGCATTGTGGGAGGAGGCCTGCACTGAGGGATATAATAAATGAGAGGCAGGAAGATCGGAGGTGCGTGATAGAGAAGTTCCCCAGGATTCAGCTCCTTGGAACTCTTCCTGGTGGACCAACTGGATCCCATCGCTGTCCCACCCCCGTCGAGAAGTCTGTCTTCTCCACAATACCCCCCAACTGCTATATGGGCTACCTCCTCCAGACAACACTAAGGTTGTGCCTGGTAAGATTATAACCTCCTTCTCCCAACTCTCTCTGCCTCTCTAAAACAAAACCTACAGTCACTCATCCATATCTGTCTGTCACGAACCCCTGAATTGTTAGTTCCACATTGCATATATATGCCTTCTAAACATCCTGTAACACAAGCCCTATAAATCCATGCTTTTTGTATTAATGACTTTCTATACAGCAACTCTTTTGAGTAGATTGGTTGCTTCATTTGAAACAGAAGTCATGTCAGCTGCAGCAGGGCAACACTCAGGACAGGTCTTGCAATGCAGCCCACCTATACACAAGGCTATGTCTTTATGCTAGCAATCTCACTAAGACAAAATAGGAGTTTTATCACTTGGCTTGTTAAATCCTAGCACTATATTTGACAGTGTGGCTTGCATTGTCTTTTAATTCTCAACAAATGTAACCTTGTCATTTAAACTGTTACACTAATATACCCATACTTTTAATTTCACCTGTTTAAGGCAATTTGTTGTTGTCCCATCAACCACCTGCCACAACATCAACTTCTGCTTCTAGCTGTGCACCAACTCCTGGACCTGCACCACACCGCAGACAGACGACACACACTGGTGAGTTAAATGTCTGCTCTTTTGCCTACATATCTTATGTATTTATTTATTAAGACAAGGTAAATGTATGTCTTTTGTTGCACATCCGTGTTGGCACCATGCTCAATATATCATCCTATGTTCTCAGATATTGTATATTAGCTTAAAAATTGCCATAAACTGGGAAATGTAGCAGTAATGTTATAAGGTATCCGTTAAGCCTAGTTTTAATTTGCAGGATATTAATCTTTTTGGCTCTCAAAATGATTAGTGAAACCATATACCAACTTGCTTATAGTATTTACAATTATTTTCAATGACTTACTCCAGTAGACATGTCAGTTTGTGTCATAGAAAAGTCCACCTTAAGAACATCTAGGACAATGGCATCAGAGAAAGTCCTGGCAGCTGCTATTAGGCCCTCTACCACCCGCCTGTCTGCAAATTTTGCATCTCATCATTAGTCCTTTCATTAAGTCATTTCTCTTTAGTTTCCAATTTTATCAAATGTTAACAGTATATTTTCTGGTGCTGTATGTTCTCCTGCTTGTAGCAGCTGGATCTGGAAATACTTTGGAAACGCCTACTTGTACCCAGCTCCAGCAGCTCCAGCAGCAGCCTCACTAAGGGGCATATTTACAAGCCCCTAGTGCCACCTTGTGCCACCATAGATTCATTTTTTTCACGCTAAAATGGTGTTAAGGAGGCCTTCCTCCCGCGCTGTATTTTCAAACTGATGCAATGCTTGTATTGCTCCCCTTCGTAAACCCTTGCGCCACATTAGGGAGGCACTGTGCAGTTTTCACTGCTTCTTGCAACAAGATTTTAGTTGGCATTGACTAGCAGTGAAAACTGGCCAAGTGTTCGTGTGAGCAAACACATGGGCAAACCTCAAATGGTCCTTACTCCAGTGAGCTGACTGATGTCTATGTCGGTAGAAGACATGGAATAGTCTTTGCCATCAACATAATGAAGGTCCGTTCTTCTCTAAATGAGGCAGGCAGAACTTCAGTTTAGTGGAGGGGATACTCCGTCGCCATCATGACAGAGTACTCTCGCTGCTAAACTTTAAATCAGCCTGTTCATTGCTTTTGTTGACTTATGTTCACAACGTACTAACTTTATTATTTGTTTGCAGAACGATGCTTATTAGAGTACTATATTGAAATTTAGACTGAAAACTGGATTTGATGTACTTCATCTGTTGAAATCTTCTTATTCAAGTACTAGGGACATTGTGCCAGACAATGATGCTGAGCCATTTACAAGTGGAGGATGACATGCAATTTAAGGGGATGAGCGAATCTTCTTCCAAGCTACAATATCAACAACCACCAGCAAGTAGTGCTCTTCAAAAAGAGGAGGAGGCGGAGGAGAAGCATGAACAGGTTCAGGAGGAGGACCTTGAAGAAGAGGAGGGCATTATTACAACCACACATAACATATTTAAGAAGGCTATGACAGCCGGGCAGCAGTGTCCTCCTAAATTCTTGCTTAGGATTGCCATTCCCCATCCATTAACTAAGTAGCCATGGATGCTAGTTTTGCCTACACAACAGTCACCTCCAGGCAGCCCTCCACTCACAGATACTCCTGTTCAATCTCCTACAATCTCCATGCATGAAGGTGAATCTCTGGTCTTCTCTTAGTCATCTGAGGGAGAGAACACCTCTAGCAAGGAGCAGGTAACTCCCATTCATGATTCTCCCTCCACACAGCCTCCCAAATTCTAATAATTTTGTTTTTTTCGTGTGACAGCGATATTGTTCAGTTTCTTTGATTTACTTGTTCAAACGATCCAATCTGAGTTTGATCTCTCTATTTTCCTTACCATGCGGCTGATAATTAGGCCTCTCGTGTAGCAAATTAGGGCATCCCATATACTGATTGGTGAAAGGCTTGAGTTTGTGTTTTATTGTACAAAGAAACTTATTTAATGTTCAAGTTCCTTTATGTCAGTTTTATTTTCTAGTATTTCTGGGTTCACACACCACGACCTATTTGTAGTGGTTAATGGGACATTTTAGAGTGACAAACTGATATATGCATGATCTGAGATTACCATTGGTATGACGTTAGAGTCAACAAGTACATAATCAATACACAAGTAGCTTTGGTGAGGGGATGAGTAACATGGTAATTCTTTACTTACAGGGTTCTGGAGCCTCAATACATATTTAGGTTTATGGGAAGAGCAAAGGCTGCGCATGTGTTTATAGGATTTAGAGGGTCTGAATTTAGATAGCATTGTCTGTCAAGAGTTCCATCCAATGAGAGGTTAAGGTCACCCCAGAGGATTACAATTGCATCAGTGTGTAGTATTGACAATTTAATATTAAGGGATTGTCAGAATTGCGGACATTCAATATTTGGAGTATTCACATTATTGACATATAGATCTTTGTCCCCATTCCTAGGTCTGATGATGAGCCATCTGCCCACATTCTTGTGCTCTGACATGATGATGGACAACGCAGGGGTCCCCCATGGGACCCCTGGCAACCCCTTTCCGCCAGCCTTTGCATGGTGGGGCTACTGCCATGCAAATGCTGGCAGAAAGGGTACTGATAATCCCCAGCGGATTACAACTGCTGAGACCGCCAGGTTGTTGACTGGCGGCAACCTGGCGGTGTCGGCGGTCGGACTGTAGCGGCTCTGCCACAGTCATAATAGGGCGGTCGGACCGCCCTCTTTGCGGCGGTCCGACCGCCATCGCGAGTGTGGCAGTTTTGACACCGCCACACTCGTAATGAGGGCCATTGTACTTCACTTCAATATTTTTATTGATGACGTTCTTTTACTTTTAATATTTTGACCACAATGTAATAAGCAGACAATATTTTTGAGTCTGTATTAAGGTGGAATAACTCTCACTCTGCCCGCTGGTGATGATTGTAATAAGTTGCCTCGGAGGCAATGAAAGGGATAGGCATTACTGGGTAATTTAAAGGGCTGACAATGGTGGGCATTGAGAGAAATTGACTATAGTGGGCACAATGTGTTGTTGTCACTGGTGGTGAAGTTGAAGAGCTAGCAATGGTGGCCCATGAGTGAGAGTAGTATTGGTGAAAGGAATGAATAACTGGTCCTGGAGGGCACCATTAGAAGCGGGTTGGAGTCAAACCCTATGAAGGTAATCATGATCAGGCAGCATTGGTAGGCAGTCTTATCACATGGCACAGGTCGGCATTATGAGGGGATGACCATGGAGGTAGTGTGGTAAGAGGAAGTTCCTTGGCAATAGAATGATCTGACGCTGGTGTGCTGTAGTAGAAGGCGGAAGTAGTAGGTATTTGATGAGTGAGCACTGGTCTGGAGTGTAAGGGGCCACCTCCAATGGACCACAATATGCACTATCACTGTTAGGAACTGTATGTAGATCTTGTTGGACAACATAATGAGCTGGCAGTAGTGGAGACTGAGAAGAGGTGGCATGCATGAGCAGTGTGGGGAGGTTGGACTGGTGGACAGTGTCAGTGTGATGAGATCGGACTGATTTGCAGTATGACGATCGGGCATGGTGCGCAGTGTGAGGACTGAGCTCCAGTTGGGAGTGTGAGCCACTGATACTGGTGGGCAGTTTCAGGAGCATATAACGGCTGGCGGGTTGAGGGTCTGCATTTGCAAACGTTTGAGGACCGCTCCTTGGTGAGTTTTATGAGAACTAACACTTGTGGGCAGTGTGAAAAGCTGCCACTAGTGACCACTTTGATAATTAAGCACTGATAGTTGTCATTGACAAAGTGTGAGAAGCTCATATTGAGGAGCTAGCACAACTTTCTAGTATGAGGTGTTCACCCTTCCCTACAGTGTCAAAACTTCAGATCTGAGCACTCTCAATATAGCACCTTTCACAGGCACTGAGTCTTTGTGAAATGATAGATTGAACAGCACAGGGCAACTGTTAAAGATCAAAGCACTCCTTCCTCGTGCAAGAACACTAGGACGGTGTGAGATTAGAAAAATACTGAATGCAGAAACCATGGCTAGTCTCTGCCACAATTTAGATGGATGTTGAAGTTTAGTTGTGTGGTCTTCTTTCCATCAGCTGTTTATCTGATGAAACTTAGGCAGCTCTTGTCCTCTGTTTTGTGAGTATGAGTTGTGTCCTGTCTCAGGGCACTTTCTCGTGGCTCTGGCGTGGAATGTTGAACCTCAAGACCTGGAGATTCCTCGGCAGAACAGCTGGAGACGCAAGACCTTGGAGGTGGTGCACCTTCCTCCCTGTTGGTTGGCGGTTTCCTGTTTACTTATTGCTTAAATAAACCACTTCACATACCTACTACTAGTATCGGATGTCTCCGCTGAGGTTTCTTAACTCTATAGGACGCCGTTTGGACTTGCTTCAGGTGCAGCTGTTTTTTAACGGGTGATTAGTGATGTGTTTAATAGATTGGAAAGAGTCTTGGCTTTTCAAGACAAAATTCTAGTTTATCGTGAGGATGAAAAGGAACATGTGTCAAGTCTGAATGCTGTACTTAGGGCCTTAAAGGAGAAGGCATTGACATTAAGCAAGGACAAATGTAAGTTTGCTGTGTCCATAGTGGGATATCTTGGACATGATGTGTCTGATGATTCCATTTCTCCCTGTCCCGAGTTGCACAAAGCAATTGACGAAGTCGCAGTACGAGCTGATCGTGAACAACTATAAGCTTTTCTGGAGAAGTATGAATTTTAAGCCAAGTTTATCTGAATTTTTTTCCACCATTGCAGACCCATTTCTTTCTTTGTTGAAGAAAAATTCTAAATTGGACTGCAGACAAGTGCAAAAGGAAGCATTTTCATACGATAAAGAAAGAGCTTACACGCCTTTACTTTCACCATACATCCCTGGGAAGATACTTTCTGTTATAGTTGATGCTAGCGGAGTGGGTTTAGGAACAGGTCTTTCCCAGGGAGAAGGAAGTTCGGAATGAGTTATTGGTTTTGCTTCACGTACTTTCAAGCCACAAGAAGGTCTTTGTTCTGTGATTGAATGGGAGATGTTGGCTTGCACCTGGGCAGTTGACAAATGTAAAGCTTATGTGGGGGAACAAAATGTGTTTTGCGTACCGACTTCGAGCTTTGATACCTATTAATAATGGTTTTAATGGTCATTCTATTAAGGCAAAGGCAAGACTGTTAAGACAGAGGGTCTTATTTACAAGCCCCGTGGCGCAGGGTGGCACAGCAAGGCACTTGCTGTGCCACCCTGCGCCAACGGGAAGGGCAGAAATGCACCATATCTACAGGATATGGTGCATTTCTGACCTCTCCCCCTGTGCTGGTGCAGATCTTGCTGCCTGCGTTGCGGGGATGATTGTTTTTGTGCAGGAAGGGACACCTTCCTAAACTCGTCTCACAGATGCAAATATGAGGCTGCCAAAGGGGTAACAAGGAGCTCACCTTGTGTTGGCATTGTGCCCAAAGAGGGTCTGATACCACTTCTGCGACCTCTGGCATTCTAGTGAATCAAGGTCCATGGGTCCATGACAAAAGTCTTATCCATTCAGGTGCCTAAAACTGGACCTTCCACTAGAATCAACATGTTAGAGGCCTTTTCATCCATTGAGACATCCTTCAGATGTCACCTCGCACGCGTGTTTCTCTCTTAATCTGTCTGTGCCCCTTCTACGGCTAATCTCCCTCCTTGATACCCTTGCCCCGAAGCGCCGAGAAAGCAATTTGTGGTTTGAGTGTTTTACAAAAACTATAAAAGACAAATAAATACATAGAAGCCACTGCGCTTCAGATTGCTTTCGAAAAAGACACGACTCACACTCATTAAAAGAAAACACAGGAAAAACAAACTGATTGGTAGCCTCCTAAATAAAAATTGAGCAAAATAGAGTTCCCTCCAGAATATATCCCAATCCTGCATGTGAAAAATAGCGGAACATCTCCAGGCGGTTAATGCCTGGTAGGCCATTAATGCCTGGTAGGTGCTTGGCTTTATTGCGCTAGAATGATGACACCAATGAGCATCTTTCCTGAACCAGGGCCTGCTAGGATAATGTCCTACCTGCCCGGCCCCATTCCTGCATCGCATGTGTTCTGTCTTTTCATTAAGCGCCTTCTAGTACCTTCCGGCACTCGGAAAACGTCCTCGTCCAGCAAGAAGCCCACATGGTGCAAAATCCATTTGCCCCAGTGCAGATTGTTTATAGATGATGAGCTATCAGCGGTGCAATGCTCAGCCATCCAAGAAATGAAAGCGCTTTGCATTATTGAAAAGGAGCACTGCTGGGCCTGCAAAGGCGCCTACAGAGATGATGAGAGAATTAGGAGCAGGGAGACCATCAGGCGAGGCTATGAACATCCGGCGACACCGGGTGGATTGAAGCGGAGAGCTCTGGGGCTGTGCTGTGGCGCTGCCAGAGGGAGGAAGAGGAGCCGCAGTAACGCGCCACCGCTCCCGGGCCTCCCACAAAAACTGCACTTCCGGGGCGACTGTGTCTGACAAGCACAGGGGTCCCTTTAACATCTGCCTTTGAATTCACCATCCGGGCAGATCCTTAAATCACATTCCCTGCTCCGTGTTTGAGGTCCGAAGTGGCAGCATTTGAACTCTTTGCTTTGCTTGTGTGTTGCTTCATACTGAGGAGGACATTGAAAAACACAATGCAGTTCATAAATGTGTGTTTTTAAAATATTGAGCAGTTATTCGAAATTTTTGCTAAACGGAGTGAGGCCAGTGTATAATTTGTGCTTGTTGTTTCCGGTGGCGAGGCACCGGCACTTATTTTTGAGGACCGGCACTTATTTTTCTGCCTTGAGCTTTTACCTTAAGCTTTTACTGCGAAAGACGTGGGAAAGACGGAGGAAGAGAAAAACGAAAAAGCGTCACAATGGGAGAAAGCAGAAAGCTGCAGGAGTGAGCTGAAGGGGCAGGAAGTGGCTGTACATGGATTAAGGAGACCTGAGAGGGCTTCAGGATTACGCTGCCTCAGTATTCCATGTTCACACATTTAAGTGCAGCAGCCAAGAGGAGGGCTTTCGGCACCGCACATTTTTATTTACAGATTAAACACTGAGCGAGGCTACTTACTGAGGGGGGAACCACCAGGGTTTAAACACAGTATGCAGGATTTTAAAGATTTTAGGTGCAACCTGTACCACAACTGGCTTATCAGGCAAAATAATGAAGAAGAAAACAATAAAAGAGTTAAAAAAGGAGTCCAAAGTGCTGTTAGGCGAAGAATGCAGAGATTCAGGGAGGCGAGAACATGTGCCAGGAGGCTTCCTAATGATGGTAACCCCTGGTAGGCTTTGGGTTTTTGTCAGCTGCATGTCTTTTGATAGATGTGTTTTTTACCACGTCCCACTGGATTAGCTCAAGCACCAATTGTGTACTGGCTGGTCACAGTGGCGTAGCGTGGGGGGTGCAGGGGGGGCCGGCCGCACCTGGCGCAACATCTTGGAAGAGACTCGAGTGCTAAAATCCACGGGTTAGGGGGTGCAAATTACTTGCCTTGCCCCGGGTTAGGGGGCGCAAATTACTTGCCTTGCCCCGGGTGCTGACAACCCACGCTACGCCACTGGCTGGTCAGCTTCAAGTGCAATAAGTAAAGGGTCCTGATTGACACAATTGGAGTCCAATAATCTCTGATTGACCTGGGACCCTTGAAAAAGTTCCCGCATTAAGCTTGCAAAGTGAAGTCTGCAAAGAATTGATGACAGATTACATTTCCTCAAAAGGGTTTTTGTGCGAGATTTTTTTTTGCTGGATAATTCTTTGGTAAAATAAAGTTTGCCAGGGTTTTTTTCTTGCAGAATCTAATTTTTAAATTATTGTTCACCTCATTTTGCTATTTCTAACTCCATGAATATTCCAAAGCTGGCAGTATTTTGATTCAGTGCCTTAAACGTAGCACTTACAAGGTATGCTGACTTTACACTCCTCCAGATCTAAGCTATTTCCGAGCCTCGGATTTCTCTCTACCGGGTACAGCTAGCCTGTTGAATTGTGGGATACAAATCTAGCTCTAAGGAAGAGGGGGCCAGTTTATAGGGCGCTAGCGCCTCCTTGCTCTACACTAGCATCATTAGTTTGACGCTAATGTTGCTCAAGGAGGCATTTTTCGCCACGCCATATTTACAAGGTATCGCAAAGCATGTGTATATATATATATATATATATATATATATATATATATACATGTGTATATACCTCTAGGTAGTTATAGTTAGGACCATTTTTACCATAGACAGAGCATTTTTTGTTTTGCCAATAATTTTGACTCTGTTTGATGAATCTCTACGAAATGTTCAAAACTAATACTTTGGTCAGTTCAGCTGCTGTCTAGAAATTTTCCGGGATGGTCTCTCAAGTGGGGGCTAAGAAATAAGTGGATCTCAAAACACTTTTGGCCTGTTGTATGTCAATTGGATTTTTCAACATGACAACAGCCCGACCTGCTGAATGGAATTGCATCAAATTTAGCAGAAAGCTAGATCTTGGACCCTAAGGCACGCTTTTTTTGAGTTGGTGTAAATCTGTTTAGTAGTTTTGGAGGAATTAGAGTTTAAAAAATGTAGATATATAAGGACGCGGATCCTCAGTGGAGCCAACTGTCCCGGAGCAGATATCTGATTGGCTGTCAGCACTTCAATAAGGAAATGTTGGCAGCCATCATGATGCTCAGCTTAAATCGAGTCCCATAAGAAAAGAAGCAAGAGTAGGGACATCCTGATGCCTTAGCTCTGGTGCGGGGGTCAGAGAGCATCCCCGCCAGGATTTAGAAACTTTTTTTTTTTAAACACCAGAAAAATCAGCAGATTTTTCTGCACTTAATTAAAAAACAAAACAGCTGGTTTTCTGCCCTTTTAGTAAAGCCCTCGGTTGGGCCTAGTCCCGCAGGAATGCCAAAAACTAAGGAATGGGGCGCACTGGGCCCTCCTCTGGGACTTGCCAAAGCCTCGGGCACTGCCACCGCCCTGGGACTAAACTAAAAAGGTATGCAGGGAGCCACCCGCCCCCCTACAGCCCCAGGCACCACCACCTCCCAGGGGCTTTAACATAATGTAATGCAGAGGGGGAACACCCACCTCCCCGCAGCTGCGGGGACCGCCACCTCCCCAGGGCACAATTTCCAAAGAAATGTTGGGGGCTGCCTGGCCTACTGCAGCCCTGAGGACGGCCACCTCCTCTGGGCAGATTGTCAAAAAAGAAATACAGGGGGGCGCCCAGTCCTCAAGCAGCCCAGGGGACCACCGCCTCTCAGGGTTGTATAAAACATTGGATGGGGCCAAGTGGCTCCCCTTGAGGAGCCAATAATGGCCCTGTGGACCGCCACTCCCCAGGGCCGGCTCCTGCTAGTTCCCGGAGTGCCCCCTCCCCCAGGAAATAGCTCTTTGCTATGACTTGGTGGGAGCTTTGACAGTTCCCACCAAGTCAGAGCAAACTTCCCCAGGTTTAAACTAATAAGGTATGTGGGGGGGCCACCCGATCCTCACCACAGCCCCGGAGCTTTAACAAAATATAATGTGGGGGTGGTCACCCACCCCCACCCAGAGGCCTGAGGACTGCCACCTCTCTGGGACTTTACACAAATTGAGCCCCTACCGTCCTAGCTGGCGACCCACATACTGTGGGAGAGGGCATTGCTCTCACAAGCAGGGAGCTGCTTGTAATAGCAGCTCCCTGCATGCAGGAGCAATGTTTTCATCTGTTTCCCTGCGCCCATATTTGCGTGCAGGGAAACAGATGAAAACTCTGCTTTCTGCAAGCAGGAGATGTTTGACAGCTTCTGCTTTCAGAAAGTGGAGTTATGTTTGCTTTTGCTTGGTGGGAGTTGTCAGCTCTCACCAAGCAAAAGCAAACAGCTATGTCCCGGGGGTGGGCACCCCGGGACATAGCAGGAGCTGGCCCTGGGGGTTGGTGTTGCATTTAACCTAGGGAGGAGGCGGTCTCCGGGGCCGGAGGTCCACAACGGACCCCTATCTTCTTTTATTTTAGAACCGGGGAGGTGGTGGTCCCCCACATGCAATAGAAACTTTGCTCTGGAGAGGTGATGTAGGGCTGCAGGGGGCTGCCCAGCATTTCATTCTATTTTGCCCTGGGGAGGTGGCGGTCCCCGGGGCTGCGGGAGGGGCATGCGGCCCCGCATCCAATCCACCCCACACCACCTCAATCCAATCCACCCCACTCCCATCCACCCCAATCCAATCCACCCCACTCCCATCCACCCCAATCCAATCCTCCACACTCCAATCCTCCCCACACAAATCTTCCCCATGCCTATTCAATCCACCCCACCCAAATCCAACCGATCCCACTCCAATCCACCTCACTCCAGTCCACCCCACTCCAATCCACTCCAATCCACCCCAAACCAATCCAACCCACTCCAATCCAATTCACCCCTCCAGTCCACCCCACCTCAATCCATCCCACCCCAACGTAATCCTGTCCACCCCACTCCAATCCATCCCACTCTACCCCAATCCACCCCACCCCAGTTCAGTCCACCACAGTCTAATCCAATCCACCCCATCCCGCTGCAATCCTATCTACCCCATGCAATAACATGTGGCACAGATTTGGCAGAGGGGTTACAGTGAAAGTATTATGGAATCTCCATTACACAGAGTGGAGATATAAACCCATGAGGGTGTACTATTTAAAAAGGTTCCAAGGAGAAAAAATACCAACCCCATAAGATTCATAACATCAAATAGCTCAGATCATTCTTCAGTATGCAAGATATTGAACAATACCCATGAGCACATACAGAAAAGCCAAGCCACTCAGGGACGAATTGGCAAAAAATGATATCAGGAGTGGAGTGGGCACTTGGTTGAAACCAGCTTCAGGATTTTACAAATAAAAGCTGGTGCAAAGCTTTGGCATCAACATGATTGTTCTACAGACACTGATGGGGAAAAGTCTAAGGATTGACAAACACCTTACTGGCAAAAGTGAGTATGCGGTCCTCCTGCTGCAATGCGGTTGCAAACAGATATACATAGGAAGCACCATCCTACAAGTGCATAAGAGGATTTTAGAGCATTACAGAGCTATTAAGAGCAAGAATGGTGACAGCAAGACATGTTTGGCAAGTACACCAGGACAAAACAGAATATTTGCAGTAATTGATATGGTTCTCAAAACGTGAGAGGGGTAAGTAGGGAGCAAACCCTCCGAAGACTAGAAACCAGGTAAATCTTGATACTTGACAATTTGGAGCCTAAGAGTTTGAATAGTGATGCTTAGTGCCAGGCAGTCTGTACAATCTGCAGTATTAGTACCAGGTGTTCAACGCAGACAAGTGTACGGGCAGACTTAAAACACTGCACCTTTTGTAACATGTGCCCAGTGTAGGAAGGAAGCAGGGGGAACCTCTGAAGGTGCACATCTTGAATATCGACTCCAGAATATCGCAAACACTTAATACAGAGGTAAAGATATTGTGACTACAAAAATGTCGAGGAAGGGAACAACATTGGTAAGAACATTGATTTTTACAATGATATTGAGATTTAAAATACTGATTACTAAAATATCTCATTATTTAATATATTTTTTGTATATTATTTTGATTTTTTGTTAAAGTTATATTTTGTGACATTTTTATAATTCAAACCTAGAAGTAACATTGCTTTAGTGTACAACAGAGTGTGAAATACGAAAGCAACAGCCTGTTAAAATATTTTCTGACATGGCAATAAAACATTTGCTTGTTTTACAATCTAAACTTTATAAGTGTTTCAAAATACGTCAGCAGCATACAAAGCATAGTAAAAGTATATCATGGGGTAATTTAGACCTGGGCAGAGGTACCCCCCGAAAGGTTTTACCTCTCAAAATGTCAATTATTTCTAAATGAGCATTGTTGTCTTACTTTTGACTTTGTGATCATGGCCCTGGCCATTCCACAGTTTCCGTGTATCATGAGATATGTTGATGTTTGTCCAATTGTGTTCTGTTTGACATATTGTACAGACTGCACAGCAGGTGCATTAATCAACTGAACTTCTAAGGCATTAGCTGGTGCCTGCCTGCTGGGTACAAGTCTACTTCAAGTTCTTCAATCCCATGTTTAGATGGCCTTGATGTTAACACCATTAGATGCGACTCAAAAACTCATGAGTGCCTCCATTCTAATAACTTGGCTATAATGCAGTCAATAAATCTCTTTAATAACTAGCATAGGCCCACAACCAATATTAGGTAAACACACGTTTCAAACTGTATTGCAATTATTAGGGTGTGCAACTACAATTAACTTTAATAACCTACAGCAACTTACTTTTCTTAAAAAATATACATTGTATCCCAACTCATTAAAGAGATGGAAAGCCTCTATGGGTCGTAAGTGGCAGGTTGAGTTCAGCTCACCCTCCCACCTCAGGGATTTGTGCCCATCTATATACCTATCCCAATATAAGAAGTACCAGCCCTTGCTAGGGTGCAGAGGGGGGATTAAGCAGGAATGCTACTCACCAAGGAAAATTTGATGCAAAAGCTCTTGCCACAGGAATTCTTTCAGTGTTTTGCTGCATTATGAATAGGGTCCGTATGACTGCAGCCCAAAGCGCTGGATGGAATTACACCAAATTTGGCAAAAAGGTAGCTCTTGTTCCAGAAAGTGCCTTTTTTATTTGGTGTAAATCTTTTCAGTGGTTTTACAGATATTAAAGGAAATCCAAATTTGTATATCTAGAGGTGCGGAGCCTCCTGGGATCAGGAAGAAAAGCAAGGTCCTGATATGCTGGCCGTAACCTGGCAGAAAAGTTGCGACCACCATTTTGTTTCTTGTATTGGCTGGGGTGGGAAACAGATAGTGTAAAACATATGAGGAGTCAGGATACAGGTATTATGACCACATAGGACACATAAGGGGTCCCTTAGGGACCCCTTATAGGCAACAATTTGCCCTTTTTTTCGGGTGAACCACGGATCCTCAAATCCTCCTCAGATCCTCCTTGGACCCTCCTCTAATACAGGGGAAAAGCAAGGCCCTGACTGGCTGGTGGCAACCTGACAGAAATATTAATGTGTGTGTTAAAAAAAAAAAAACATAGAGTAGTTGCCAGGAGATAGTTATAGTTAAGACCTAGTTTCCATAGAAAAAACATTTTTTGACTTACCTATATCTTTTGCACTTTTTGACAAATCTTCACAAAATTTTCCAAAAATGTGCCCTCTAGGGTCCTGTTGTGCACAGTAAGTTTTGGGGTGATCCCTCAAGCGGGGGCAGAGAAAAAGGGGGTGGGGTGCAAAAAACATGTTTTCCCATTTTAATTCCCATAGAGTCTTTAGACATGACTGCAGCTCGAACCTCTGGACGGAATTACACCTAATTTGGTAGAAAGGAAGCTTTTGGTCTGGAGATCACGCTTTTTGCTATTTGGTGTAAATCTGTTCAGTAGACTTAGAGAAATTAAAGGAAATCAAATTTGTAGATCTAGGGCTGCAACAAATTTGTAACGAATTTGCAATTCATCATGAATGCCCCCACCAACAGGAATGGTGTGATTGGATGGCCACAGCCTCAGCTTAAAGTTGTGTATGCTATGTTATGTGATGGGACAAGGTCCCTGGGGCTGAAAAAAGTTAAGAAAAGTGGGATAAGTGGTCAGGTTGGAGGTTCCCTGAACTCAGGGGTGAGAAAAATAAGGGTGTTTAAGGGTCATATTATGACTTTAAAATGAAGATTTTTTTACCACATACGATACTGGTGAATGCGTCGCAATGCTCAGTGCGACTCCCGTGTAGAGTTGCGATGAATTTGTGAATATTGCAAAAAAGAACAAAAAAAGAGATTCAGATTCACACACTCACAGACCCAAACAGACAATCATGCACTCACTCACATACCCACTGAAGTACTCATGCACCCACTCATAGATCCACTCAGACAATCATGCACCTACTCACAGACCCACTCAGACACTCATACACCCACTCACAGTCCCACTCAGATACTCATGCACCCACTCACAGACCCACTCAGACACTCATGTGACCACTCACAGATCCACTCAGACACCCACTCACAGACCCATGCATGGTGTTGGGTAATTATAGGTGTTTGGCCAATGGTCGTGCGTGGCACTTGATTGGATAGTTATGGTGTCTGACCCCACTGCGCACAGTCAAAGGCCATGCTTGGCACACGGCCAAAGGCTGTGCTTGGTGCAGGGTTGACTGGTTATAGGAGGTTGGGTAATGGGCCTGCAGTCAACCCCCACTGATTACGGCTGAAGGGCATGCATGGTGCAGGTTTGGGTGGTTATAGGAGGTTGGCCAAAGAACCTTGCTGCAGGCCAGGCCCTGCAGCCAATCCCTGCCATGCACAGCCATAGGGCATGCACGGCAGTAGTTGTATTAATATAAATTAATTACAATTACTTTATGCAAAAAAAATCATAGAAATTCACTGAAATAATAAAGGTTACAGGGACATTGTAGTTAGGAAATGGAATTTTTAAAAAAACTTCACTTAAAAAAAGGCTTCAGTGACAATATAGATAGGCTCACATTTTTAATGTAGAAAACCATAGAAATTCAGCTGTTATAGTTAAGAGTTATTTCAAGTAACTATAACTTGTGCCCTAAGGTAACTATAACTCGCACGCTCACCATGCACTGTTAATTACCCCAGATATTACAACACTCATGACATCTTTGATAACATCATTGATAATAATACTGTAACATTTGCAGAAAGCTGTGCAAGGCGGGGTGACGAATCATCACAAAATTTTCCCAAAAATTCTCCAGTGATTCTTGTTGAGCACAGAAAGTTTCAGGGTAATCCATCAAGCGGGGGCTGAGAAAAAGGGGGGAGTCAAAAAAGTTGCAATTCCCATGTTAATTCCGATAGGACCTTTGAACGCGAGTACAGCCAGAACCACTGAATAGAACTACCCCAAATATGGCAGAACACTAGCTTTCGGTATGCAGATTGTGCTTTCACTTATTTGGTGTAAATCTGTTCACTAGTTTTTGAGAAATTAAAGGGAAAATACATTTGGATATCTCTGGTTGCAATGACTTGGTGATTAATGATAAGCGCGTACATGGAAATGCAGAGGTCTGATTGGCTGCAAACACTTCAACCAGAAAGTGTGGTCAGCCATCTTGGCACTCAGTTTCTGCCAAGTCCCAACAAAAACACAAAAAAAATGAAGAGGTTTCCCACAGAGCAAAAAAACACATTTTAATGCTAAATTACCAGAAATTTGTGACATCATTGCAAATTCACGGTAATAATAATAAAAAAAAAAAACAAGCACGGTCTCCTTTGCTTCTTTTTATTAAGCCCCCTGGTTGCCAGGTCCCGGGGGCATGGAAAATATAAGGGGGAGGGTGCACAGGCCTCCTTCCAGGGCTTATAATTGCCTTGGGAACTGCCACCTCCCCGGGGCTTTGTTCATATTGCCATACAGCCCTCCTACGCCCGAGGACCACCATCTCCCCGGGGCAAAATGCCTTAACTAATGTAGGCGGGGTCCTGTGGATCCACCTAGGCCCAGGGACCACCACGTCCCTGTGGCTTTTTTGAGTATATGTGGGGGGCTGCATGGGCCCTGCAGCCCAGGGGACTGCCACCTCCCCGGGGCTTGATTGTAATTTATTGTGGGGAGCAGTGTGCTCCCCCACCACAGTCAGGGGACCACCACCTCCCTGGGGCCTTAATGTAATGTGATGCAGGGCTCAGACCCCCGCAGCCCCGAGGACCACCACCTCCCTGGGGCCTTAATGAAATCTAACGCAGGGTGTGTGCAGCCCCCCCACAGCCCAAGGGACCACCACCTCCTTGCGGCTAGATTACATTGGAGGTGGGCCACGCAGCCCCCTATGTGGAGCCATTGATGGCCCTGAGGACTGCCACCCCCCAGGGCCTGCTATGTCCTGGGGTGCCCACCCCTGGGACATAGCTGTTTGCTTTTGTTTGGTGGGAGCTTAGGCAGCTCCCACCAAGCAAAAGTAAACAATGTGCTCTTTCTGACAGCAGGAGCTGTCATACAGCTGCTGCTGCCAGAAAGCGGAGTTTTCATCTGTTTCTCCGCACAGAAATATGTGTGCAGGGTCAATGATGAAAATGTTTTCCCACAAGCAGGGAGCAGATATTTAAAGCAGCTCCCTGCTTGTGGGAGCAATGCCGGTTCCTTGAGGCTCCCCCGTGGTCCTGTCACTCTCTCTCTTTCATCCCATAATGGGATGGAAGAGAGAGCGAGAGATTGTCATTGCATGGCCCCTCCATGCAATGACTTCACAGAGTTAGACTAGCAAAATGTTCAGTACAAATGTTATGGTTAAGGTCTGGTGCTGTTGCTTAGTAGGCGGAAGGTTCTAATCTTAGTATTGCTTTTCAGTGTGTACATTTATTTACTGGTGTTTTGTTAAACCTTTCTAGTGATGGAACGTTCATGTTTCTTTCCATCACGTGTGGGTTGGTATGTACAGAAGCAACACAGTAAAGAGTCACCTATGGCCGAAGGTTAAAGTAATAGACTTTCATACTGAAAGTTGAGGGTTCTACCCCAGGTGTGGCCATGGTAGCTTTCCTTCTTAAATTGCTTCTAAACTTCAAAAGTTTATGGTTCATATTGAAAGGTGATCTTACTCTTTTTAATTGACAAATGCATTTTTCTTTCCAATTTATCCAGAAGTATATCATCTATCAAAGTCTAAAAAACTCTCTATCTCTCTCCCTCTCACTCACTTTCTCTCTCGCTCTCTCTTTCAATCTCTTTCTCCCACTCACACACCCACTCAGACCCTCCCGCACCCACTCACAGACCAACTCAGACTCTCACCCACCCACTCACAGACCCACTGAAACCCTCCTGCACACACTCACAGACCCACATAGACACTGAAGCACCCACTCACAGACCCTGACACACCCACTCTCAGACCCAGACAGACAATCTCACAGCCACTCTCACACTCACATACATCCAGATACACCCTGTCAAATCTATTCTCACACCCAGAGTGACAGGCCACAGCCAACTCCTGTTGCACACATGGGGTTGGATGGTTAGGGGGTTTGGCTACAGCATTTGGCCGCAAGCCAGAGCTGCAGCCAACCCCCATTGATTATGGCAACGTGGGTCTGGGTGGCTATAAGGTTTGGCCACAGGTCCTGGCCACATCCCTAGCCCTGTGTCAAACCCCTGCTGCACACGGGCAAAGGCTATGTGCAACATGAGGTTGGGAGGTTATAGGATATGGTCACACGGGCCTGTCCGAAGGCCTGGCCTGGTTGACAACTCCTGCTACACACAGCTAAAGGCAGTGCACAGTGTGGGGTTGGGTTGTTATAGGGGTCTGCCACTGCGCATTGCCAAAGGCTGCGCACACCAGGGGTTGGATAAACAAATAGTAATAAAAATTACTTTATGTTAAAAAAAATCTAAATCCATTGAAAAAAATAAAGGTTACAGTGACTTTATAGTTAGAAATTGAATTTTTTGACAACACAGAACAGGGACGTTATAATTAGACTCACATTTTAAATATACAAAACCATATAAATTCACCTGTTATAGTTAGTGTTATCTCAAGTAACTATTAACTCATGCCCTAAGGTAATTATTACTTGTGTCCTCGCCATGCACTGCTAATTACCCCACAAATTTTGGCACTCATGATCTTTGCTAACATCTTTGATAGCATCAATTGTATTTGTAGTCAAATTTTGGGCAAAAAACTGTGCATGGCAGGGGCGCGAGTTATAATTTCCTTAGGGCACGAGTTATAGTTACTTGAGATAACTCTAACTATGGCAGGTGAATTTATATGGTTTTGTAATTTTAAATTGTGAGCCTAACTATAACGTCCCTGTAGCCTTTAGTTTTAGTTTTTTTAAGTGAATATATATATATATATATATATATATATATATATCAATAGCCAGTAAGCAATTATAGTTAAGACCAACGTTTCCCATAGACAAAGCCCTCTGACGAATATTCAGGAAATTTTTATAACTAGTACAGTTGCTGTCTGGAAAGTTTCATGGTGATTCGTCATGATGCGGGGGCTGAGAAAAAGGGAGGAGTCCCAAAATGCTTTTTCCCCATGAAATATCCATGGGGATTTTTAAATGTTTAGACACAGCTACACCCCGAACCACTGAATGGAATAATTTGGCAGAAAGCTAGATCTTGGTCTAGAAAGAGTCCTCTTTTGTAATTTGGTGTAACTCTGTTCAGTAGTTTCGGAGCTATTAAAGAAAAAAAATAGATATCTAGTGATGCAGATCGAACCGCAGGGGATCTGTAGATCTGGGTGAAAAACAAGGCCCTGATGGGCTGTCCTGAAAGGAAAGTTCTGGCCACCATTTTGCTTGTCGCTTGGGCCGGGAGAGCGAAACATAAAGTGTAAAACCACATAAGGGGTCAGGATACAGGTATGTGTAGAGCACATGATGGGGCCACATATGGACCCTTCATGGGCAAGAAAGTGCTGAAAATGTTTTTTTGGCTTATGTGAGGATCCACAAATCCCCCATGGTGCTCAGTATGACCCACAGTGCAACTTTGAAATGGATCTGCCAATCTGAAGCACAAAATAAAATACACCCACTCACATACCAAACCCCCTCCACGCACAGGCAAGCGCCATCCGCAGCATGGGGTTGGGTGCATGATGCAGGGGGGTTGGTCGCAGCCAACCCCCCCGTCCCCTGGCCAAGCCCTGCAGCCACCTCCCACACGTGGCAATGGTTGTGATAATGATTAACGTATTCATTATATATTACTTTACCTTAAAAAAACATACAAATTCACTGAAAACACCCAAGGTTACAGGGACGTCTAGTTAGGTTGATGTTTTACCACAAAAACATAGACATTCAGCAGTTATAGTTATATTTATCTAAAGAAACTATAAACGTGTGCCGTTAAGTAATTTTAGGCCACGAGTTATAGGTTCTTAACATAATTATAACTGCAAGTATAACCATGACTGCTAAATTTCTATGGTTTTGTGTGGGTAAAAGGTGAACCTAACTATAACATCCCTATAACCATCGTTATTTCAGTGAATTCAATACATATATTTATATACAAAAAAAGGACATCAACCTGTAATGAATAAAAGCGAAACCTAACACTTGTGTTTCGCTCTCGTTAGAGCTCGTCAGGGAGGTATTGTTTTGCCCAGACATGATGGAGCAACCAGTATACGTCAAGACAATACCCTTACAGGCTTAGAGTGCTGCATAAATTATGCAAAAAAGGAAGCAAGAAACTCTGGGTATTTCCCAAGTTGAGACGGAGAGCATTTCCTTTATACGGCGCACCCTACAACACTTGAATCTTTTCACCTCAACTGTCTTTTTCTCTAGCACCGTTATTGTAAATAGGATTAGCACAGTGCCATACACATCGATAGGGTTAGCACAGTGCCATACACACCGAGCTAGAAAGGAACAAAGCCTTTTTTTCATATTTCTAGCAACATCTTTAAGCATAGGATTAGCACAGTGCCATCCACGCTGAGCTGAAAAATTATGAAAGCCCTTTACCACTCCAGGCACAGTATTACAGCTTGAGATTGGTAAAATAACATCCAAGCCAACCTGGAGTAAATAAAAGCAACCCGTGATGTGTTTCACAAAAGTTAGAGCTCATCAGAGAGGTACAGCTTGGTCCAGACTTGTCAAAAGGCTTTGTCCCTTTCTAGCTTGACGTAGATGGCACTGTGATAAGCCTATGCTTAAAACTGCTAGAAAAACAGACATTTGAATTAAGCAAATTAGGTGTGACTCTATATAATGAAATTTCCAATATTTAGAACACTATTTTTGGTGTAGATATTTTTGTTATTTCTAATGTTATTTTTAAAGGTGTCTATGAATATGGTCGATGTTTTGCGTTTAAATATTGTAAACTCTCTAGTATGCTGATATGTTGGATTTGATATTTAAATCATTTTAATTAAAGATATAGAATTTTTTTTTTTCGGTAAGTGAAATTTTGGCCTTACTATAATTGCATGGTGATATTTTGAGAATGATATTCAGGACGACAGCCTAGGTAGTCAGTGAAGCCAAACACACAGGCAGACTGTAAATACTTCAATGCTTGTATTGTTTGCTTTGTATATGTAGACACATAGGGAGACTGGACAATCTGTTGTATTTTTCCAGGTGCTCAGTGCAGCCATATATACAGGTAAATGATAAACTTCACAATTACAATCGATTTGTGAAAAAGACTTTTTGAAGGGTACATTTGTCAATTTTTTGTTTGTAAGTTAAAATATAGAAAAATTTATGATGTGTTATATAAAATAATAATTGAAAAAATAGAAAATGCCTGCAATATATATTAGAGACTGAACTAGAGATTAAGGGCCAGATGCATCAAAGGGTTTTACCCATTCTGTGTCTATGGGAAAATGTGTTCGTACATATGGCCCTAAAACTCTCTCTTGGTCTATCATGTCTTATTAACATTGCAGCAAAATAAATCACTGAATGAAAGCCACACCTCCGATCTCCTCTGCACTCTCCACAACACACTTTCCAAACCATCATACTGAGGCTGAGTCACAAAGCGCCTTGTGCACCTAAGAGAAAATGGGGAGCAGATTTACTTTGAATTCATGCAATGCAGTGCAGAAAGGCAAACTGCTGAGCTGCGTTGCTTGAATGGAGATCTGAAAAGCACTATATCTTCTAAGACAGTGGTTCCCAACCTTTTAACTTCTGTGGACCCCCACTTTATCATTTCTGGAACCCGGGGACCCCCACTGAATCTTAATTCGAATCCAGGGACCCCCCCACAGAGACATTACTGAAAGCTGGAGACCTAATCTGTCAGTATTATTTATTTTTCTATGCTGTTGCGGACCCCCTGACAAGGCGTTGCGAACCCCCAGGGGTCCCCGGACCACAGGTTGGGAACCACTGTTCTAAGATATGGTGTTCCTCGGCTCTTTCCTTGCACTGGCTCACTGGAGGCTGCCTAACTTCAAAGCAGGCACGCTTGCACCATGGTGCAATGGCTCCTGCATTATGGACAGGATTGTTTTTGAGCAGAAAGGGATAATTTACTGCACAAAAACAATCCTTGGAGGTGTATTCCTTCTTCTGTGATACGTGGAAAGAGGAAACAACGGGAAGAAATAATGATAATTTTTGTTATGCCTTACTGGGGAAGGCGTAGCATTTTGATGCTTTCCCAAGTTTATTAGCTTTTCGAAATCTGGAAATGCACCAAAATCCAGGGGTGGATGCATGGGAATGTCCATGCACCACCCATGGAACGCCTTCTCAATCCAAGGTAATGCAAGGCAGCGCTATGTGCTGCCTTGCATAAATTTGTATTTAATAAACCACACAAAGTGGCTTTGCATGGCTTAATAAATACCAAAGATTTTGCGTTGTGATTGCTCCACAAAACTGAATCAGTAAATCTGCTCCTAGATGTCCAAAACCATTTTTAGCAATTGTTTGTTCAACACCGGAATTCAGAAAGTGTAAGTTCATAAATCATAAATCTCCACTCATTTTAGGCCCTTTCCTGCAACTTTGCATGGCTTAGTAACTCCCCCAAATTATTTTGTTTTTGGGGCTTCACCATGAAAGTGACATAACTGACACAAAATCACAGTAGATCTGCCTGTAGATGAGCAAAAACACCATTTCTGACTGCTAAGTCAACACTGCAATTCAAAAAATGTGTGTGTGCATTCATAAATCACAAATCATAAACATCCAGTCATTATTAGCATCCGGAATAGCCCTGGGCAGCAGGCTATAGGATAATGTAAATATTGCACATCAAGTGCTCAGGGAATTCAATGAGTTGCTCTCTTTGCCTTAAGACACTTAGCGACTGATTCAGATAGGTAACATTTGTATATCTTTACCCTTTTTCAGTATTTACAAATTGCATTTTAATAGTAAGTTTACGAGTGCAGAAAGCTCTGCACGTAAAACAATGGGCCACTCCTAGCTTTTCATGTGTGTAATTCTCCACCCCGACTGCAGAGAAATTTGCACTTTTCATGCAGGTGTCATCTGAAACCATAACTGTGGCATTTCCATTCTCACTGCAGAATCCAAAAACTCACATGTACCTATGAAAGCTCTGCTACACTCAGATGACAAGTTCGTCTCTGAGTTTATAAAAAATATGATCACACAACTTCAGTGTTTAAAAATACTGAGGCCCATATTTATACTTTTTTGTGCTGCATTCTCATAATTTTTTTACGCCAAAGCAGCGCAAGCTTACAAAATATAATTGTATTTTCTAAGTTTGCTCTGCTTTTGCGTCAAAAAAAGGACGCAAACGCGGCACAAAAAAAGATAAATATGGGCCATAATGTCTACCCTCGGAGACTAGAATGAACTTCCAACATGCTTACCTCACTTTCAAAGTTTTCAGACATCAACCAGCATACCTACCTTCTATGGTAAATTTATTATATAGAGGCAGCAATAACTTCAAAAGCAAATAAGTTCCTTGAATAGAGGTGAATATTCAAGTCTCTCCCGCCTGTGACAAAATCTTTCTCTGGGTTATTTCATTATTGTGTAACTTTCTGCATAAGAATTCTAGAAAAAAATTGTCATTATGGGCAAAATGCTCAGTCCATTCAGTAATCTCTCTTTGGGCTTCAAACCACGCCCATGTTACGTCAGTCACTTCCATTGGTTCGTGGGCTTGCCTTTTAAAATCCGCTTGTTTTCATTTGTGAAACGCATGCATACGTCATGCCTTTTCTGGTGTTTAGCCCACCGTCACATCACCGGTAAACTACTTTATCTGGTTATTTTCCACGCAGCACCATCGCGCTGCGTTTTTTTTCTTACACTGCTAATAGCTCTAACTCGAGCAAATGCAAGACCCGTTTCATTGAAAATGCTTGTTTTTTTAAAACAACTAAAAAGTCTTTTATTCAGTTTGAACCACAATGTTTTCTCTTTTTTTGCTCCATCCACCTATTCCCCTCTTACATGTGACACTGCGGTCGCCCTCTGCTCTTTCCATTTCCATCCTCGCTGATCTCCTATTTCATGCAACATTTTTTGGATTTTTTTAATTGCTTATACTGTTTTTCTATTTTTATAAGTACTTGGAGCTCCTAAGCCTTTATATTCCTTGATCAATTTACAGTGCACAGACACCCTGCAGGGTAAAGATAACTAAATAAAACAATAACTAAATATTCCTTACATGACAAAACAGCAACAACACTCATCTATTTAGAATAAAATAAATATCTGTTTGTTTATTAGACTGGTTGTAATTTCAGAACTACACTTAGTTTTATTCTTAGTGAATATAATGAGCAATTTAAACTGTGAAATCTCTTAATTTAAATTTGGTGATTTGAAGTCTCTGCAAATCCCAGGACGTTATTAAGACAACATCCATTGTAGATTTGCAACTCCTATGATTGAAATAACATTTTCACTAGTAGCTGCATACCCTTAACATAGGCTATTTGAGAAGGTTATTGTAATTGAATGTTTAAATTTCCATTGAGGACTGTTACAACAGCTGATCAGCCGCTTGCCATGAGGGTCAAAGGTTGTGTGATTTCACTTCCTGTGACGTAGTTGGGAGTAAAAGGGAACTTGACATAATTCCTCCTAGACACCTTTTCAATATTATCGGTCAGATATCGCCATTGAGCGGATCCTTGCTGAGCGTGTTTCTGGAGCCTCGTGTGGAGTTGACAAATGTTGCGATCCTTTGCTGTACGGCCAGCGATCCTCCGTTACGCATAGTCCACACTAGAGCAAATGTGCCAGATATGCTGACTGCTAAGAAGGACAGCTTTAAGGTATCAATTTTGGTTAAAAACATAATTTCTGCTAAACTAATAAAAAGGGTACAGATTGGCAGATATCTCATAGAAGTTGAAATTCCTTAACAGTCCCAGAATTGTATATATTAATATATATTCCAGTGTTTCCTCTGCTTCCCTTTGATTATCTTTCCAGTTATTTTTAGATAGTGTCACCATCCTGTAGGTACAAGGTTGTGTTTTTCTTAACCGCATTCAGATTCCCAAGTTCCGCAACAGCAATCCATGAATGCGTAAGTCACCAGCTCCGAGCGCACCGTGAAATGACATTTATATACAAATATTGTTAATGGCACAAACACAATGTTAAGTCAGTTTTTACTAGGCTCCCTCATACACCCTCCAGATTTATTGGCTATCGGATTTGAAGTAAATTTTTATTACATCAAGTTAAACCCAGACACCAATTGCCTAGCTATGCACCCCCCTCCCTCATTTTACTGTGGTCTTTCCCCCCCTCTTGATTGCTGCTCTATCGTCAAACCGAAACGTCCTCGGATAAATCTCGCCCAATGAAATATTTATTCATTTTGCTAACCAATGTTGATCTCATAAATTACCACGACTTTTTCACGAAACGGTTATTAACATCCATGGCTGCATGTTAATGGTTTATTGACCAAATATGGGCTAATTGGGCCCTGGGAGCAGTGGCCAGCCTGATCTATGGGCAGGGGCAGCCTTTGTTATGCAGACGACCTATTTAATATTGGGATGTGCTTTTAAGGTAGACTTGTAGACTTGATGTCAGAAAATACAGCGCGTCTGGCTGCCTGGTCGTATTTTATGAAGTAATATGCGTAACCCTGGCAGCAGAAGTATTAAAAAAGACATTCCGCGAAAAATTAACAATGCAAAGTAATTAGAACCGTCCTCACATGAGACCTGCAAAATATTTTTAATATTTAATAGCCGGTTTCTTCTTTTCAGTGTTAGGATTGTTTTTTCAAAACATGTCCATGATTCTCGGTCTGCTTTCATTTTCCTTTTTGGTTTTCTTGTTTTATTTCTTTTTGTTTTTGTGAAGGGTTTTCTGGGGGTTGTGTTTTAGGTATGCAGGTGTAATTTTATCTGAAATGCGTCTGTAAATAATTGCAGTAAAAGAAAAGCAAATCAGAATTTTCCGGCTTTGGTTCTATGTTGAGAAATTATGCTAAATGAAAAAATAATTTGGATAAAACATTTCAATTTCGGATGCATTTGTGAGTTTGTACCGGTTTAGGCATGAAACACGAAAATAGGTTTTCCTAATCGAAAGTATGAGAATGCGAGTTCTTCTATTTTGGCTAAAAACTGGAATTGTAAAAGGTGAAAAGAGGACATTTGTTGTGTGCGACGTTGAGGTCTGTGTGCAGTGCGGAGACCCTTCCGGAGCCCCCGACGCCGAGGACACCTCGCCTCTCCCGCGCGCCTCCTCACCACCTGGTTATTTCCTTATTCGTGCATACAGGAAGCGCGTTTTTTAGGGTGACCAGACATCCCGGATTTCCCCGGACAGTCCCGGTTTTTAGAGGACAGTCCCGGTGTCCCGACGCTTCTCTTAATTTTAAACAAATGCCCCTGTTTTTGGGTCGAAGGTCAGATCATTACATAAATGCCCCGGTTTTTGGGGCAAAAGTCAGATTATTTAAGGAAGCACAAGTTAAAGGTATGCTCTCCTTTAACAGACGCCTACAGAGTATGCAATAATTAAAGTAATTTATCTGTTACTGTCAGGCAACACAGTCCCCTGTCTGCTCCCAGCAGAGACACGGAGTGGGGAGCAGAGAGAGGTGGGCGGGGGCGGTTTGGGGGTGCAGGGTGGGAGGTCAAGCCATATATAATTTTATATATGTAGTCTTGTAAATGTGTGTGTGTGTGTGTGTGTATATATATATACACACACACACACACATAGGCACACATGCACAAAGCTACGCAAAAAAACGGGACAGGCCAGAAATAAAAGTGAGTGTAAAGTCTTTAGTCCTTCTTTTATGTCTGACCTGTCCCAGTTTTTGCTCCTCAAAACCTGGTCACCCTAGTTTTACTACATGCAATATTCAATCACGGCGGGTATTTACATCAATCTGCAACGTTAGAACTGGTCGCACATGCATATCGTCAAAGACGTGCTGCAAAACCAGAGGCTCGAGGTAGTTCGATACTTCAGAACGGAAAAACGAAAAACACCTCCACCGGGCCGTGTGGGATAAAGAGGCATTTCAGGGCCATTTCCACACCAAATCAGCACAACGATTAACCAGATGTATGCAACTGTACACCATTGATACAAGACTGTTGCACATCACATCAACACTACTGCACAACGCATCCACTACATATCACATGAGCACTACTGCACAACACATCCACTACATGTCACATGAGCAATACTGCACAACACATCTACCATCTACTAAATATCACATTAACAGTACTGCACAGCACATGTACCATCTACTACACATCACATCAACAATACTGCACAACACATCTAACATCTACTACACATCAACAATACTGCACAGCACATGTGCCATCTACTACACATCACATACACAATACTGCACCACGCTTCCACAAAATATCACATCAACACTACTGCACAACACATCTACTAGATATCAAATCAACACTACTGCACAACGCATCCACTACATATCACATGAGCACTACTGCACAACACATCCACTACATATCACAAGAGCAATACTACACAACACATCTACCATCTACTAAACATCACATTAACAATACTGCACAGCACATGTACCATCTACTACACATCACATCAACAATACTGCACAACACATCTAACATCTACTACACATCAACAATACTGCACAGCACATGTACCATCTACTACACATCACACCAACAATACAGCACAAAGCTTCCTCAAAATATCACATCAAAACTACTGCACAACACATCTACTACATATCAAATCAACACTACTGCACAACGCATCCACTACATATCACATGAGCACTACTGCACAACACATCCACTACATATCACATGAGCAATACTGCACAACACATCTACCATCTACTAAACATCACATTAACAATACTGCACAGCACATGTACCATCTACTACACATCACATCAACAATACTGCACAACACATCTAACATCTACTACACATCAACAATACTGCACAGCACATGTACCATCTACTACACATCACATCAACAATACTGCACCACGCTTCCACAAAATATCACATCAACACTACTGCACAACACATCTACTACATATCACATCAACACTACTGCACAACGCATCCATTACATAGCACAGGAGCAATACTGCACAACACATCTACCATCTACTACAAATCACATCAACAATACTGCACAACACATCTAACATCTACACATCACATTAACAATACTGCAGAACACATCTACCATCTACTACACATCACATCAACAATACTGCGCAACACATCCACTACAGATCACATGAGCACTACTGCACAGCACATCTACCATCTACTACAACTCACATCAACAACACTGCACAACACATCTAACATCTACACATCACACTAACAATACTGCACAACACATCTACCATCTACTACACATCACATCAATAATACTGCACATCTACCATCTACTACACAGCACTTCAATAATACTGCACAATGCACCTACTACATATCACATCAAAACTGCTGCACAACGCATCTACTACATATTACATCAACAATACTGCACAATGCATCTACTACAGATCACATCAACACTACTGCACAACACATCTGTCATCTAATACACATCACATCAACAATACTGCACAGTGCATCTACCATCTACTAAACATCACATCAAAAATAGTGCACAACGCTTCCACTAAATATCACATCAACACTACTGCACAACGCATCTACCATCTACTAAACATCACATCAACAATACTGCACAATGCATCTACTACATATGACATTGTTACTACTGCACAACGCTTCCACTAAAGATCAGATCAACACTATTGCACAACGCATCTACTAGATATCACATCAATACTGCACAATGCATCTACTACAGATCACATCAACACTACTGCACAATACATCTGCCACCTAATACACATCACATTAACAATACTGCACAGCATATCTACTATCTACTACACATCACATTAACCATAGTGCACAATGATTTCACTAAATATCACATCAATACTACTGCACAATGCATCTACCATCTACTTCACATCATATCAACAATACAGCACAACACATCTACTGCACACAACATCAACACTACTGCACAATGCATCTACTACACACCACATCAACACTACTGCACAATGCATCTAAAACATATCACATCAACACTACTGGACAACACGTCTACTACCTATCACTTCTACACAACACTACTGCACAGCGCATCTACTACATACCACATCAACAATACTGCACAATGCATCTACTACATATCACATCAACCCTACTGCAGAACACATCTACTACATATCACTTCAACACTACTGCACAGCGCGTCTACTACACACCACATCAAAACTACTGCACAACGCATCTACCATCTACTTAACATCACATTAACAATAGTGCACAACGCTTTCTCTAAATATCACATCTACACTACTGCACAACGCGTCTACCATCTACTAAACATCACTTGAACACTACTGCACAACGCGCATACTACACACCACATCAACACTACTGAACAACACATCTCCTACTTATCACATCAGCACTACTGCACAACACATCTACTACACATCACATCAACACTACTGCACAACGCATCTACTACAACCACATCAACACACTGCACAACGCACCTACGTCTACTAAACATCACATCAACAATACTGCACAATGCATCTACTATATATCACATCAACACTACTGCACAACACTTCCACTAACCGTCACATCAACACTACTGCACAACACATCTACCATCTACTACACATCACATCATCAATACTGCACAACTCATCTACCATCTACTACATATCACATCATTAATACTGCACAACACATCTACTACATATCACATCAACATTACTGCACAACACATCTACTACACATCACATCAACAATACTGCACAACGCATATACTACATATCACATCAACACTACTACACAATGCATCTACCAACTACTACACATCACATCAACAATACTGCACAATGCATCTACCATCTACGACACATCACACCAACAATACTGCACAACGCATCTACCATCTATTAAACATCACATCAACAACACTGCAGAACGCATCTACCATCTACTAAACATCACACAACAATACTGCACAACGCATCTACTACATATCACATCAGCACTACTGCACAACGCATCTACTACACACCACATCAACACTACTGCACAACGCATCTACTACATATCACTTCAACACTACTGCACAACACATTTACTACACACCACATCAACACTACTGAACAGCGAATCTACTACATCTCACGTCAACACTATTGCACAATGCATCTACTACATATCACATCAACACTACTGCACAACGCACCTACTACAGACCACATCAACACTACTGCACAACGCATCTACTACATATCACATCAACACTACTGCACAGCGCGTCTACTACATACCACATCAACACTACTGCACAACGCATCTACCATCTACTTAACATCACATCAACAATAGTGCACAATGCTTCCACTAGATATCACATCTACACTACTGCACAACACATTTACCATCTACTAAACATCACATCAACAGTGCTGCACAACGCATTCACCATCTACTAAACATCACTTCAACACTACTGCACAACGCACCTACTACACACCACATCAACACTACTGCACAACGCATCTACTACATATCACATCAGCACTACTGCTCAACACATCTACTACATATCACATCAACACTACTACACAATGCATCTACTACACACCACATCAACACTACTGCACAACGCATCTACTGTCTACTGAACAACAGTACTGCACATTGCATCTACTACATATCATATCAACACTACTGCACAATGCTTCCACTAACCGTCACATCAACACTACTGCACAGCACATCTACCATCTACTACATATCACATCATCAATACTGCACAACTCATCTACCATCTACTGCACATCACAGCATCAATACTGCACAACGCATCTACAACATATCACATCAACATTACTGCAGAACAGATATACTACACATCACATCAACAATACTGCACAACACATATACTACATATCACATCAACACTAATACACAATGCATCTACCATCTACTACACATCACATCACCAATACTGCACAACGCATGTACCATCTATTAAACATCACATCAACAATACTGCAGAACGCATCTACCATCTAGTAAACATCACACAACAATACTACACAACACATCTACTGCTGCACAATGCATCTACTACACACCACATCAACACTACTGCACATCAACACTACTGCACAGCACATCTACCATCTACTACACATCACATCATCAATACTGCACAACTCATCTAACATCGAATACACACCACATCAACACTACAGCACAACACATCTACTACATATCACATCAACACTATTGCACAATGCATCTACTACATATCACATCAGCACTACTGCACAACGCATCTACTACACACCACATCAACACATCAACAGTACTGCACAACGCACCTACTACATATCACATCAACACTATTGCACAATGCATCTACTACATATCACATCAACACTACTGCACAATGCATCTACTACATATCACATCATCACTACTGCACAATGCACCTACTACACACCACATCAACACTACTGCACAATGCATCTACTACATATCACTTCAACACTACTGCACAACACATCTACTACATATCACATCAACACTACTGCACAACTTATCTACCATCTACTATACATCACTTCAACACTACTGCACAACGCATCTACTACACACCACATCAACACTACTGCACAAAGCATCTACTACATATCACATCAACACTACTGCACAACACATCTACTACACATCACATCAACAATACTGTACAACGCATCTACCACATATCACATGAACACTACTACACAACGCATCTACCTCTACTAAACTTCACATCAACAATACTGCACAACACATCTACCATCTACTACACATCATATCAACATTGCTGCACAATGCATCTACCATCTACTAAACATCACATCAACAGTACTGCACAACGCATCTATCATCTACTAAACATCACATCAACAATACTGCACAACGCATCGACTACATATCACATCAACACTACTGCACAAAAAATCTACTACACACCACATCAACACTACTGCACAACGCATCTACTACACACGACATCAACACTACTGCACAATGCATCTACTACATATCACATCAACAATATTGCACAACACGTCTACTACTTATCACTTCAACACTACTACATAGCGCATCTACTACTTATCACATCAACACTACGGCACAACGCATCTACTACTTATCACATCAACACTACGGCACAACGCATCTACTAAATATCACATCAACACTACTGCACGACGCATCGACCATCTACTACACATCACATTAACAAAACTGAGCAGCACATTTAACATCTACTACACATCACATCCTCAATAGTGCACAACGCTTCCACTAAATATCACATCAAAACTACTGCACAACACAACTACTACATATCACTTCAACACTACCTGACAATGCATCTACTACATGTCACATCAACACTACTGCACAACGCATCTACTACTCATCACGTCAACACAACTGCACAACGCTTCCACTAAGGATCACATCAACACTACTGCACAACACATCTACCATCTACTACACATCACATCATCAATACTGCACAACTCATCTACCATCTACTACATATCACATCATCAATACTGGACAACGCACCTACTACATATCATGTCAACACTACTGCACAACGCATCTACTACATATCACATCAACACTACCGCACAACACATCTACCACGTACTAAACATCACATCATCAATACTGCACAACTCATCTACCATCTACTACACATAAAATCATCAATACTGCACAACACATCTAGTACATATCACATCAACACTACTGCACAACGCATCTACTACATATCCTATCAACACTACTACACAGCACATCTACTACACATCACATCAACAATACTTTACAACGCATCTAATACATATCACATCAACACTAAAACAAAACACATCTACCATCTACTCCTCATCACATCAATAATACTACACAACACATCTACCATCTACTACACATCACATCAACAATACTGCACAATGCATCTACCAGCCACTAAACATCACATCAAGAATACTGCACAACGCATGTACCATCTACTAAACATCACATCGACAATGCTGCACAGCGCATCTACTACATATCACATCAACACTACTGCACAACACAGGTAGTACACACCACATCAACACTACTGCACAACGTATCTACTACATACCACATCAACGCTACTGCACAACGCATCTACTACATATCACTTCAACACTACTGCACAACACATCTATTACACACCACATCAACACTACTAGACAGAGCATCTACTACACATCACATCAACACTACTTCACAACGCATCTACTACATATCACATCAACACTACTGTACAACGCATCAACTACATATCACATCAACGCTACTACACAATGCATCTACTACACACCACATCAACACTACTGCACAAAGCACCTACTACACACCACATCAACACTACTGCACAAAGCATCTAGTACATATCACATCAACAGTACTGCACAACACATCTACCATCTATTACACATCACATTATTAATACTGCACAACGCATCTACTACACATCACATCAACACTACTACACAACACATCTACCATCTACTATACATCACATCAATATTACCGCACAACACATTTACCATCTACTACACACCACATCAACAACACTGCACAACGCATCTACCAACTACTAAACATCACATCAACAATACTGCACAACACATCTACCATCTACTAAACATCACATCAACAATACTGCACAATGCATTTAACATCTACTACACATTACATCAACAATACTGCACAATGCATCTAATACCCATCACTTCACCACTACTGCACAATGCATCTACTAAAAACCACATCAACACTTCTGCACAACGAATCTACTACATATCAAATCAACTCTACTTCACAACGCATCTACTACATATCACATCAACACTACTGCACCACACATCTACTACATATCACATCAACAGTACTGCACAACGCATCTACTACATATCACTTCAACACTACTGCACAACGCATGTACATCTACTACACATCACATCCACAATACTGCACAACACATCTACCACATACTAAACATCACATCATCAATACTGCACAACTCATCTACCATCTACTACACATCAAATCATCAATACTGCACAACACATCTAGTACATATCACATCAACACTACTGCACAACGCATCTACTACATATCCTATCAACACTACTACACAGCACATCTACTACACATCACATCAACAATACTGTGCAACGCATCTACTACATATCACATCAACACTAAAACAAAACACATCTACCATCTACTCCTCATCACATCAACAATACTCCACAACACATCTACCATCTACTACACATCACATCAACAATACTGCACAATGCATCTACCAGCCACTAAACATCACATCAAGAATACTGCACAACGCATGTACCATCTACTAAACATCACATCGACAATGCTGCACAGCGCATCTACTACATATCACATCAACACTACTGCACAACACAGGTAGTACACACCACATCAACACTACTGCACAACATATCTACTACATACCACATCAACACTACTGCACAACGCATCTACTACATATCACTTCAACACTACTGCACAACACATCTATTACACACCACATCAACACTACTAGACAGAGCATCTACTACACATCACATCAACACTACTTCACAACGCATCTACCACATATCACATCAACACTACTGTACAACGCATCAACTACATATCACATCAACACTACTACACAATGCATCTACTACACACCACATCAACACTACTGCACAAAGCACCTAACACACACCACATCAACACTACTGCACAAAGCATCAAGTACATATCACATCAACAGTACTGCACAACACATCTACCATCTATTACACATCACATTAATAATACTGCACAACGCATCTACTACACATCACATCAACACTACTACACAACGCATCTACCATCTACTATACATCACATCAATATTACCGCACAACACATCTACCATCTACTACACACCACATCAACAACACAGCACAACACATCTACCAACTACTAAACATCACATCAACAATACTGCACAACACATCTACCATCTACTAAACATCACATCAACAATACTGCACAATGCATTTAACATCTACTACACATTACATCAACAATACTGCACAACACATCTACTACCCATCACTTCACCACTACTGCACAATGCATCTACTAAACACCACATCAACACTTCTGCACAACAAATCTACTACATATCAAATCAACTCTACTTCACAACGCATCTACTACATATCACATCAACACTACTGCACCACACATCTACTACATATCACATCAACACTACTGCACAACGCATCTACTACATATCACTTCAACACTACTGCACAACGCATGTACATCTACTACACATCACATCCACAATACTGCACAACGCCTCTACCATCTACTAAACATCACATCAAAAATACTGCACAACGCATTTACCATCTACTAGACATTACATAAACAATACTGCCCAACGTATCTACTACATATCACTTCAACACTACTGCACAATGCATCTACTAAACACCACATCAACACTACTGCACAACAAACCTACTACAGATCACATCAACACTACTGCACAACGCATGTACATCTACTACACATCACATCCACAATACTGCACAACACATCTACCACATACTAAACATCACATCATCAATACTGCACAACTCATCTACCATCTACTACACATCAAATCATCAATACTGCACAACACATCTAGTACATATCACATCAACACTACTGCACAACGCATCTACTACATATCCTATCAACACTACTACACAGCACATCTACTACACATCACATCAACAATACTGTGCAACGCATCTACTACATATCACATCAACACTAAAACAAAACACATCTACCATCTACTCCTCATCACATCAACAATACTCCACAACACATCTACCATCTACTACACATCACATCATCAATACTGCACAATACATCTACCAGCCACTAAACATCACATCAAGAATACTGCACAACGCATGTACCATCTACTAAACATCACATCGACAATGCTGCACAGCGCATCTACTACATATCACATCAACACTACTGCACAACACAGGTAGTACACACCACATCAACACTACTGCACAACATATCTACTACATACCACATCAACACTACTGCACAACGCATCTACTACATATCACTTCAACACTACTGCACAACACATCTATTACACACCACATCAACACTACTAGACAGAGCATCTACTACACATCACATCAACACTACTTCACAACGCATCTACCACATATCACATCAACACTACTGTACAACGCATCAACTACATATCACATCAACACTACTACACAATGCATCTACTACACACCACATCAACACTACTGCACAAAGCACCTAACACACACCACATCAACACTACTGCACAAAGCATCAAGTACATATCACATCAACAGTACTGCACAACACATCTACCATCTATTACACATCACATTAATAATACTGCACAACGCATCTACTACACATCACATCAACACTACTACACAACGCATCTACCATCTACTATACATCACATCAATATTACCGCACAACACATCTACCATCTACTACACACCACATCAACAACACAGCACAACACATCTACCAACTACTAAACATCACATCAACAATATTGCACAACACATCTACCATCTACTAAACATCACATCAACAATACTGCACAATGCTTTTAACATCTACTACACATTACATCAACAATACTGCACAACACATCTACTACCCATCACTTCACCACTACTGCACAATGCATCTACTAAACACCACATCAACACTTCTGCACAACAAATCTACTACATATCAAATCAACTCTACTTCACAACGCATCTACTACATATCACATCAACACTACTGCACCACACATCTACTACATATCACATCAACACTACTGCACAACACATCTACTACATATCACTTCAACACTACTGCACAACGCATGTACATCTACTACACATCACATCCACAATACTGCACAACGCCTCTACCATCTACTAAACATCACATCAAAAATACTGCACAACGCATTTACCATCTACTAGACATTACATAAACAATACTGCCCAACGTATCTACTACATATCACTTCAACACTACTGCACAATGCATCTACTAAACACCACATCAACACTACTGCACAACAAACCTACTACAGATCACATCAACTCTAATTCACAACGCATCTACTACATATCACATCAGCACTACTGCACAACGCTTCTACTAAAGAGCACATCAACACTGCTGCACAACACATCTACCATCTACTATGTATTACATCAACAATACTGCAGAACGCACCTACTACATAGCACATCAACACTACTACACAATGCATCTACTTCACAGCACATCAACTCTAGTGCACATCACATCTACTACATATCGCATCAACACTACTGTACAACGCAGCTACTTCATGTTACATCAACAATACTGTACAATGCATCTACTACAGATCACATCAACACTACTGCACAACACATCTGTCAGCTACTAGACATCACATCAACAATACTGCACAACGCATCTACCATCTACTAAACATCACATCAAAAATAGTGCACAACGCTTCCACTAAATATCACATCCACATTACTGCAAAAAAATCTACCATCTACTAAACATCACATCAACAATACTGCATAACACATCTACTACATATCACATCATCACTACTGCACAATGCTTCCACTAAAGATCACATGAACTCTACTGCACAACATTCTACTACATATCACATCAACAATACTGCACAATGCATCTACTACAGATCACGTCAGCACTACTGCACAACACTTCTGCCATCTGCTACACATCACATTAACAATACTGCACAGCACATCTACCTTCTACTACACATCACATCAACCATAGTCCACAATGCTTCCACTAAATATCACATAAACACTACTGCAGAACGCATCTACCATCTACTACACATCACATGAACAATAGTGCTCAACTCTTCCACTAAATATCACTTCAACACTACTGCACAACACTTCTACTACACACCACATCAACACTACTAGGCAGTGCATCTACTACACATCACATCAACACTACTGCACAAGGCATCTACTACACATCACATCAACACTACTGTACAATGCATCTACTACATATCACATCAACACTACTACACAACGCATCTACTACACATCACATCATCACTACTGCACAACGCATCTACTACATATCACTTCAACACTACTGCACAACGCACCTACTACATATCACTTCAACACTACTGCACAACGCATCTACTACATACCACATCAACACTACTGCATAACGCATCTACTACATATCACATCAACACTACTACACAAAGCATCTACCATCTACTATACATCACATCAATATTACCGCACAACACATCAACCATCTACTACACACCACATCAACAACACTGCACAACGCATCTACCAACTACTAAACATCACATCAACAATACTGCACAACACATCTACCATCTACTAAACATCACATCAACAATACTGCACAATGCATTTAACATCTACTACACATTACATCAACAATACTGCACAACACATCTACTACCCATCACTTCACCACTACTGCACAATGCATCTACTAAACACCACATCAACACTTCTGCACAACAAATCTACTACATATCAAATCAACTCTACTTCACAACGCATCTACTACATATCACATCAACACTACTGCACCACACATCTACTACATATCACATCAACACTACTGCACAACGCATCTAATACATATCACTTCAACACTACTGCACAACGCATGTACATCTACTACACATCACATCCACAATACTGCACAACGCCTCTACCATCTACTAAACATCACATCAACAATACTGCACAACGCATTTACCATCTACTAGACATAACATAAACAATACTGCACAACGTATCTACTACATATCACTTCAACACTACTGCACAATGCATCTACTAAACACCACATCAACACTACTGCACAACAAACCTACTACAGATCACATCAACTCTAATTCACAACGCATCTACTACATATCACATCAGCACTACTGCACAACGCTTCTACTAAAGAGCACATCAACACTGCTGCACAACCCATCTACCATCTACTACATATTACATCAACAATACTGCAGAACGCACCTACTACATAGCACATCGACACTACTACACAATGCATCTACTTCACACCACATCAACTCTAGTGCACATCACATCTACTGCATATCACATCAACACTACAGCACAACGCAGCTACTTCATGTTACATCAACAATACTGCACAATGCATCTACTACAGATCACATCAAAACTACTGCACAACACATCTGGCATCTACTAGACATCACATCAACAATACTGCACAACGCATCTACCATCTACTAAACATCACATCAAAAATAGTGCGCAACGCTTCCACTAAATATCACATCCACATTACTGCAAAACAAATCTACCATCTACTAAACATCACATCAACAATACTGCATAACACATCTACTACATGTCACATCATCACTACTGCACAGTGCTTCCACTAAAAATCACATGAACACTACTGCACAACGTTCTACTACATATCACATCAACAATACTGCACAATGCATCTACTACAGATCACGTCAGCACTACTGCACAACACTTCTGCCATCTACTACACATCACATTAACAATACTGCACAGCACATCTACCATCTACTACACATCACATCAACCATAGTGCACAATGCTTCCACTAAATATCACATCAGCACTACTGCAGAACGCATCTACCATCTACTACACATCACATGAACAATAGTGCTCAACTCTTCCACTAAATATCACTTCAACACTACTGCACAACACTTCTACTACACACCACATCAACACTACTAGGCAGTGCATCTACTACACATCACATCAACACTACTGCACAAGGCACCTACTACACATCACATCAACACTACTGTACAACGCATCTACTACATATCACATCAACACTACTACACAACGCATCTACTACACATCACATCATCACTACTGAACAACGCATCTACTACATATCACATCAACACTACTGCACAACGCATCTACTACATATCACATCAACACTACTGCACAATGCACCTACTACATATCACATCAACACTACTGCACAACTTATCTACCATCTACTATACATCACTTCAACACTACTGCACAACGCATCTACTACACATCACATCAACACTACTGCACAAAGCATCTACTACATATCACATGAACACTACTGCATAACACATCTACTACACATCACATCAACAATACTGTACAACGCATCTACCACATATCACATGAGCACTACTACACAACGCATCTACCCTCTACTAAACTTCACATCAACAATACTGCACAACACATCTACCATCTACTACACATCAGAACAACATTGCTGCACAATGCATCTACCATCTACTAAACATCACATCAACAATACTGCACAACACATCTACCATCTACTATACATCACATCAACACTACTGCACAACACATCTACTACACACCACATCAACACTACTGCACAACGCATCTACTACACACCACATCAACACTACTGCACAATGCATCTACTACATATCACATCAACAATATTGCACAACACGTCTACTACTTATCACTTCAACACTACTACATAGCGCATCTACTACACACCACATCAACAATACAGCACAAGGCATCTACTACTTATCACATCAACACTACAGCACAACGCATCTACTACTTATCACATCAACACTACGGCACAAGGCATCTACTAAATATCACATCAACACTACTGCACAAGGCGTCTACTACACATCACATCAACACAACTGTACAACGCATCTACTACATATCACATCAACACTACTACACAACGCATCTACTACACACCACTTCAACCCTACTACACAACGCATCTACTACATATCACATCAACACTACTGCACAACGCATCTACTACATATCACTTCAACACTACTGCACAACACATCTACTACACACCACATCAACACTATTAGGCAGTGCATCTACTACACATCACATCAACACTACTGCACAAGGCATCTACTACATATCTGTTATCTTTGGTTGGCAGTCAGGTTACCCCCTGTCCAAGCAAGGACCCTCACTCTAGTCAGGGTAAGTCACACACAATTCAAATTATCCTCTGCCCACCCTCTGGTAGCTTGGCACTGAGCAGTCAGACTTAACTTAGAAGGCAATGTGTAAAGTATTTGTGCAATAAATTATACAATAACATAATATAGCACCACCAAAATACACCACACAGTGTTTAGAAAAATATATATAATATTTATCTGGATATTTGTAGGTCAAAACGATAAAAGATGCAATATGAGATTGTAGAGATATCACTGAAAAGTGATATGAAGTGTCTTAAGTCTTTAAAAAGCAAACAAAGTCTCTTTCAAGCACAAAGTACCTGTTCTGGAGTGGAAAATCTCGACAAAGGGCCGCAGAGGAGGAGATACATGGGAAAATGGTGTGTGCGTCGGTTTCGCCCCTTCACACATGGACTTGCGTCGTTATTTTTCACGCGGGGAAGACGTGCGTCGTTTTCCGGCACGCGGACAGTCTCCTTCTGTGGGTCGCGGGATTACCAGATGTCCCGGGGTCTGTGCATGGAATCCTGGGCTTGTTATCTGGGTGCGCGTCGTTCCGGTGGGCTGTGCGTGGAATTTTCTCCCTCACGGCAGGCTTCGTGTCGATTTCCTCTCTGGAAGTCTGGCGGCGTTGTCCAGGCGGGCCGTGCGGCGAAGTTCCGGTCGCACCGCAGGCGTCGCGTCGCTCTTTTCCTTGCATGGTCGAGCGGGGTCTTTCTGGATCGCATGCAGTGAATTTTTCACCGCGGAGCAAGCTGTGCGTCAAATTTTTTGCCGCACAAGGAGTCCAGTTAAAAGATGGAAGTCTTTTTGGTCCTGAGACTTCAGGAAACAGGAGGCAAGCTCTATTCAAGTCCTTGGAGAGCACTTCTGCAGCAAGGCAAGAGTTCAGCAAGGCAGCAGGCCAACCGCAAGGCAGCAGTCCTTTGTAGAAAGCAGTCAGGTGAGTCCTTTGAGCAGCCAGGCAGTTCTTCTTGGCAGGATGCAGGTTCTGGTTCAGGTTTCTTCTCCAGCAAGTGTCTGCGGTGGTAGGGCAGAGGCCCTGTTTTATACCCAAATGTGCCTTTGAAGTGGGGGAGACCTCAAAGAGTGGCTTAGAAGTGCACCAGGTCCCCTTTCAGTTCAATCCTGTCTGCCAGGGTCCCAGTAGGGGGTGTGGCAGTCCTTTGTTTCAGAGCAGGCCCTCCACCCTCCCAGCCCAGGAAGACCCATTCAAAATGCAGATGTATGCAAGTGAGGCTGAGTACCCTGTGTTTGGGGAGTGTCTGAGTGAATGCACAAGGAGCTGTCAACTAAACCCAGCCAGATGTGGATTGTAAGACACAGAAAGATTTAAGTGCAGAGAAATGCTCACTTTCTAAAAGTGGCATTTCTAAAATAGTAATATTAAATCCAACTTCACCAGTCAGCAGGATTTTGTATTACTATTCTGGCCATACTAAATATGACCTTCCTACACCTTTCAGATCAGCAGCTACCACTCCAACAGTGTATGAGGGCAGCCCCAATGTTAGACTATGTAGGGAGCAGGTCTCACAGTAGTGTAAATACGAATTTAGGAGTTTTACACTACCAGGACATGTAAACTACACAGGTACATGTCCTGCCTTTTACCCACACAGCACCCTGCTCTAGGGGTTAACCAGGGCACACATTAGGGGTGACTTATATGTAGTAAATGGGGAGTTTTAGGCTTGGCAAGTACTTTTAAATGCCAAGTCGAAGTGACAGTGAAACTGCACACACAGGCCTTGCAATGGCAGGCCTGAGACAAGGTAAAGGAGCTACTAAAGTGGGTGGCACAACCAGTGCTGCAGGCCCACTAGTAGCATTTAATCTACAGGCCCTGGGCACATACAGTGCACCTTACTAGGGACTTATAGGTAAATTAAATAGTCCAATTGGGTATGATCCAATGTTACCATGTTTAAAGGGAGAGAGCATATGCACTTTATCACTGGTTAGCAGTGGTAAAGTGCGCAGAGTCTAAAAACCAACAAAAATGAGATCAGAAAAAGAGAAGGAGGAAGGCAAAAAGTATGGGGATAACCCTGCAGAAGGGCCATTTACAACAATATCACATCAACACTACTGTACAACGCATCTACTACATATCACATCAACACTACTACACAACGCATCTACTACACACCACACATATCACATAAACACTACTGCACAACGCATCTACTATATATCACTTCAACACTTCTGCACAACGCACCTACTACACACCACGTCAACACTACTGCACAACGCTTCTACTACATATCACATCAACACTACTGCACAACACATCTACCATCTACTACACATCACATTAACAATACTGCACAATGCATCTACTACACATCCCATCATCAATACTGCACAACGCATCCATTACATATCACATCAACACTACTGCACAACACATCTCCTACACATCACATCAACAATACTGTACAACGCATCTAATACATATCACTTGAACACTACTACAAAACACATCTACCCTCTACAACACATCACATCAACAAAACTGCACAACACATCCATTACATATCACATCAACACTACTGAACAACACATCTACTACACATCACATTAACAATGCTGCACAACACATCTACTACATATCACATCAACACTACTGCACAACACATTTACTACACACCATATTAACACTACCACACAATGCATCTACTACATATCACATCAACACTACTGCACAATGCTTCGACTACATATGACATCAACACTACTGCACAATGCAACTACTACCTATCACTTCAAAACAACACTACTGCACAGCGCATCTACTACATACCTCATCAACAATACTGCACTACGCATCCACTATGCACCACATCAACAATACTGCACAATGCATCTACTACATATCACATCAACACTACTGCACAACGCATCCATTACATAGCACAGGAGCAATACTGCACAACACATCTACCATCTACTACAAATCACATCAACAATACTGCACAACACATCTAACATCTACACATCACATTAACAATACTGCAGAACACATCTACCATCTACTACACATCACATCAACAATACTGCGCAACACATCCACTACAGATCACATGAGCACTACTGCACAGCACATCTACCATCTACTACAAATCACATCAACAACACTGCACAACACATCTAACATCTACACATCACATTAACAATACTGCACAACACATCTACCATCTACTACACATCACATCAATAATACTGCACATCTACCATCTACTACACAGCACTTCAATAATACTGCACAATGCACCTACTACATATCACATCAAAACTGCTGCACAACGCATCTACTACATATTACATCAACAATACTGCACAATGTATCTACTACAGATCACATCAACACTACTGCACAACACATCTGTCATCTAATACACATCACATCAACAATACTGCACAGTGCATCTACCATCTACTAAACATCACATCAAAAATAGTGCACAACGCTTCCACTAAATATCACATCAACACTACTGCACAACGCATCTACCATCTACTAAACATCACATCAACAATACTGCACAATGCATCTACTACATATGAAATTATTACTACTGCACAACGCTTCCACTAAAGATCAGATCAACACTATTGCACAATGCATCTACTAGATATCACATCAATACTGCACAATGCATCTACTACAGATCACATCAACACTACTGCACAATACATCTGCCACCTAATACACATCACATTAACAATACTGCACAGCATATCTACTATCTACTACACATCACATTAACCATAGTGCACAATGATTTCACTAAATATCACATCAATACTACTGCACAATGCATCTACCATCTACTTCACATCATATCAACAATACAGCACAACACATCTACTGCACACAACATCAACACTACTGCACAATGCATCTACTACACACCACATCAACACTACTGCACAATGCATCTAAAACATATCACATCAACACTACTGGACAACACGTCTACTACCTATCACTTCTACACAACACTACTGCACAGCGCATCTACTACATACCACATCAACAATACTGCACAATGCATCTACTACATATCACATCAACCCTACTGCAGAACACATCTACTACATATCACTTCAACACTACTGCACAGCGCGTCTACTACACACCACATCAAAACTACTGCACAACGCATCTACCATCTACTTAACATCACATTAACAATAGTGCACAACGCTTTCACTAAATATCACATCTACACTACTGCACAACGCGTCTACCATCTACTAAACATCACTTGAACACTACTGCACAACGCGCATACTACACACCACATCAACACTACTGAACAACACATCTCCTACTTATCACATCAGCACTACTGCACAACACATCTACTACACATCACATCAACACTACTGCACAACGCATCTACTACAACCACATCAACACTACTGCACAACGCACCTACGTCTACTAAACATCACATCAACAATACTGCACAATGCATCTACTATATATCACATCAACACTACTGCACAACACTTCCACTAACCGTCACATCAACACTACTGCACAACACATCTACCATCTACTACACATCACATCATCAATACTGCACAACTCATCTACCATCTACTACATATCACATCATTAATACTGCACAACACATCTACTACATATCACATCAACATTACTGCACAACACATCTACTACACATCACATCAACAATACTGCACAACGCATATACTACATATCACATCAACACTACTACACAATGCATCTACCATCTACTACACATCACATCAACAATACTGCACAATGCACCTACCATCTACGACACATCACACCAACAATACTGCACAACGCATCTACCATCTATTAAACATCACATCAACAACACTGCAGAACGCATCTACCATCTACTAAACATCACACAACAATACTGCACAACGCATCTACTACATATCACATCAGCACTACTGCACAACGCATCTACTACACACCACATCAACACTACTGCACAACGCATCTACTACATATCACTTCAACACTACTGCACAACACATTTACTACACACCACATCAACACTACTGAACAGCGAATCTACTACATCTCACGTCAACACTATTGCACAATGCATCTACTACATATCACATCAACACTACTGCACAACGCACCTACTACAGACCACATCAACACTACTGCACAACGCATCTACTACATATCACATCAACACTACTGCACAGCGCGTCTACTACATACCACATCAACACTACTGCACAACGCATCTACCATCTACTTAACATCACATCAACAATAGTGCACAATGCTTCCACTAGATATCACATCTACACTACTGCACAACACATTTACCATCTACTAAACATCACATCAACAGTGCTGCACAACGCATTCACCATCTACTAAACATCACTTCAACACTACTGCACAACGCACCTACTACACACCACATCAACACTACTGCACAACGCATCTACTACATATCACATCAGCACTACTGCTCAACACATCTACTACATATCACATCAACACTACTACACAATGCATCTACTACACACCACATCAACACTACTGCACAACGCATCTACTGTCTACTGAACAACAGTACTGCACATTGCATCTACTACATATCATATCAACACTACTGCACAATGCTTCCACTAACCGTCACATCAACACTACTGCACAGCACATCTACCATCTACTACATATCACATCATCAATACTGCACAACTCATCTACCATCTACTGCACATCACAGCATCAATACTGCACAACGCATCTACAACATATCACATCAACATTACTGCAGAACAGATATACTACACATCACATCAACAATACTGCACAACACATATACTACATATCACATCAACACTAATACACAATGCATCTACCATCTACTACACATCACATCACCAATACTGCACAACGCATGTACCATCTATTAAACATCACATCAACAATACTGCAGAACGCATCTACCATCTAGTAAACATCACACAACAATACTACACAACACATCTACTGCTGCACAATGCATCTACTACACACCACATCAACACTACTGCACATCAACACTACTGCACAGCACATCTACCATCTACTACACATCACATCATCAATACTGCACAACTCATCTAACATCGAATACACACCACATCAACACTACAGCACAACACATCTACTACATATCACATCAACACTATTGCACAATGCATCTACTACATATCACATCAGCACTACTGCACAACGCATCTACTACACACCACATCAACACATCAACAGTACTGCACAACGCACCTACTACATATCACATCAACACTATTGCACAACACATCTACTACATATCACATCAACACTATTGCACAATGCATCTACTACATATCACATCAGCACTACTGCACAACGCATCTACTACACACCACATCAACACATCAACAGTACTGCACAACGCACCTACTACATATCACATCAACACTACTGCACAATGCATCTACTACATATCACATCATCACTACTGCACAATGCACCTACTACACACCACATCAACACTACTGCACAATGCATCTACTACATATCACTTCAACACTACTGCACAACACATCTACTACATATCACATCAACACTACTGCACAACTTATCTACCATCTACTATACATCACTTCAACACTACTGCACAACGCATCTACTACACACCACATCAACACTACTGCACAAAGCATCTACTACATATCACATCAACACTACTGCACAACACATCTACTACACATCACATCAACAATACTGTACAACGCATCTACCACATATCACATGAACACTACTACACAACGCATCTACCCTCTACTAAACTTCACATCAACAATACTGCACAACACATCTACCATCTACTACACATCATATCAACATTGCTGCACAATGCATCTACCATCTACTAAACATCACATCAACAATACTGCACAACGCATCTATCATCTACTAAACATCACATCAACAATACTGCACAACGCATCGACTACATATCACATCAACACTACTGCACAAAAAATCTACTACACACCACATCAACACTACTGCACAACGCATCTACTACACACGACATCAACACTACTGCACAATGCATCTACTACATATCACATCAACAATATTGCACAACACGTCTACTACTTATCACTTCTACACTACTACATAGCGCATCTACTACTTATCACATCAACACTACGGCACAACGCATCTACTACTTATCACATCAACACTACGGCACAACGCATCTACTAAATATCACATCAACACTACTGCACGACGCATCGACCATCTACTACACATCACATTAACAAAACTGAGCAGCACATTTAACATCTACTACACATCACATCCTCAATAGTGCACAACGCTTCCACTAAATATCACATCAAAACTACTGCACAACACAACTACTACATATCACTTCAACACTACCTGACAATGCATCTACTGCATATCACATCAACACTACTGCACAACGCATCTACTACTCATCACGTCAACACAACTGCACAACGCTTCCACTAAGGATCACATCAACACTACTGCACAACACATCTACCATCTACTACACATCACATCATCAATACTGCACAACTCATCTACCATCTACTACATATCACATCATCAATACTGGACAACGCACCTACTACATATCATGTCAACACTACTGCACAACGCATCTACTACATATCACATCAACAATACTGCACAACACATATACTACATATCACATCAACACTAATACACAATGCATCTACCATCTACTACACATCACATCACCAATACTGCACAACGCATGTACCATCTATTAAACATCACATCAACAATACTGCAGAACGCATCTACCATCTAGTAAACATCACACAACAATACTACACAACACATCTACTGCTGCACAATGCATCTACTACACACCACATCAACACTACTGCACATCAACACTACTGCACAGCACATCTACCATCTACTACACATCACATCATCAATACTGCACAACTCATCTAACATCGAATACACACCACATCAACACTACAGCACAACACATCTACTACATATCACATCAACACTATTGCACAATGCATCTACTACATATCACATCAGCACTACTGCACAACGCATCTACTACACACCACATCAACACATCAACAGTACTGCACAACGCACCTACTACATATCACATCAACACTATTGCACAATGCATCTACTACATATCACATCAACACTACTGCACAATGCATCTACTACATATCACATCATCACTACTGCACAATGCACCTACTACACACCACATCAACACTACTGCACAATGCATCTACTACATATCACTTCAACACTACTGCACAACACATCTACTACATATCACATCAACACTACTGCACAACTTATCTACCATCTACTATACATCACTTCAACACTACTGCACAACGCATCTACTACACACCACATCAACACTACTGCACAAAGCATCTACTACATATCACATCAACACTACTGCACAACACATCTACTACACATCACATCAACTATACTGTACAACGCATCTACCACATATCACATGAACACTACTACGCAACGCATCTACCCTCTACTAAACTTCACATCAACAATACTGCACAACTCATCTACCATCTACTACATATCACATCATCAATACTGGACAACGCACCTACTACATATCATGTCAACACTACTGCACAACGCATCTACTACATATCACATCAACACTACTGCACAACACATCTACCACGTACTAAACATCACATCATCAATACTGCACAACTCATCTACCATCTACTACACATAAAATCATCAATACTGCACAACACATCTAGTACATATCACATCAACACTACTGCACAACGCATCTACTACATATCCTATCAACACTACTACACAGCACATCTACTACACATCACATCAACAATACTTTACAACGCATCTAATACATATCACATCAACACTAAAACAAAACACATCTACCATCTACTCCTCATCACATCAATAATACTCCACAACACATCTACCATCTACTACACATCACATCAACAATACTGCACAATGCATCTACCAGCCACTAAACATCACATCAAGAATACTGCACAACGCATGTACCATCTACTAAACATCACATCGACAATGCTGCACAGCGCATCTACTACATATCACATCAACACTACTGCACAACACAGGTAGTACACACCACATCAACACTACTGCACAACGTATCTACTACATACCACATCAACGCTACTGCACAACGCATCTACTACATATCACTTCAACACTACTGCACAACACATCTATTACACACCACATCAACACTACTAGACAGAGCATCTACTACACATCACATCAACACTACTTCACAACGCATCTACTACATATCACATCAACACTACTGTACAACGCATCAACTACATATCACATCAACGCTACTACACAATGCATCTACTACACACCACATCAACACTACTGCACAAAGCACCTACTACACACCACATCAACACTACTACACAACGCATCTACCATCTACTATACATCACATCAATATTACCGCACAACACATCTACCATCTACTACACACCACATCAACAACACAGCACAACACATCTACCAACTACTAAACATCACATCAACAATACTGCACAACACATCTACCATCTACTAAACATCACATCAACAATACTGCACAATGCATTTAACATCTACTACACATTACATCAACAATACTGCACAACACATCTACTACCCATCACTTCACCACTACTGCACAATGCATCTACTAAACACCACATCAACACTTCTGCACAACAAATCTACTACATATCAAATCAACTCTACTTCACAACGCATCTACTACATATCACATCAACACTACTGCACCACACATCTACTACATATCACATCAACACTACTGCACAACGCATCTACTACATATCACTTCAACACTACTGCACAACGCATGTACATCTACTACACATCACATCCACAATACTGCACAACGCCTCTACCATCTACTAAACATCACATCAAAAATACTGCACAACGCATTTACCATCTACTAGACATTACATAAACAATACTGCCCAACGTATCTACTACATATCACTTCAACACTACTGCACAATGCATCTACTAAACACCACATCAACACTACTGCACAACAAACCTACTACAGATCACATCAACTCTAATTCACAACGCATCTACTACATATCACATCAGCACTACTGCACAACGCTTCTACTAAAGAGCACATCAACACTGCTGCACAACACATCTACCATCTACTATGTATTACATCAACAATACTGCAGAACGCACCTACTACATAGCACATCAACACTACTACACAATGCATCTACTTCACAGCACATCAACTCTAGTGCACATCACATCTACTACATATCGCATCAACACTACTGTACAACGCAGCTACTTCATGTTACATCATCAATACTGCACAATGCATCTACTACAGATCACATCAACACTACTGCACAACACATCTGTCAGCTACTAGACATCACATCAACAATACTGCACAACGCATCTACCATCTACTAAACATCACATCAAAAATAGTGCGCAACGCTTCCACTAAATATCACATCCACATTACTGCAAAAAAATCTACCATCTACTAAACATCACATCAACAATACTGCATAACACATCTACTACATATCACATCATCACTACTGCACAATGCTTCCACTAAAGATCACATGAACTCTACTGCACAACATTCTACTACATATCACATCAACAATACTGCACAATGCATCTACTACAGATCACGTCAGCACTACTGCACAACACTTCTGCCATCTGCTACACATCACATTAACAATACTGCACAGCACATCTACCATCTACTACACATCACATCAACCATAGTGCACAATGCTTCCACTAAATATCACATCAACACTACTGCAGAACGCATCTACCATCTACTACACATCACATGAACAATAGTGCTCAACTCTTCCACTAAATATCACTTCAACACTACTGCACAACACTTCTACTACACACCACATCAACACTACTAGGCAGTGCATCTACTACACATCACATCAACACTACTGCACAAGGCATCTACTACACATCACATCAACACTACTGTACAATGCATCTACTACATATCACATCAACACTACTACACAACGCATCTACTACACATCACATCATCACTACTGCACAACGCATCTACTACATATCACTTCAACACTACTGCGCAACGCACCTACTACATATCACTTCAACACTACTGCACAACGCATCTACTACATACCACATCAACACTACTGCATAACGCATCTACTACATATCACATCAACACTACTACACAAAGCATCTACCATCTACTATACATCACATCAATATTACCGCACAACACATCAACCATCTACTACACACCACATCAACAACACTGCACAACGCATCTACCAACTACTAAACATCACATCAACAATACTGCACAACACATCTACCATCTACTAAACATCACATCAACAATACTGCACAATGCATTTAACATCTACTACACATTACATCAACAATACTGCACAACACATCTACTACCCATCACTTCACCACTACTGCACAATGCATCTACTAAACACCACATCAACACTTCTGCACAACAAATCTACTACATATCAAATCAACTCTACTTCACAACGCATCTACTACATATCACATCAACACTACTGCACCACACATCTACTACATATCACATCAACACTACTGCACAACGCATCTACTACATATCACTTCAACACTACTGCACAACGCATGTACATCTACTACACATCACATCCACAATACTGCACAACGCCTCTACCATCTACTAAACATCACATCAACAATACTGCACAACGCATTTACCATCTACTAGACATAACATAAACAATACTGCACAACGTATCTACTACATATCACTTCAACACTACTGCACAATGCATCTACTAAACACCACATCAACACTACTGCACAACAAACCTACTACAGATCACATCAACTCTAATTCACAACGCATCTACTACATATCACATCAGCACTACTGCACAACGCTTCTACTAAAGAGCACATCAACACTGCTGCACAACCCATCTACCATCTACTACATATTACATCAACAATACTGCAGAACGCACCTACTACATAGCACATCGACACTACTACACAATGCATCTACTTCACACCACATCAACTCTAGTGCACATCACATCTACTGCATATCACATCAACACTACAGCACAACGCAGCTACTTCATGTTACATCAACAATACTGCACAATGCATCTACTACAGATCACATCAACACTACTGCACAACACATCTGTCATCTACTAGACATCACATCAACAATACTGCACAACGCATCTACCATCTACTAAACATCACATCAAAAATAGTGCGCAACGCTTCCACTAAATATCACATCCACATTACTGCAAAACAAATCTACCATCTACTAAACATCACATCAACAATACTGCATAACACATCTACTACATGTCACATCATGACTACTGCACAGTGCTTCCACTAAAAATCACATGAACACTACTGCACAACGTTCTACTACATATCACATCAACAATACTGCACAATGCATCTACTACAGATCACGTCAGCACTACTGCACAACACTTCTGCCATCTACTACACATCATATTAACAATACTGCACAGCACATCTACCATCTACTACACATCACATCAACCATAGTGCACAATGCTTCCACTAAATATCACATCAGCACTACTGCAGAACGCATCTACCATCTACTACACATCACATGAACAATAGTGCTCAACTCTTCCACTAAATATCACTTCAACACTACTGCACAACACTTCTACTACACACCACATCAACACTACTAGGCAGTGCATCTACTACACATCACATCAACACTACTGCACAAGGCACCTACTACACATCACATCAACACTACTGTACAACGCATCTACTACATATCACATCAACACTACTACACAACGCATCTACTACACATCACATCATCACTACTGAACAACGCATCTACTACATATCACATCAACACTACTGCACAACGCATCTACTACATATCACATCAACACTACTGCACAATGCACCTACTACATATCACATCAACAATATTGCACAACTTATCTACCATCTACTATACATCACTTCAACACTACTGCACAACGCATCTACTACACATCACATCAACACTACTGCACAAAGCATCTACTACATATCACATGAACACTACTGCATAACACATCTACTACACATCACATCAACAATACTGTACAACGCATCTACCACATATCACATGAACACTACTACACAACGCATCTACCCTCTACTAAACTTCACATCAACAATACTGCACAACACATCTACCATCTACTACACATCAGAACAACATTGCTGCACAATGCATCTACCATCTACTAAACATCACATCAACAATACTGCACAACACATCTACCATCTACTAAACATCACATCAACACTACTGCACAACACATCTACTACACACCACATCAACACTACTGCACAACACATCTACTACACACCACATCAACACTACTGCACAATGCATCTACTACATATCACATCAACAATATTGCACAACACGTCTACTACTTATCACTTCAACACTACTACATAGCGCATCTACTACACACCACATCAACAATACAGCACAAGGCATCTACTACTTATCACATCAACACTACAGCACAACGCATCTACTACTTATCACATCAACACTACGGCACAAGGCATCTACTAAATATCACATCAACACTACTGCACAAGGCGTCTACTACACATCACATCAACACAACTGTACAACGCATCTACTACATATCACATCAACACTACTACACAACGCATCTACTACACACCACTTCAACCCTACTACACAACGCATCTACTACATATCACATCAACACTACTGCACAACGCATCTACTACATATCACTTCAACACTACTGCACAACACATCTACTACACACCACATCAACACTATTAGGCAGTGCATCTACTACACATCACATCAACACTACTGCACAAGGCATCTACTACATATCTGTTATCTTTGGTTGGCAGTCAGGTTACCCCCTGTCCAAGCAAGGACCCTCACTCTAGTCAGGGTAAGTCACACACAATTCAAATTATCCTCTGCCCACCCTCTGGTAGCTTGGCACTGAGCAGTCAGACTTAACTTAGAAGGCAATGTGTAAAGTATTTGTGCAATAAATTATACAATAACATAATATAGCACCACCAAAATACACCACACAGTGTTTAGAAAAATATATATAATATTTATCTGGATATTTGTAGGTCAAAACGATAAAAGATGCAATATGAGATTGTAGAGATATCACTGAAAAGTGATATGAAGTGTCTTAAGTCTTTAAAAAGCAAACAAAGTCTCTTTCAAGCACAAAGTACCTGTTTTGGAGTGGAAAATCTCGGCAAAGGGCCGCAGAGGAGGAGATACATGGGAAAATGGTGTGTGCGTCGGTTTCGCCCCTTCACACATGGACTTGCGTCGTTATTTTTCACGCGGGGAAGACGTGCGTCGTTTTCCGGCACGCGGACAGTCTCCTTCTGTGGGTCGCGGGATTACCAGATGTCCCGGGGTCTGTGCGTGGAATCCTGGGCTTGTTATCTGGCTGCGCGTCGTTCCGGTGGGCTGTGCGTGGAATTTTCTCCCTCAAGGCAGGCGTCGTGTCGATTTCCTCTCTGGAAGTCTGGCGGCGTTGTCCAGGCGGGCCGTGCGGCGAAGTTCCGGTCGCACCGCAGGCGTCGCGTCGCTCTTTTCCTTGCATGGTCAAGCAGGGTCTTTCTGGATCGCATGCAGTGAATTTTTCACCGCGGAGCAAGCTGTGCGTCAAATTTTTTGCCGCACAAGGAGTCCAGTTAAAAGATGGAAGTCTTTTTGGTCCTGAGACTTCAGGAAACAGGAGGCAAGCTCTATTCAAGTCCTTGGAGAGCACTTCTGCAGCAAGGCAAGAGTTCAGCAAGGCAGCAGGCCAACCGCAAGGCAGCAGTCCTTTGTAGAAAGCAGTCAGGTGAGTCCTTTGAGCAGCCAGGCAGTTCTTCTTGGCAGGATGCAGGTTCTGGTTCAGGTTTCTTCTCCAGCAAGTGTCTGCGGTGGTAGGGCAGAGGCCCTGTTTTATACCCAAATGTGCCTTTGAAGTGGGGGAGACCTCAAAGAGTGGCTTAGAAGTGCACCAGGTCCCCTTTCAGTTCAATCCTGTCTGCCAGGGTCCCAGTAGGGGGTGTGGCAGTCCTTTGTTTCAGAGCAGGCCCTCCACCCTCCCAGCCCAGGAAGACCCATTCAAAATGCAGATGTATGCAAGTGAGGCTGAGTGCCCTGTGTTTGGGGAGTGTCTGAGTGAATGCACAAGGAGCTGTCAACTAAACCCAGCCAGATGTGGATTGTAAGACACAGAGGCGGTCATTCTGACCCTGGCGGTCAAAGACCGCCAGGGCGGAGGACCGCAGGAGCACCGCCGACAGGCCGGCGGTGCTCCAATGGGGATTCCGACCGCGGCGGTAAAGCCGCGGTCCGACCGGCAACACTGGCGGTCTCCCGCCAGTGTACCGCCGCCCCATTGAATCCTCCAAGGCGGCGCAGCTTGCTGCGCCGCCGAGGGGATTCCGACCCCCCCTACCGCCATCCAGATCCCGGCGGTCCGACCGCCGGGAACCGGATGGCGGTAGGGGGGGTCACGGGGCCCCTGGGGGCCCCTGCAGTGCCCATGCCACTGGCATGGGCATTGCAGGGGCCCCCGTAAGAGGGCCCCTACAAGTATTTCACTGTCTGCTTGGCAGACAGTGAAATACGCGACGGGTGCAACTGCACCCGTCGCACAGCTTCCACTCCGCCGGCTCGATTCCGAGCCAGCTTCATCGTGGAAGCCTCTTTCCCGCTGGGCTGGCGGGCGGCCTGAAGGCGGCTGCCCGCCAGCCCAGCGGGAATGTCAGAATTACCGCCGCGGTCTTTCGACCGCGGAACGGTAACCTGACGGCGGGACTTTGGCGGGCGGCCTCCGCCGCCCGCCAAGGTCAGAATGAGGGCCAGAAAGATTTAAGTGCAGAGAAATGCTCACTTTCTAAAAGTGGCATTTCTAAAATAGTAATATTAAATCCAACTTCACCAGTCAGCAGGATTTTGTATTACTATTCTGGCCATACTAAATATGACCTTCCTACACCTTTCAGATCAGCAGCTACCACTCCAACAGTGTATGAGGGCAGCCCCAATGTTAGACTATGTAGGGAGCAGGTCTCACAGTAGTGTAAATACGAATTTAGGAGTTTTACACTACCAGGACATGTAAACTACACAGGTACATGTCCTGCCTTTTACCCACAGAGCACCCTGCTCTAGGGGTTAACCAGGGCACACATTAGGGGTGACTTATATGTAGTAAAAGGGGAGTTTTAGGCTTGGCAAGTACTTTTAAATGCCAAGTCGAAGTGACAGTGAAACTGCACACACAGGCCTTGCAATGTCAGGCCTGAGACAAGGTAAAGGAGCTACTAAAGTGGGTGGCACAACCAGTGCTGCAGGCCCACTAGTAGCATTTAATCTACAGGCCCTGGGCACATACAGTGCACCTTACTAGGGACTTATAGGTAAATTAAATAGTCCAATTGGGTATGATCCAATGTTACCATGTTTAAAGGGAGAGAGCATATGCACTTTATCACTGGTTAGCAGTGGTAAAGTGCGCAGAGTCTAAAAACCAGCAAAAATGAGGTCAGAAAAAGAGAAGGAGGAAGGCAAAAAGTATGGGGATAACCCTGCAGAAGGGCCATTTACAACAATATCACATCAACACTACTGTACAACGCATCTACTACATATCACATCAACACTACTACACAACGCATCTACTACACACCACACATATCACATAAACACTACTGCACAACGCATCTACTATATATCACTTCAACACTTCTGCACAACGCACCTACTACACACCACGTCAACACTACTGCACAACGCTTCTACTACATATCACATCAACACTACTGCACAACACATCTACCATCTACTACACATCACATTAACAATACTGCACAATGCATCTACTACACATCCCATCATCAATACTGCACAACGCATCCATTACATATCACATCAACACTACTGCACAACACATCTCCTACACATCACATCAACAATACTGTACAACACATCTAATACATATCACTTGAACACTACTACAAAACACATCTACCCTCTACAACACATCACATCAACAAAACTGCACAACACATCCATTACATATCACATCAACACTACTGAACAACACATCTACTACACATCACATTAACAATGCTGCACAACACATCTACTACATATCACATCAACACTACTGCACAACACATTTACTACACACCACATTAACACTACCACACAATGCATCTACTACATATCACATCAACACTACTGCACAATGCATCGACTACATATGACATCAACACTACTGCACAATGCAACCACTACCTATCACTTCAAAACAACACTACTGCACAGCGCATCTACTACATACCTCATCAACAATACTGCACTACGCATCCACTATGCACCACATCAACAATACTGCACAATGCATCTACTACATATCACTTCAACACTCCTGCACAACGCATCTACCATCTACTTAACATCACATCAACAATAGTGCACAACGCTTCCACTAAATATCACATCTACACTACTGCACAACGCATCTACCGTCTACTAAACATCACATCAAGAATACTGCACAACGCATCTACTACATACCACATTAACACTACTGCACAACGCTTCCACTAAAGATCACATCAACACTACTGCACAACGCATCTACTACATATCACATCAACAATACTGCACAAAGCATCTACTACATATCACATCAACCCTACTGCACAATGCATCTACTACATATCACATCAACAATAATGCACAACACATCTACTACACATCACATCAACAATAGTGCACAACTCTTCCACTAAATATCACATCAACACTACTGCACAATGTATCTACCATCTACTAAACATCACATCAACAATACTGCACAACGCATCTACTAGATCTCACTTCAACACTACTGCACAATACATCTACTACACACCCCATGAACACTACTGCACAATGGATCTACTACATATCACATCAACACTACTGCACAACACGTCTACTACTTATCACTTCAACACTACTGCTTAGCGCATCTACTACACACATCAACAAAACTGCACAACGCATCTACTACATATCACATCAACACTATGGCATAACGTGTCTACTAAATATCACATCAACACTACTGCACAACGCATCTACCATCTACTACACACCACATTAACAAAACTGAAGAGCACATTTAATATCTACTACACATCACATCAGCAAAAGTGCACAACGCTTCCATTAAATATCACATCAAACACTACTGCACAACGCAACTACTACATATCACTTCAACACTACTTCACAATGCATCTACTACATATCACATCAACACTACTGCACAACACATCTACTACATATCACGTCAATACTATTGCACAACGCTTCCACTAAGAATCACATCAGCACTACTGCACAACACATCTACCATCTACTACACATCACATCATTAATACAGCACAACTCATCTACCATCTACTACACATCACATCATCAATACTGCACAACGCATCTACTACATATCACATCAACACTACTGAACAACACATCTACTATATATCACATCAACACTAATACAAAATGCATCTACCATCTACTACACATCACATCAACAATACTGTACAACGAATCTACTATATATCACATCAACACCAATACAAAACCCATCTACCATCTACTACACATCACATCAACAGTACTACACAACGCATCTACCATCTACTACACATCACATCAACAATACTGCACAATGCATCTACCATCCACAAAAAATCATATCAAGGATACTACACAACGCATCTACCATCTACTAAGCATCACATCGACAATACTGAACAACGCATCTACTACATATCACATCAACACTACTGCACAACACAGCTACTACACACCACATCAACACTACTGCACAACATATCTACTACTTGTCACATCAACACTACTGCACAACGCATCTACTACATAGCACTTCAACACTGCTGCACAACACATCTACTACACACCACATCAACACTACTAGGCAGTGCATCTACTACACATCACATCAACACTACTGCACAAGGCATCTACTACATATCACATCAGCACTACTGTACAACGCACCTACTATATATCACATCAACACTACTACACAATGCATCTACTACACACCACATCAACACTACTGCACAACGCATTTACTACATATCACATCAACACTACTGCACAACACATCTACTACATATCACTTCAACACTACTGCACAACGCACCTACTACACACCACATCAACACTACTGCACAACGCATCTACTACATAGCACTTCAACACTACTGCACAACACACCTACTACACATCACATTAACAATACTGTACAACGCATCTACTACACATCACATCATCAATACTGCACAACACATCCATTACATATCACATCAACACTACTGCACAACACATCTACTACACATCACATCAACAATACTGTACAACACATCTACTACATATCACATCAACACTAATACAAAGCACATCTACCATCTACTACACATCACATCAACAATACTGCACAATGCATCTATCATCTACTACAATCACATCAACAATACTGCACACTGCATCTACCATCCACTAAACATCACATCAAGAATAATACACAATGCATCTACTACACATCACATCAACACTACTGCACAACGTATCTACTACATGTCACATCAACACTACTGCACAACGCATCTACTGCATATCACTTCAACACTAATGCACAACACATCTACTACACACCACATCAACAATACTAGACAGTGCATCCACTACACATCACATCAACACTACTGCACAAGGCATCTACTACATATCACATCAACACTACTGTACAACGCATCTCCTACATATCACATCAACACTACTGCACAATGCATCCATTACATATTACATCAACACTACTGCACAACACATCTACTACACATCACATCAACAATACTGCACAATGCATCTACCATCTACTACATATCACATCAACACTACTGCACAACGCATCTACTACATATCACTTCAACACTACTGCACAACACATCTACTACACACCACATCAACACTTCTAGACAGTGCATCTACTACACATCACATCAGCACTACTGCACAAGGCATCTACTACATATCACATCAACACTACTGTACAACGCATCTCCTACATATCACATCAACACTACTTCACATTGCATCTACTACACACCACATCAACACTACTACACAAAGCATCTACTACATATCACATCAACACTACTGCACAACGCATCTACTACATATCACTTCAACACTACTGCACAACTCACCTACTACACACCACATCAACACTACTGCACAACACATCTACTACATATCACATCAACACTACTGCACAACACATCTACCATCTACTACACATCACATTGACAATACTGCACAACGCTTCTACTACACATCACATCAATACTGCACAACACATCTACTACATATCACATCAACACTACTGCACAACACATCTACTACACATCACATCAACAATACTGTACAACACATCTAATACATATCACATGAACACTACTGCACAACACTTCTACCCTCTACTACACATCACATGAACAATACTGCACAACACATCTACCATCTACTACACATCACATCAACAATGCTGCACAATGCATCTACCATCTACTAAACATTGCATAAACAATACTGCACAATGCATCTACCATCTACTAAACATCACATCAACAATACTGCACAACGCATCTACTACGTATCACATCAACACTACTGCATAACGCATCTAGTACACACCACGTCAACACTACTTCACAACGCATCTACTACATATCACATCAACCCTACTGCACAATGCATCTACTACATATGACTTCAACACTACTGCACAATGCATCTACTACACACCACACCAACACTACTGCAGAGCACATCTACTACATATCACATCAACACAACTGCACAACGCATCTACTACATAGCACATTAACACTACTGCACAACACATCTACTACACATCATCTCAATAATACTGCACAACGCATCTACTACATTTCACATCAACACTACTGCACAACGCATCTAGTACATATCACATCAACACTACTGCACAACACATCTACCATCTACTAAACATCACTTCAACACTACTGCACAACGCATCTACAACGCACATCAGCAACACTACTGCACAACACATCTACTACACACCACATCAACAATACTGCACAACACATCTACCATCTACTACACATCACATCAACAATACTGCACAATCCATCTACCATCCACTAAACATCCCATCAAGAATACTACACAACACATCTACCATCTACTACAGATCACAACAACACTCCTGCTCAACACAGATGCAATGTACTACACATCACATTAACAATACTGCACAGGACATCTACCATCTACTACACATCACATCAACAATAGTGCACAACGCTTCCACTAAATATCACATTAACACTAGTGCACAACGCAACTACTACATATCACTTCAACACTACTTCACAACGCATCTACTACATATCACATCAACACTACTGCACAACACCTCAACCACATATCACGTCAACACTACTGCACAACGCTTCCACTAAGGATCACATCAACACTACTGTACAACTCATCTACCATCTACTACACATCACATGATCAATACTGCACAACGCATCTTCTACATATCACATCAACACTACTGCACAACACATCTACTACACATTTATTTATTTATTTATTTATTTATTGGATTTGTATAGCGCACAGCTACCCGGAGGTTTCCCGGCGCCAAGACAATGCAAGACAAAAGGCAGAGTCAGGAGATCAACTTGGGCGATTACTGGTTAAAAAGCCATGTCTTAAGCTCCTTACGGAATCTAATGAACACCCTTTCATGCCGTAAATGAAGAGGAATAGAGTTCCAAAGAGAGGGAGCTAAGAAGGCAAAAGAACGTCCCCCCATTTTGGTACGTCTGAATCTGGGCACCTGGAATTTATGTTGATTAGAGGATCGAAGAGAACGAGAGGGCCGATAGAGTTGGACCAAAGTTTTAAGATAGTTGGGAGCTAGGCCCATAGTAATTCTATGCAAATAGCATAGAGCTTCGAATTTGATGCGATTCACACAATCACATCACATCAACAATACTGTACAACACATGTACTACATATCACATCAACACTAATACTAAACTCATCTACCATCTACTACACATCACATCAACAATACTGCACAACGCATGTACCATCTACTACACATCACATCAACAATACTGCACAATGCATCTACCATCCACTAAACATCACATCAACAATACTACACAACACATCTACCATCCACTACACACCACATCGACACTACTGCACAACGTATCTACTACATATCACATCAACACTACTGCACAATGCATCTACTACATATCACTTCAACACTATTACACAACACATCTACTACACACCACATCAACACTACTGGACAGTGCATCTACTACACATCACACCAACACCACTGCACAAGGCATCTACTACATATCACATCAACACTACTGTACAATGCATCTACTACATATCACATCAACACTACTACACAACACATCTACTACACAACACATCAACACTACTGCACAACGCTTCAACTACATATCACATCTACACTACTGCGCAACACACCTACTACATATCACTTCAACACTACTGCACAGCGCACCTGCTACACACCACATCAACACTACTGCACAACACATCTACTACATATCACATCCACACTACTGCACAACACATCTACCATCTACTACGCATCACATTGACAATAGTGCGCAGTGCATCTACTACACATCACATCATCAATACAGCACAACGCATCTACTACATATCACATCAACACTACTGCACAACACATCTACTACACATCACATCAACAATACTGTAGAACACATCTAATACATATCACATGAACACTACTACACAACACTTCTACCCTCTACTACACATCACATCAACAATGCTGCACAATGCATCCACCATCTACTAAACATCGCATCAACAATACTGCACAATGCATCTACCATCAACTAAACATCACATCAACAATACTGCACAACGTATGTACTACATATCACATCAACACTACTGCACAAAGCATCTACTACACACCACATCAACACTACTGCACAATACATCTACTATATATCACATCAACACTACTGCACAATGCATCGACTACACACCACATCAACACTACTGCACAGCACATCCACTACATATCACATCAACACAACTGCACAACGCATCTACTACACAGCACATCAACACTACTGCACAAAACATCTACTACACATCAGATCAACAATACTGCACAACGCATCTACTGCATATCACATCAACACTACTGCACAACGCATCTACTACATATCACTTCAACACTACTGCACAAAGCTCCTACTACACACCACATCAACACTACTGCACAACACATCTACTACATATCACATCAACACTACTGCTCAACACATCTACCATCTACTACACATCACATTGACAATACTGCACAATGCATCTACCATCTACTAAACATTGCATCAACAATACTGCACAATGCATCTACCATCTACTAAACATCACCTCAACAATACTGCACAACGCATCTACTACATATCACATCAACACTACTGCATAACGCATCTAGTAAACACCACATCAACACTACTGCACAACACATCTACTACATATCACAGTAACACACCAGCACAATGCATCTACTACATATGACTTCAACACTACTGCACAAAGCATCTACTACACACCACATCAACACTACTGCACAGCACATCTACTACATGTCATATCAACACAACTGCACAACGCACCTACTACAGAGCACATTAACACTACTGCACAACACATCTACTACACATCAGATCAACAATACTGCACAACGCATCTAATACATATCACATCAACACTACTACACAACACATCTACTACATTTCACATCAACACTACTACACAACACATCTACCATCTACTAAACATCACTTCAACACTACTGCACAACGCATCTACAACACACAACAGCAACACTACTACACAACGCATCTACTACATATCACATCAACAATACTGTACAACGCATCTACTACATATCACATCAACACTAATACAAAACACATCTACTACACATCACATCAACAATACTGCACAACACATCTACCATCTACTACACATCACATCACCAATACTGCACAATCCATCTACCATCCACTAAACATCACATCAACACTCCTGCACAACACATCTACCATCTACTGCACATCACATTGACAATACTGCACAATGCATCTACTACACATCACATCATCAATACAGCACAACACATCTACTACATATCACATCAACACTACTGCACAACACATCTACTACACATCACATCAACAATACTGCCCAACGCATCTACCATGTACCACACATCACATCAACAATGCTGCACAATGCATCCACCATCTACTAAACATCGCATCAACAATACTACACAATGCATCTACCATCAACTAAACATCCCATCAACAATACTGCACAACGCATCTACTATACAGTATATCACATCAACAATACTGTACAATGCATCTACTACATATCACATCAACACTAATACAAAACACATCTACCATCTACTACACATCACATCAACAATACTGCACAACGCATCTACCATCTACTACACATCACATCAACAACACTGCACAATCCTTCTACTATCCACTAAACATCACATCAAGAATACTACACAACACATCTACCATCTACTTCAGATCACATCAACACTCCTGCACAACACAGATGCCATGTACTACACATCACATTAACAATACTGCACAGCACATCCACCATCTAGTACACATCACATCAACAATACTGCACAACTCTTCCACTAAATATCACATCAACACTACTTCACAATGCATCTACCATCTACTACACATCACATTAACAAAACTGCACAGCACATCTACCATCTACTGCACATCACATCAAGAATACTGCACAACCCTTCCACTAAATATCACATCAACACTACTGCACAACGCAAGTACTACATATCACTTCAACACTACTTCACAACGCGTCTACTACCTATCACATCAACACTACTGCACAACGCATCAACCATATATCACGTCAACACTACTGCACAACGCTTCCACTAAGAATCACATCAACACTACTGTACAACTCATCTACCATCTACTACACATCACATCATCAATACTGCACAACTCATCTGCCATCTACTACACGTGGCATCATCAATACTGCACAATGCATCTTCTACATATCACATCAACACCACTGCACAACACATCTACTACACATCACATCAACAATACTGTACAACGCATCTACTACATATCACATCAACAATACTGTACAACGCATCTACTACATATCACATCAACACTAATACAAAACGCATCTACTACACATCACATCAACAATACTGCACAACACATCTACCATCTACTACACATCACATCAACAATACTGCACAATCCATCTACCATTCACTAAACATCACATCAAGAATACTACACAACACATCTACCATCTACTACACATCACATTTACAATACTGCACAATGCATCTACTACACATCACATCATCAATACAGCACAACGCATCTACTACATATCACATCAACACTACTGCACAACACATCTACTACACATCAGATCAACAATACTGTACAACACATCTAATACATATCACATGAACACTACTACACAACACTTCTACCCTCTAATACACATCACATCAACAATGCTGCACAACGCATTGACCATCTACTACACATCATATCAACAATACTGCACAACGCATCTACTACATATCACATCAACACTACTGCACAAAGCATCTACTACACACCACATCAACACTACTGCACAACACATCTACTATATATCACATCAACACTACTGCACAATGCATCTACTACACACCACATCAACACTACTGCACAGCACATCCACTACATATCACATCAACACAACTGCACAACGTATCTACTACACAGCACATCAACACTACTGCACAAAACATCTACTACACATCAGATCAACAATACTGCACAACGCATCTACTGCATATCACATCAACACTACTGCACAACGCATCTACTACATATCACTTCAACACTACTGCACAAAGCTCCTACTACACACCACATCAACACTACTGCACAACGCATCGACCATCTACTACACATCACATCAACAATGCTGCACAATGCATCCACCATCTACTAAACATCGCATCAACAATACTGCACAATGCATCTACCATCAACTAAACATCACTTCAACACTACTGCACAACGCATCTACAACACACAACAGCAACAATACTACACAACGCATCTACTACATATCACATCAACAATACTGTACAATGCATCTACTACATATCACATCAACACTAATACAAAACGCATCTACTACACATCACATCAACAATGCTGCACAATGCATCCACCATCTACTAAACATCGCATCAACAATACTGCACAATGCATCTACCATCAACTAAACATCATATCAACAATACTGCACAACGCATCTACTACATATCACATCAACACTACTGCACAAAGCATCTACTACACACCACATCAACACTACTGCACAACACATCTACTATATATCACATCAACACTACTGCACAATGCATCTACTACACACCACATCAACACTACTGCACAGCACATCCACTACATATCACATCAACACAACTGCACAACGTATCTACTACACAGCACATCAACACTACTGCACAAAACATCTACTACACATCAGATCAACAATACTGCACAACGCATCTACTGCATATCACATCAACACTACTGCACAACGCATCTACTACATATCACTTCAACACTACTGCACAAAGCTCCTACTACACACCACATCAACACTACTGCACAACGCATCGACCATCTACTACACATCACATCAACAATGCTGCACAATGCATCCACCATCTACTAAACATCGCATCAACAATACTGCACAATGCATCTACCATCAACTAAACATCACTTCAACACTACTGCACAACGCATCTACAACACACAACAGCAACAATACTACACAACGCATCTACTACATATCACATCAACAATACTGTACAATGCATCTACTACATATCACATCAACACTAATACAAAACGCATCTACTACACATCACATCAACAATACTGCACAACGCATCTACCATCTACTACACATCACATCAACAATACTGCACAATCCATCTACCATCCACTAAACATCACATCAAGAATACTACACAACACATCTATCATCTACTACAGATCACATCAACACTCCTGCACAACACAGATGCTATGTACTACACATCACATTAACAATACTGCACAGCACATCAATCATCTACTTCATATCACATCAACAATAGTGCACATTGCTTCCACTAAATATCACATCAGCATAACTTCACAATGCACCTACCATCTACTACACATCATATTAACAAAACTGCACAGCACATCTACCATCTACTACACATCACATCAAGAATACTGCACAACCCTTCCACTAAATATCACATCAACACTACTGCACAACACAACTACTACATATCACTTCAACACTACTTCACAACGCGTCTACTACCTATAACATCAACACTACTACACAACGCATCAACCATATATCACGTCAACACTACTGCGCAACGCTTCCACTAAGAATCACATCAACACTACTGTACAACTCATCTACCATCTACTACACATCACATCATCAATACTGCACAACTCATCTGCCATCTACTACACGTGGCATCATCAATACTGCACAACGCATCTTCTACATATCACATCAACACTACTGCACAAAACATCTACTACACATCACATCAACAATACTGTACAACACATCTACTACATATCACATCAACACTAATACTAAACTCATCTACCATCTACTACACATCACATCATCAATACTGCACAACTCATCTGCCATCTTCTACACATCACATCATCAATACTGCACAACGCATCTTCTACATATCACATCAACACTACTGCACAACACATCTACTACACATCACATCAACAATACTGTACAACGCATCTACTACATATCACATCAACACTAATACTAAACACATCTACCATCTACTACACATCACATCAACAATACTGCACAATGCATCTACCATCCACTAAACATCACATCAAGAATACTACACAACGCATCTACCATCTACTACATATCACTTCAACACTACTACACAAAAATCTACTACACATCACATCAACACTACTAGACAGTGCATCTACTACACATCACATCAACACTACTGCACAAGGCACCTACTACATATCACATCAACACTACTGTACAACGCATCTACTACATATCACATCAACACTACTGCACAATGCTTCTACTCCACAACACATCAACACTACTGCACAACGCATCTACCACATATCACATCAACACTACTGCGCAACGCATCTACTACATATCACTTCAACACTACTGCACAATGCACCTGCTACACACCACATCAACACTACTGCACAACACATCTGCTACATATCACATCAACACTACTGCACAATGCATCTACCATCTACTAAACATCACATCAACAGTACTGCACAACGCATCTACTACATATCACATTAACACTACTGCACAACGCTTCCACTACACACCACATCAACACTACTGCTCAACAAATCTACTACATACAACGCATCTAGTACAGTTCATATCAACACCACATCTACCTTCTACTGCACATCACATTGACAATACTGCACAATGCATCTACTACACATCACATCATCAATACTGCACAACGCATGTACTACATATCACATCAAAACTACTGCACAACACATCTACTACACATCACATCAACAGTACTGTACAACACATCTAATACATATCACATGAACACTACTACAGAACACATCTACCCTCTACTACACATCACATCAACAATACTGCACAACTAATCTACCATCTACTAAACATCTCATCAACAATACTGCACAACGCATCGACCATTTACTAAACATCACATCAACAATACTGCACAACTGATCTACTACATATCACATCAACACTACTGCACAACGCATCTACTACTTTATCACATCAACACTACTTCACAATGCATCTACTACATATGCCTTCAACACTACTGCACAACGCATCTACTACACACCACATCAACACTACTACACAGCACATCTACTACATATCACATCAACACAACTGCTCAGCGCATCTACCACATATCACATCAACACTCCTGCACAACACATCTACTACACATCAGATCAACAATACTGCACAAGGCATCTACTACACATCTGTGAGAGAACAGGGCTGATTGCAGAGGTCCCCTAACTTTTTGCCCCCATTTTCCACTTTTTGCTGGTGTTTTCCTGACTCTGATGGTGCCCTGAGTACTGCTAACCAGTCCCAGGGCCTGTGCTCTGTGTAAAATCAGTATGCAAATTAGGCTAATTATGATTGGCTAAGTCAACCTACCTATAAGTCCCTAGTATATGGTAGGGCATGTAGGTTTAGGGACCCCAGCATAGGTAGTGCACCCACTGCTGAGGTGCCCAGTGTCATTTTAAAGGTAAGCCTGCTTTGCTGGCTGCTTTTAATTTAAAGTTATATGCAAATTCGACTTTGGAATTGAAAGTAGTTCCAACGTCTTAAACTACCTTATTTTCACATATAAGTCACCCCTTAGGTGTGCCCTATGTCCCCATCGGGCTGGGTGCTATGTAACTATAAGCAGGGACCTTATAAAAATAGTTTTATAAGCCCTGGTGAGGTAAAAACAGCCAAATTAGTTTTTCCCTTATTGTAGTGAAGGGCCTCCACAGGCTAGAATGGGGAGACTTTATTTTAATTTTAAAAGTCCCCTTAAGTAACAAATATTGGTATCAAATTAATTGTTATAATAAATCCCACAACTTCCAGTTGGATTTAATATAACTTGTTCAGTTAAAGAGTTTTAAACTTTACCTGAAAAGTTGCCAGTTTCAACCCTGCAGTGTTTTTTCTGGTGTGCTCTGATTGGCCAGCCCCTGGAAGCCTGGCCAGGCTGCCTTGATGAGGTGTGAAGTGGCCTGGCTTCACACAAAGAGATGTGCCTGTTGGAGGAGATCTCCCCTCAGCAGATGGTGAGGCAGGAAGGGCTGCCAAACTGGAATTCAAAGGCAGAGAAGGACATTTGGAGAAACCCAGCAACACCCCCACATCCTGCAAAGCTACACAATTAGGCGCCCCCTTGATTAGATTAGGAGAGGGCAGGAGATGGGTGTGTTTAGGATTTTTAGCCACACCAGTGGGTGGGCACAGCCAGATGTAACCTCCAAAAATCACTTTCAGCCATGATGGATTTTTGAGGAATGTTGCTCCCTGTGATTGATTTTTGCCACCCTTCCCAGGAAGTGGTCATCACAGGGGGAAGGACCCTGCCCCTGATTGGAGAAACAGGACCCCCCTGTTTTTCACCCAGGAGCAGGGATAAAACTGGCAGACCTGCACCCACACCTCAGTTCCCTACCAGTTCCCTACCAGATTCCAACAAGGAAGAAGTACAGGAGAAGAAGGACTGCCCTGCTGGACCCCTGACATGCACCTGGACATTGCACTCTGGAGGACTGCACCAGCTGCACACTTGGGTTTCACCACTAAAAAGACTATACCTGTCTTCTACTGCTTCAAGAAGGGACTCCCTGTTTGCTACAGGTACAAAGGAGCTGCCCAGAGTCCCCTGCATCAAGTCCTGCAAGCAGAGCCCAGCTGACCAGCGTCCGGTGGCCATTTGAGGATTCTGACCAGGTGTATTCTGGGAATTATCGTCCCAACTCCCAAGGAGCAACTCAGAGCTTCTGGAACCCTGGATCAAGTTGTGGACACTTCAAGGATACAAAAAGAACCTCTGGAAGAAGATCCAGAAGTTTGGAGATGTTTGGAGCAACTCCACAAGTTGAAGAGGTGCATTTATGGGAGTTGTAGTCCCAGACTGCAAGAGGCACACCAGAGCCTCTGAACCCTTGGCTGGTGCTGTGGACCCCTTTCCTGAATCAAACACTTCTGAAAGCAAGTGTGACAGTGTTACCACGTGGGTGGCCTGAGCTCTGGACTTTGTTCCTTTCCAGTGTGACCTTTTTTAACCCTTTGTGTGTTAGTTGCTTGTATGCGCTTGAAAGCATTAATTCTTAAAAAATTCATATTTCCGGTTCCCCTTATCCAATTGTATTTGTTGTGGTATCATTTTAAAGATAAAAATATAATCTATTTTTATAAATTGATTTTGTTTTTTTAAACCGTTTCCTGTGTTTTATTTACTGTTTTGTGATATTTGAATGTTTTACACTCTGTCTCCTAAGTTAAGCCGTGTCGCTTGTTGCCAAGCTACCAAGGGATGAGCTGGGTTTAATTTACTGAGACCTAACTGGACCTAAGTGGAGGTTGGTGGACTATTGCTAAGGGTAGGTACTTACCTCCTTCCAGTCTTCATAAGGTGGAAGCACGGAGCGTGAAGTGGTCACGCGCAGTGGTGGCTTGGTGGTATCTGCCTATTTAGTCTCATGGTACCGCTTATCCCCATTCTGCATTTGTCTCCTCATCTCTTGTCTACCTGAAGAGCCCATGGTTGTGGCATGTGGTGCCTAGTAAGCCGCTAATTAATAAAAAAAATTAGGTATTTTACCTGATTTGAGATGGTCTGTGACCACAGTTGTGAGAGAACAGGGCTGATTGCAGAGGCCCCCTAACTTTTTGCCCCCATTTTTCACTTTTTGCTGGTGTTTTCCTGACTGTGATGGTGCCCTGGGTACTGCTAACCAGTCCCAGGGCCCGTACTCTGTGTAAAATCAGTATACAAATTAGGCTAATTATAATTGGCTAAGTCAACCTACCTATAAGTCCCTAGTATATGGTAGGGCATGTAGGTTTAGGGACCCCAGCATGGGTAGTGCACCCATAGGTGCACTGCTGAGGTGCCCAGTGTCATTTTAAAGTCAGGCCTGACTTGCTGGCTGCTTTTAATTTAAAGTTATATGCAAATTCGACTTTGGAATTAAAAGTAATTCCAAAGTCTTAAACTATCTTATTTTTACATATAAGTCACCCCTAAAGTGTGCCCTATGTGCCCCTAGGGCTGGGTGCCATGCAACTATAAGTAGGGACCTTATAAAAATTGTTTTATAAGCCCTGGTGAGGTAAAAACAGCCAAATTCGTTTTCCCTCATTGTAGTGAATGGCCTCCATGGGCTAGAATGGGGAGACTTTATTTCAATTTTAAAAGTCCCCTTAAGTGACAGATACAAAGAGTTTGGTATCAAATTAATTGTTATAATAAATCCCACAACTTCCAGTTGTTGGATTTAATATAACCTGTTCAGGTAAAGAGTTTAAACTTTACCTGAAAAGTTGCCAGTTTCAGCCCTGCATTGTTTTTGCTGCTGTGCTCTGATTGGCCAGCCTCTGGCAGCCTGGCCAGGCTGACTTGATGAGGTGTGAAGTGGCCTGGCTTCACACAAAGAGATGTGCCTGTAGGAGGGGATCTCCCCTCAGCAGATGGTGAGGCAGGAAGGGGGAGGGCTGCCAAACTGGTCTTTAAAGGCAGAGAAGGACATTTGGAGCAACCCAGCAACACCCCCACATCCTGCAACCCCAGACAACTAGGTGCCCCCCTGATTAGATTAGGAGAGGGCAGGAGGGGGGGTATTTATGATCTTTAGCTACACCAGTGGGTGGGCACAGCCATGATGGATGTTTGAGGAATGTTGCCCCCTGGGAATTATTTTTGCCACACTTCACAGGAAGTGGTCATCACAGGGGGAAGGACCCTGCCCCTGATTGGAGAACCAGGACCCCCTTGTTTTTCACCCAGGAGCAAGGATAAAACTGGCAGACCTGCACCCACACCTCAGATTCCCATCAGATTCCAACAAGGAAGAACCCAAGGAGAAGAAGGACTGCCCTGCTGGACCCCTGGCCTGCACCTGGAACTTGAACTCTGAAGGACTGCACCAGCTGCATACTTGGGTTTCACCACAAGAAGGACTTTGCCTGGCTTCAACTGGTTCAAGGACGGACTCCCTGTTTGCTACAGGTGAAAAATTGCTAACCAGAGTCCCCTGCACCAACTCCTGAAGAAACCAACCAACTGACGACTGTCCAGTGGCCAAAAAGGAGTTTGCGCCAGGTGCATTCTGAGAGTTGTAGTCCACAGCCCCAAGGATAATCTCAGAGCTTCTGGAACCTTGGGGTGAGCTGTGGAACCCAAAAGAACCTTAAAGGAACATCTGGGAGAAGATCCAGAAGTTTGGAGAAGTTTGGAGAACTTTTGAAAAAAAGCTCCATAGAGGGACAGACCCGCCGCTGCAACTCTAGTCGGCTTGCCTCAACCGTGACCCGGCCTGATTTGTAGGTTCGTCCCGGTGAAGAAAATCTCCAAAAAAGAGACTAAGTCCGAACGTAGAAAGTTGACCGGGACCTCCCAGCCAGCGTATCCGAGGAGGGCTCAAAGGACGTTGGAATAAGATCCAGGTTTGCCCCGGTAGAAGGATTTTCAGCTCGACAAAACGACTAAGTCCGAATGTAAAAGTGTCCACCGAGGGCTCACGCGACGTGTATCCGGAGAAGACTTCCAGGAGGTTGGATTGGACTGGCAGATTCGTCCCGCTGAAGACAATCTTCAGAAAAACGACTAAGTCTGAAGGTAAAATTTTGACCGAGGCCTTCCGCGGGCTGTAGCTGAGCTGGGCTCCATCGCAGTCGGCCTAAAACTTTGACTTTGCCCCGGTCGAGGTGCGGCCAGATGACCAGATTGGCGCTTTTTGTTACTAGGCGCTAGAAAACAATAATTCTTTAAAAATTATCCGATTTAATTTTTTTTGTGTCATTTTAAAGATAAAAATATAATCTATTTTTATAAATTGGTTTGGGATTTTTAAACTGTTTCCTGTATTTTATTTAATTACTGTTTTGTGATATTTGAATCCTTTACACTCTGGGGGTCATTACAACATTGGCGGTAAAAGCCGCTTACCGCCGTGCAGAAGACTGCCAAAACACCGCTGCGGCTGCGGAATTCCGCCACAGCTATTATGACCCACATCTCGGAATCCGCCGAAATTCAGACACCCACACATGTCCGCCACACCAAAGGTCAGTGATAAACTGGCGAAAACAATTCCTCCACCGTCACGCCAATAGAAACACGCCCATGCTATCACGACCCACGAATCCACGCGGCGGTCTTTCAACCGCGTGATTCTATTGGTGGTACACACCGCCGCGCTCAAAATACACACACATCTCCAAAACACCACCACATTGGACAATTCCAAATACACACACCTGATACACATACAAACAACACTCCCACACACCCAATTCAATATAAAACACACACTCACATCACCCACAAACCCCTACGACCACAATTCACGAACGAAGGCCAGAGAGACAGAGAGCACAGCAATTGAGAACCCCACCACACAGAGGCACACAACACCATCAACCATACAACATTCCACGCACAAAACACCACACACCACTACACATCACCACACACATCAACACATACACCACCCCACACATCACCCACACCACCCCATGTCACACCAAAGACACCCCCGGTTTTCCGAGGAAGAGCTCAGGGTCATGGTGGAGGAAATCCTACAGGTAGAGCCACAGCTATTTGGCTCACAGGTGCAGCACACCTCCACAGCCAGGAAGATGGAGCTATGGCGCAGAATCTTGGACAGGGTCAACGCTGTGGGACAGCATCCAAGAAATCGTGAGGACATCAGGAAGAGGTGGAATGACCTAAGGGGGAAGGTGAGTTCAGTGGTCTCCAGGCACAACATCGCGGTACAGCGGACTGGCGGCGGACCCCCACCTCCTCCCCCACAACTAACAACTTGGGAGGAGCAAGTCTTGACCATCATGCATCCAGAGGGCCTTGGAGGAGTCGGTAGAGGAATGGACACTGGTAAGCCAAATCTTAACTATCATATCCCCCACCCTACCTGCATGCTATCACACACCCCCACCCTCACCCCCTGCCCTATCACTCCAAATCCTCACTAATGTCCTAATAACACAAACCACCCATACCAACACCAAGCCCTGCACGACACAACTAAGCATGGTCACCCCTCACCAAAGCATGCTCACTGCACATACCCATAACAACCCCCTAACCATCATCACACAAACCCACACAAAGGAATGCTTGCACTGGGGTACACGCACACCCACCCATTGCACACCATTACACACACACATGCAATAATCATGCTCTTATATCCTTGCAGGACCACTAAGGAACGTCACCACACCGGAGGGTCCAGACATCTCCACTCCACCCACAGAAGAGGCCCACAGTGACGACAGCAGCTCTGCCCTACTGGATCCTTATGACCAGCCCGGACCATTGTGGGCCTCGGGACAGTCGGTTCCCCTTGCACAGGCACAGCCCAACACTGACCTTCCACCCTCTGGTAACACCAGCACAGCACCCACCCAGCGGGCCCATACCTCCGTCCCCAGGACACGTCAATCAGCGGTGTGTCCACCACTACAGGAAACCCAGGATAACCCACCACCCCAACAACAACAGGGACCTGGGGTCAGTGGTAGTGGGCACACGGTCCAGGGGACGGAGGCACAGGAACACAGGGGAACTGGGAGGGCTGCTGTGTGACGGGGGGCGGACAGGCCAAGGGAACCCACTCTCCACGAGGCCCTCTCCTCCATCATGGGAGCATACCACCACTCCCAGGAGACGATGGCGACGGTCTTGGCCAAGTTTCAGGAGACCCAGCGCCTGCAGGAGGAGCAGTATTTGGGGTTCAGGGAGGAGCTCAGAACCATCAGCTCCGCCCTGGGCACCATCGTAGGGGTGCTGAAGGACATAAAAAAGACCATGAGGGACACCGTGGCACTCCAAGGGGCCCCTGACACTAGCCTGGACGATGAACTGCCCACCACCTCTGCCGGCGCTAGTGGACAGGACGCCCCGCCACAGGACCACCACACCAGCACCCCACCCCCTGCAGATGGACAACCACCACGCAAGCGGTCCCTGAGATCCAGGAACAGGACCGAGCAAGATGGCAAGACCCCCGCCAGGAAATGAGACCACCCTGATGGTCCTCACACTGTCCCACTTTGTTACCCTGTCCATACTTAAACTGCCCCAGCTCCACTTCCTATGCCCATATGGGCAGTGCACCTGTGTGACCAATAGACTGGACTCTGCCATGGACATTCCTCCACCGTCCCCATCACCATTTTACAACCCCCCTCCATTTTAGAGCACTTAAATAAACACCCTTGAACCACAAAACAATCTGGAGTCAGTCTGTGATTTGGTAAATTTGTATTATCAATGACAGTGTCAAAATGCGTTCTCAATTGTAAAGCCAACATACCTATGTCACACATCACAAGTCCTTGAAGGATGCAAGCAGATGACACACGTTGGTAACCACACCTGTGAAACCGTAATGGAAAGGTACAACTCAGTGACCAAATACTGCTATTAAATGACAGACAGGATAGAGGTAGAAGTGTGAAAGTGAATGTAATGGTAAAAAAAAATGTTCTCACCTGTGTGTCACTGGAAATATTGCTGTATGACTGACTCCCTGTTGTCTATGACTTCTTCCTCAGCTTCCTCCTCATCACTGTCCACAGGCTCCACAGCTGCCACAAAACCGCCATCTGGACCATTCTCCTGCAGAAAAGGCACCTGGCGTCTCAAAGCAAGATTGTGAAGCATCGAGCAGGCGATGATGATCTGGCACACCTTCTCCGGTGAGTAGAATAGGGAACCACCTGTCATATGGAGGCACCTGAACCTGGCCTTCAGGAGGCCGAAGGTGCGTTCGATCACCCTCCTAGTCTGCCCATGGGCCTCATTGTAGCGTTCCTCTGCCCTGGTCCTGAGATTCCTCACTGGGGTCAATAGCCATGACAGGTTGGGGTAACCAGAGTCCCCTAATAGCCACACACGGTGCCTCTGGAGTTGACCCATCACATACTGGATACTGCTATTCCGCAGGATGTAGGCGTCATGCACAGAGCCAGGGAACATAGCATTTACCTGGGAGATGTACTGGTCTGCCAAACATACCATCTGTACATTCATCGAATGATAACTCTTGCAGTTTCTGTACACCTGTTCACTCCTGTGGGGGGGACCAGAGCTACATGGGTGCCATCAATAGCACCTATGATGTTGGGGATATGTCCAAAGGCATAGAAGTCACCTTTAACTGTAGCCAAATCCTCCACCTGAGGGAAAACGATGTAGCTCCTTACGTGTTTCAGCAGGGCAGACAACACTCTGGACAAGACGTTGGAAAACATAGGCTGGGACATCCCTGATGCCATGGCCACTGTTGTCTGAAAAGACCCACTTGCAAGGAAATGGAGCACTGACAGCCCCTGCACGTCAGGGGGGATTCCAGTGGGATGGCGGATTGGTGATATCAGGTCTGGCTCCAACTGGGTACATAGTTCCTGGCTAGTGGCACTGTCAAACCTGTAGGTGATGATTAAATGTCGCTCCTCCATTGTCAACAGGTCCACCAGCGGTCGGTACACTGGAGGATTCCACCATCTTCTCAAATGTCCCAGCTGACGGTGCCTAGGAAGGACAACAGCGACCACAGAGTCAACCAATTCCCAGGTATGTACCCACAGATACACAGAACACGACACCAAACACAAAACTCTTCCTGTATGTGTGTTTAGTGTAGGCCTAGGTATGTGTGACGCAGTAGTAAATGAAGCCATGTGGGCCCCTGAAATGGCGGCTGCCTGACCTCTAAAGTGGGACAATGGGATGTGAGGTATCTGCGCTGGCGTTGTACACCGTTGTCGTAGACCGCAGCGCAATGCTGCATTGGTTAACATTGGACCCTATGGGTCCCAGGAGCCAATGATGATGTGCGCCGGCGGTGATGGTACGCACCGCCGTGGACGTGACCACCATTTTCCATCTGTTCAATCACTCGATACCTGATCTTCGACAGGAGAGGACCTACACTGCAAGTGCTGCTGTGACCTCGGTCTGGAAGAGACAATGGCTGCTGCGTCTGGGGAAAGGGCCCCTGCCTTCACTGCTCAGGAGTTGGAGAAGCTAGTCGACGGGGTCTTCCCCAGTACACGCTACTCTACGGTCCTCCAGACCAACAGGTAAGTACACAGGGAGGACGTTGTATGGGCTATGCCTGTGTGGAGAGGGCTGGTTGTAAGAAGGAAGGGGGCAGAGTTATGGGAACATGAAGGACTGTGAATGCATGTGCCACATGGCAAGGGTAGGGATGGGGGCCACTCACATCGACGGTGCAGTTGGTAATGACTTTTCTTCTTCCCCTGTGCATGTCATGTAGGTCAGCACCCACCAGAAAGAAGGACATTTGGCGTCCCATCGCCAAGGACGTCCGGACCCTGGGGGTCCACCAGAGACGGGGCACCCACTGCCGGAAAAGATGGGAGGACATTCGCCGCTGGAGCAAGAAGACGGCGGAGGCTCAGCTGGGGATGGCCTCCCAACGTGGGAGGGGTGCCCGTCGCACCATGACCCCCCTGATGTTCCGGATCCTGGCGGTGGCCTACCCGGAGTTGGATGGGCACTTGAGGGCATCACAGCAGACACAAGGGGGTGAGTACACTCTCATTCAGCTGACGTTGTGCGCAGCGGAGGGGTCTGGGTGGGGGAGGAGGGCTGTGGGTTTCCCTAGGCCAGGGCGACTTACGTAGGCTAGGCCCCTCCGTAATGCAGGCCATGTGGCACTCCACCCCACCTCAGTAGAAGGCCAAGTACAGGTATACATGCCCCTGTGGCATCCATGTCTGCAGATGTCCACCATAGCCATGTAGGCCAGATCCCAGGAATTGCATCTGTAGAGGCCAAGAGCACGGCGTAGTGCAGGAGGCTGCTGTGTCTGTATTGTCCACCAACGGTAGCGGTAAGCCATGCACTCAACCTGTCTTTCTTCTGTCGTCGTCCCCCCTTTTTCTGCTCTCCCTGTTCTTTTGTGCATCAGCATCATCAGGCGGAGGTACAGTGGCACCGGAGCTCGAGGGAGCTGCATCCCACATGGCCATGGAAGGCCACACCACGAACTCAGAATACACCAGTGGGACGGAGGGCGAGGGGAGCTTCACGTCGGTCACCGGATCACCAACCAGCGACACAGACTCGTCTGTCGATGGGAGCTCCCTTGTGGTGGTGGCACCATCTGTGCCCCCCACTTCTACAGGTACAGCCGCCACCTCCCCTACCAGCACCGCCCTCCCAGCAGCCCCTCAGCGTTCGCCCCGTGCCCACTCACCCAGGAGGGTGGGCATCACCTTCGCCCCAGGCACCTCAGCCCCTGCCCCTGTCACCCCTGCTGCCCTCAGTGAGGAGGCCATTGACCTCCTCAGGTCACTCACTGTTGGGCAGTCTACCATTGTGAATGCCATCCACGGTGTAGAAAGGGAGTTGCAACACAGTAATGCATTCCTGGAGGGCATTCATTGTGGTCAGGCTGCCCTTCATCAAACCCTGCAATCTCTGGCCTCAGCACTGATGGCAGCCATTGTCCCTGTGTCTAGCCTCCCCCCTCCAACTTCCTCCACCCAGACCCAATCCCCTGTACCCCAGCCTATCCCAAGCACACCATCAGACAAGCAGGCATACACCTCATCACACACAAGTAGCTCAGGCAAACATAAGAACCACACAACCCACAGGCACTCACGCAAGCATCACCCACATACAGACACAGCAACATCCACTGCCTCCACTGTGTCCCCCTCCTCGTCGTCTCCCTCCTCCCTCCCAGTGTCGTCTACACTCTCACCTGCATGCACTACATCTACAGGCACTAGGACTCTCACCAGAACACCCAGAACCACACCCCGCTCACCTGCACTCACCACCCCCACTACCATTTACACGTCCCCTGTGTCCACTCCCAGTGTGTCTGTGAGGCCCCCTCCCAAAGTACACAAACGCGGGCACCCACACACCCAACATCCATCCACCTCACAACAGCCTCCAGTACCTGCACCTGCACCGAAATCACCTAAAGTGACACCTCCTACAACCACCTCCTCTTCCTCCACTCCCAGACCCCCTCCAGCTACCCATCCCAGTCTTCGTCATCAACTCTTCCTCAGCAACGTGGACGTCTTTGCCCCCACCCCTCCAATTGATAGGTCCCGTAGTAGCACCTCAGCCAAAAAAGCTCCAGTACCAGTGCTGCGTGTTAAAGGTGTGTGGAGTGCACCGGCCACCAGGGCAGCCAGTGTGATACGGAGCCAAAGCACTGCCAGTCCAACCCCTGAAAAGCACATCAAGTTGGAAAGTGGCCGACGGGACAGGGTGAAGACTCCTGGCGGCAAAACCGCTCACAAGGGTCCCAGGGGGATTGCAGAGTCAGCTGTGACTCCTCCAAAGGTGCTGAAGGGCCAGAAGAAGTCTGCACAGTCTGGTAAGAGCAGCACGGCGGAGAAGGGCGCCATCCTCCCCGGCAGCCGGGACGCCACCGCCAGCACCGTCATCACTGGTCAGGAGACCACCGCCGGAGTCAGTGCCCAGGAGGGCAGCAGTATCGTCACTGGTCAGGAGACCACCGCCAGAGTCAGTGCCCAGGAGGGCAGCAGTATCGTCACTGGTCAGGAGACCACCGCCGGAGTCAGTGCCCAGGAGGGCAGCACTGGTCAGGAGTCCACCACCGGAGTCAGTGCCCAGGAGGGCAGCAGTATCGTCACTGGTCAGGAGACCAACGCCGGAGTCAGTGCCCAGGAGGGCACCGGCAGCCACAGCCCCGCTGGGCAATGAGGGACCGTCATGCCACACACCAATGCACAGGTCAGAGATCGCCATGGCAAGCACCGCTCAACAGGTCAGAGACCGCCTTGGCAAGCACCGCTCAACAGGTCAGAGACCGCCATGGCAAAGCACCGCTGAACAGGGCAAAGCACCGCTGAACAGGTCAGAGACCGCCATGGCAAAGCACCGCTGGACAGGGAAAACACTGTCATGGTGAAGACCGCTGAACAGGGCAAAGCACCGCTGAATAGGTCAGAGACCGCCATGGCAAAGCACCGCTGGACAGGGAAAACACTGCCACATCAAGCATCGTTATCCCATGTGCAGCTAGGACAGTGACGGAACAGGAACCGTCACGGGGAGCCTGATGCAGTCTGGGCACCATTCCCCCTCCAGAACCAGTGGAGACATGCATCCACTCCGTCTGTCCTTAACAGGATGAAGCACTCTGGGCACCAGTCCCCCTCCAGAACCAGTGGAGACTGTTATCCACTTGAGAGACTGTGGCTTTGCACTCCCCAGGATAAAGCAGTGGGCAAACCACCCACTGTAGAGACTTGAGAGACTGTGGCTTTGCACTCCCCACAATGGTACAGTGGGCAAGCCACCCACTGTAGAGACTTTAGAGACTGTGGCTTTGCACTCCCCAGGATGGTACAGTGGGCAAACCACCCACTGGAGAGACTTGAGAGACTGTGGCTTTGCACTCCCCAGGATGGTACAGTGGGAAAGCCACCCACTGTAGAGACTTGAGAGACTGTGGCTTTGCACTCCCCAGGATGGTACAGTGGGCAACCCACCCACTGGAGAGACTTGAGAGACTGTGGCTTTGCAATCCCCAGGATGGTACAGTGGGCAAGCCACCCACTGTAGAGACTTGAGAGACTGTGGCTTTAACATCCCCAGGATGGTACAGCGGGCAACCCACCCACTGGAGAGACTTGAGAGACTGTGGCTTTGCACTCCCCAGGATACATCAATGGGCATGGAGCCCCGTCGTGGATCTGGCGTGGTGCTCTAATCCGGCTGATGTGCCCCCCCTCCCTTCCCCCTGAAGTGCCTGTTGTATTTCTATCTGATGCCCCGTCAGTGTTCTCTCCGTTTGTGGACAGGTATCTAGTGTGGGCCTCGCCCATGCATTTTTGGCACAGTGGTGCACGGACATTGATATGTGCATACCTGCACTACTTCTCGTAATGTATATAATTTTAAATGTGTTTATATATATCTGTATATATTTGGTAACTGTATTTTGATACATTACAATTTTTGAACTGATTTCCTTTTGTCTTTGCATTCTTCCGGGGGGGTTGTGGGTTGTTACTGTGATGTTTGGAAATGCATTGGTGTGTGTGTTGTAATGTGCGAGGGTGGGGGTGTTGCGTGTGTGTCCCCCTGACTTTTGCCTCCCCTCCCCTATGTCGTAAGTGCAGTACTCACCGTTGTCTTCGGCGCCGCCGTTGCTGGTGTTCGTAGATGAGCAGGAACACAAGGGCAGGAAGTATTTGGAGTTCGGGCTCCATGGTGTCCTCCTTCCTCGTGGCGTGTGTTAAGGTGAGCGTTTTCCCATTGCAAAAGCTGTTTCCGCCGTGTTTTTATCCACGGTGAATCCGCCCCGGAAAAGGTGGCTGATTGGCGGGTTGTGATACTGTGGGAGGTACATTGTCTTCTGCCTGTCTGTTGGCGGTGACCGCCGCGCTGCTTGTCTGTACCGCCGTGGGGGTCGGAGTGTTGAAGTGGCTTTCTATGTTGGCGGTTTCCGCCACGGTCATAATTCCCTTTTTTTGTCCATCGGCCTGTTTGCGGTATTACCGCACCTTTAACACCGTCCGCCAGGGTTGTAATGACTACCTCTGTCTCCTAAGTTAAGCCTTGACGCTCGTTGCCAAGCTGCCAAGGGTTGAGCTGGGTTTAATTTACTGAGACCTAACTGGACCTAAGTGGAGATTAGTGGCCTATTGCTGAGTGTAGGTACCTACCTGCCCTTACCAATAGCCCATCAACACTACTGCACAAGGTATCTACTACATATCACATCAACACTACTGCACAATGCATCTACTACATATGACTTCAACACTACTGCACAACGCATCTACTACACACCACATCAACACTACTGCACAGCACATCTACTACATATCACATCAACACAACTGCACAACGCATCTACTACATATCACATCAACACTACTGCACAACGCATCTACTACATATCACATCAACACTACTGCACAACACATCTACCATCTACTAAACATCACTTCAACACTACTGCACAATGCATCTACAACACAGCAACACTACTGCACAATGCATCTACTACATATCACATCAAAACTACTGCACAACGCATCTACTACATATCACAGAAGCACTACTGCACAACGCATCTACCACACACCACATCAACACTACTGCACAATGCATCTACCATCTACTAAACATCACATCAACAGTACTTCACAACACATCTACTACATATCACATCAACACCACCGCACAACACATCTACCATCTACTAAACATCACTTCAACACTACTGCACAACGCTTCTACTAAAGATCACATCAACACTGCTGCACAACACATCTACCATCTACTACACATCACATCAACAATACTGCAGAACACATCTACTACATATCACATCAACACTACTGCACAGTGCATCTACTACATATCACATCAACTCTACTGCACACAGCTTCAACTAAATATCACATCAACACTATTGCACAACACATCTACCATCTACTAAACATCACATCAACAATACTGCACAACACACCTACTTCATATCACATCAACACTACTACACAATGCATCTACTACACACCACATCAAAACCACTGCACAATCCATCTACTACATATCACATCAACACTACTGCACAACACATCTACTACATATTACATCAACAATACTGCAAAATGCATCTTCTACAGATCACATCAACATTACTGCACAACACATATGTCACCTACTACACATCCCATCAACAATACTGCACAACGCATCTACCATCTACTAAACATCACATCAAAAATAGTGCACAATGCTTCCACTAAATATCACATCAACACTACTGCACAACGAATCTACCATCTACTAAACATCACATCAACAATACTGCACAACGCATCTACTACATATCACATCATCACTACTGCACAACGCTTCCACTAAAGATCACATTAACACTACTGCACAATGCATCTACTAAGTATCACATCAACAATACTGCACAATGCATCTACTACAGATCACGTCAACACTAATGCACAATGCATCTAATACATATCACATCAACACTACTGCACAACCCATCTACTACCTATCATTTCAACACAGCCCTATTGCACAGCGCATCTACTACATACCACATCAACAATACTGCACCATGCATCTACTACACACCACATCAACACTACTGCACAACACTTCTGCCATCTACTGCACAGCCACCTACCATCTACTACACATCACATCAACCATAGTGCACAATGCTTCCTCTAAATATCACATCAACACTACTGCACAATGCATCTACATCTACTTCACATCACATCAACAATACTGCACAACGCTTCCACTAAATATCACATCAACACTGCTGCACAACGCATCTGCCATCTACTAAACATCACATCAACAATACTGCACAGCGCATCTACTACACACCACATCAACACTACTGCACAACGCATCTACTACACCACATCAACACTACTGCACAATGCATCTACTACCTATGACTTCAACATTATTGCACAGCGCATCTACTACATACCACATCAACAATACTGCACAACACGTCTACTACATATCACATCAACACTACTGCACAATGCATCTACTACATATCACTTCAACACTACTGCACAGCGCGTCTACTACACACCACATCAACACTACTGCACAACGCATCTACTTAACATCACATCTACAGTAGTGCAGAGCGCTTCCACTAAATATCACATCAATACTACTGCACAACGTATCTACCATCTACTAAACATCACATCAAGAATACTGCACAACGCATCTACTACATATCACATCAACACTACTGCACAATGCTTCAACTAAAGATCACATCAACACTACTGCACAACACATCTACTACATATCACATCAACAATAGTGCACAATGCATCTACTACATATCACATCAACACTACTGCACAGCACATCTACTAAATATCACATCAACACTACTGCACAATGCATCTACCATCTACTACACATCATATTAACAAAATTGAACAGCACATTTACCATCTACTATACATCAAATCAACAATAGTGCACAACGCTTCCACTAAGTATCACATCAACACTACTGCAGAACACATCTGCCATCTACTAAATATCACATCAACAATACTGCACAGCACATCTGCAATCTACTACACATCACATCAATAATACTAAACAATGCTTCCACTAAATATCTCATCAACACTACTGCACAACGCATCTACCATCTACTAAACATCACATCAACAATACTGCACAACGCATCTCCTATATATCACATCAACAATACTGCACAATGCATCTACTACATATCACATCAACACTACTGTACAATGCAAGTACTACACACCCCATCAACACTACTGCACAATGCATCTACTACATATCACATCAACAATACTGCACAACGCTTCTACTACATATCACATCAACACTACTGCACAACACATCTACTAATTATCACATCAACACTACTGCACAGCGCATCTACTACACACCACATCAAGAATACTGCACAACGTATCTACTACATATCACATCAACACTACTGCACAACACATCTACTAAATATCACATCAACACTACTGCACAACGCATCTACCATCTACTGCACATCACATTAACAAAACTGAACAGCACATTTACCATCTACTACATATCACATCAACAAAATTGCACAGCGCTTCCACTAAATATCACATCAACACTACTGCAGAACACATCTGCCATCTACTAAACATCACATCAACAATACTGCACAACACATCTACTACTTATCACATCAACAATACTGAACAAATCATCTACTAAACACCACATCAACACTACTGGACAATGCATCTACTACATATCACATCAACACTACTGCACAATGCATCTACTACACACCACATCAAAACTACTGCACAACACATCTACTACATATCACATCAACACTACTGCACAACGCTTCCACTAAATATCACATCAACACTACTGCACAACGCATCTACCATCTACTACACACCACATTAACAAAACTGCACAGCACATCTACCATCTACTACACATCACATCAACAATAGTGCACAAGGATTCCACTAAATATCACATCAACAATACTGCACAACGCATCTACTACATATCACATCAACACTACTGCACAATGCATCTACTACATATCACATCAACACTGCTGCACAATGCATCTATTACTTATCACTTCAACACTACTGCACAGTGCATCTACTACACACCACATCAACAATACTGCACAACACATGTACTACATATCACATCAACACTACTGCACAACGCATCTACTAAATATCACATCTACACTACTGCACAACGCATCTTCTACACCACATCAACACTACTGCACAACACATGTACTACCTATCACATCAACACTACTGCACAACGCATCTACTAAATATCACATCAACAATACTGCACAACGCATCTACTACATATCACATCAACACTACTGCACAATGCATCTACTACATATCACTTCAACACTACTGCACAGCACGTCAACTACACACCACATCAACACTACTGCACAACGCATCTACCATCTACTTAAAATCACATCTACAATAGTGCACAGCACTTCCACTAAATATCACATCAACACTACTGCACAACGCATCTACCATCTACTAAACATCACATCAAGAATACTGCACAACACATCTACTACATATCACATCAACACTTCTGCTCAATGCTTCCACTAAAGATCACATCAACACTACTGCACAACGCATCTACTACATATCACATCAACATTGCTGCACAATGCATCTAATACATATCACATCAACAGTACTGCACAATGCAAGTACTACACACCACATCAACACTACTGCACAACACATCTACTACATATCACATCAACACTACTGCACAATGCATCTACTACATATCACTTCAGCACTACTGCACAGCACGTCAACTACACACCACATCAACACTACTGCACAACGCATCTACCATCTACTTAAAATCACATCTACAATAGCGCACAGCACTTCCACTAAATATCACATCAACACTACTGCACAACGCATCTACCATCTACTAAACATCACATCAAGAATACTGCACAACGCATCTACTACATATCACATCAACACTTCTGCTCAATGCTTCCACTAAAGATCACATCAACACTACTGCACAACGCATCTACTACATATCACATCAACATTGCTGCACAATGCATCTAATACATATCACATCAACAGTACTGCACAATGCAAGTACTACACACCACATCAACACTACTGCACAATGCATCTACTACACACCACAACAACACTACTGCACAATGCATCTACTACACATCACATCAACTATACTGCACAATGCATCTACTGCATATCACATCATCTCTACTGCACAAAGGTTCAACTAAATATCACATCAACACAACTGCACAACACATCTACTAAATATCACATCAACACTACTGCACAATGCATCTACCATCTACTAAACATCACATAAACAATACTGCACAACGCATCTACTACAGATCACATCAACACTACTGCCCAACACATCTACTACATATCACATCAACAATAGTGCACAATGCATCTACTACATATCACATCAACACTACTGCACAACATCTACTAAATATCACATCAACACTACTGCACAACGCATCTACCATCTACTGCACATCACATTAACAAAACTGAACAGCACATTTACCATCTACTACATATCACATCAACAATAGTGCACAGCGCTTCCACTAAATATCACATCAACACTACTACAGAACACATCTGCCATCTACTAAACATCACATCAACAATACTGCACAACACATCTGCTACTTATCACATCAACACTACTGAACAACTCATCTACTAAACACCACATCAACACTACTGGACAATGCATCTACTACATATCACATCAACACTACTGCACAATGCATCTACTACACACCACATCAAAACTACTGCACAACACATCTACTACATATCACATCAACACTACTGCACAACGCTTCCACTAAATATCACATCAACACTACTGCACAACGCATCTACCATCTACTACACACCACATTAACAAAACTGCACAGCACATCTACCATCTACTACACATCACATCAACAACAGTGCACAAGGCTTCCACTAAATATCACATCAACAATACTGCACAACGCATCTACTACATATCACATCAACACTACTGCACAATGCAAGTACTACACACCAGATCAACACTACTGCACAATGCATCTACTACATATCACATCAACACTGCTGCACAACGCATCTACTACTTATCACTTCAACACTACTGCACAGTGCATCTACTACACACCACATCAACAATACTGCACAACACATGTACTACATACCACATCGACACTACTGCACAACGCATCTACTAAATATCACATCTACACTACTGCACAACGCATCTTCTACACCACATCAACACTACTGCACAACACATGTACTACCTATCACATCAACACTACTGCACAACGCATCTACTAAATATCACATCAACAATACTGCACAACGCATCTACTACATATCACATCAACACTACTGCACAATGCATCTACTACATATAACTTCAACACTACTGCACAGCACGTCAACTACACACCACATCAACACTACTGCACAACGCATCTACCATCTACTTAAAATCACATCTACAATAGTGCACAGCACTTCCTCTAAATATCACATCAACACTACTGCACAACGCATCTACCATCTACTAAACATCACATCAAGAATACTGCACAACGCATCTACTACATCAACACTTCTGCTCAATGCTTCCACTAAAGATCACATCAACACTACTGCACAACGCATCTACTACATATCACATCAACATTGCTGCACAATGCATCTAATACATATCACATCAACAGTACTGCACAATGCAAGTACTACACACCACATCAACACTACTGCACAATGCATCTACTACACACCACAACAACACTACTGCACAATGCATCTACTACACATCACATCAACTATACTGCACAATGCATCTACTGTATATCACATCATCTCTACTGCACAAAGGTTCAACTAAATATCACATCAACACAACTGCACAACACATCTACTACATATCACATCAACACTACTGCACAATGCATCTACCATCTACTAAACATCACATAAACAATACTGCACAACGCATCTACCACAGATCACATTAACACTACTGCACAACATGTTTACTACATATCACATCAAGGCTACAGTACACATCACCAAAGCTGCAGCAAAGAATGACTACTCAGGTACACAGTCCATCAGGAATATTACATATTCTACACAATGCAACAAACCACACTATTACTACCACACACCACATCAATACTATTGTACAATGCATCTACTACATATCACATGAAAGTTGCAGCACACCACACCAAACCTGCAGCAAAAGCACATCTAATTAGGTTCACACTCCATTAGCAATATTACACTTTCTATTATCGGTAGTGTACACAGTGCAACAAACCACATACAAACTACTACACACCACATCAACAGAACGGCGCAATGCATCTACTGCAAATCACATCAAGGTGCAGCAAAAGGAAAGCGTCTCTACACAACTACACACTCCATCAGCAATATTGTACACAGTGCAACAAACCACATCTATAGTATTACACACCATTAACACTACTACTGTTCTGCAATGCATCTACACTACCAAACAAACACAATACATTGTATCTACACTCGTCACTGCTATGCACAAATCAGCACTGCTACACAACGCATCACACAACACAAATACTATTCGGCTAATTACAATCTTGGTGGCGGGCTGGAATGTCGCCAATGCGGCAGACCGACCGCCACATTACAACCCTGGTGGTCGGACAGCCAGGGAACCTCCAGCAACACCAGGATCTTAGATCCTGGTGGTCTGGTGGTGACAGGGGTCCTAATCCTCCAGGGCAGGGCTGCAAGCTGCCCTGCGCTGGGGATTATGACCTCGTTCTCTGCCAGCGATTTCATGGCAGTAGCTCCACCATGAGAAGGCTGGCGAAGAGCAGGTGCATGGGAGCCCTGGCCAGCACCCTCACAATGTTCACTGTCTGCACTGCAGACAGTAAATTTTACGAGAGTGCTGGTGCACCCTGCAGGCAACAGCATTGCCGGAGACAATGCTGTATGGTGCCTGTTTCCCTCTAGGCCAGTGGGCAGAAACTTAGGCAGCCACCCTGTCGGGAGTTTGGCAGAGAGACTTTTCCGTCTGCCAAACTCGTAATCAAGCACTAAATATAATTGCATTGCTGCAAAGTACATCCTACCTACTACACTTAAAATCCACAATATTGTTCATCCCATCTCCACTTCTACACACCATAGTGCACTACTACACAAAATACCAACACTACCACATACCAAAAATACACTGATCACCTCATCAATGCTGCTATCTACCACACGGACACCAGTGTCTCCTGAATTCCCATAGATAGACATGGCTTTTGCTCTTTTGTAAATTAAATCATTTGTTGGTTTCCTGCATGATAGTCCTTCCACATTTTAAATAGAAGGCTCTTTCATGTGTGTAGCGATAAGTGTTGTGCAACACAGTTTAGTGACCAACTTCTTATTTCGACACTGAGGGGCATATTTATACCTGGTTTGCACTGAATTAGCTTATTTATTTTTTTTACGCTAATTCAGCGCAAACCTACCTTCATATTTATACTCACGTCAATGAGTTGCAAGGTAGGCGTTTCCGTCCAGAAAAGGACGATATGGCCTTAGCACCATATTTATCCCCTCATGCAAAAATCCAGCATGGGGTGATGGGGGACTCAAATAATGGTGATTCTGGTAACAGAAGAGGGTGCTTAACTGAACAGGAGGCTTCAAATATGTGCAGATGGGTGAAACAGAGCTTCAGTAAAAGATGGGCCAATAGGATAGGTTCCAGAGGTGCAACATCTGTGACCTTGGGTCAGTGTTTTAAATGGAAATACAGAAGGGATGGTACTCTGTATTCATTTAAAGCACTGTCTTGAGTTAATAGTCTTATGACAGCCCTCTGCTCAGGACTGGACTCTGTAGAACAGATATGTGTACCTGAAGCTCCTGGGCTTTGACAGTGCTTTTTCAGTGCATATATTTGTGCACTGGCTGATGGTTTTGAAATCAGAAATATTTCTGTTGGGGAGGCTGCTCAAAATTTGAAGTCTTGGCCTTGCCATCTGGACCACTCAGAGTAGAACAGGAAGCCTGGGGTTGGACAGTAGAGTGCTTTTTTGCCTAGACCAGTGCTGCCCAGTGAGGCTCCTTCAGGGCTGGTTCACTGGCATATTTTTGGGGTATGCAAATGATTCAAATGTATGTTTTTTTAGGGAATCCAAGGTAGGCCCAGAACCATGTCAGAGTTTGTTGATACCCACATGAGATCAATTACATGCAAATAATTTATATGGAACTTATTTACACAGTGGTTACCCTGCAAGCCTGCCATGGACCCTGCTTTTTTGTTGTCTTATACAAAAAAAAGTCATCAGTCACAATGACACATTTGGGTTACATAAATACAAGCAGTGGCTGGTCCCGGTGGCCACAGTTTGAGAAATAGCAGGTCTCCTGTTTAAAACATCCCGTGCCCATGGAATCTTTACTGTTACTGTCCAGGATTGACTTTGAGAGGTAGTACTTGGGGTGTGTATCCATATAAATAAAAATACATAGGGCCTCATTATGACCCTGGCGGTAGAGAACCGCCAGGGCCAAAGGGGGAGGGAGCACCGCCGACAGGCCGGCGGTGCTCCCTTGGGCATTCTGACCGCGGCGCTTTGGCCGCGGTCAGAAAGGGAAAACCGGCGGTCTCCCGCCGGTTTTCCACTGCCCCTAAGAATCCTCCAAGGCGGCGCAGCTTGCTGCGCCGCCGAGGGGATTCTGACAATCCTTACCGCCATCCTGTTCCTGGCGGCTCACGGTGGCGGTAAGGATTGTCGTGGGGCCCCTGGGGGCCCCTGCAGTGCCCATGCCAATGGCATGGGCACTGCAGGGGCCCCCGTAAGAGGGCCCCGCTAGTATTTCACTGTCTGCGTAGCAGACAGTGAAATACGCGACAGGTGCAGTAGCACCCGTCGCACCTTCCCACTCCGCCGGCTCGATTACGAGCCGGCATCCTCGTGGGAAGGGAGTTTTTCCCTGGGCTGGCGGGCGGTCTTTTGGAGACCGCCCGCCAGCCCAGGGAAAAACTCATAATACCCTCTGCGGTCTTCTGACCGCGGAGCGGTATTATGGAGGGCGGCATCCTGGCGGGCGGCCTCTGCCGCCCGCCAGGGTCATAATGAGGCCCATAGATTCCTATAGACGGGGAGGTGTGGTGAAGCACTGAGAGGAACACCAGTAGAAGCATTAGCGAGAAAAGGGACACTTGAAAGGGTCAGAAAGATATTTTATTGACATTGATTTTCTTGTAAACATGGCAATGAGAAATGATGCATAGAGTTTACATTAAAAAATGCATAGAAACTTATTGGGATGGTTACAAGAACCCTGGGGTTGGAAGAGTGGAGAGCAGGTTAAACATTACTGGACCATGACAGACGATGTGTGGATCATGATATACAGGAGTCCAGAGGATGATGGGGAAGTGCTCTGCGTCTGTGACAGCAACTGTGGGGTGTATTTGAGGTGGTGCTTCTCCAAACAGGAAGCAATGTCATTCGAGCGCTGTTTTAGGCAGCGCTTCTGGAAGTGGCATCTGCAAGGTCGCAGTAGCTGTGAGGGGAGTGTCATCGAAGGCATGACATCAGTGAATTCTGAGAGGATGAAGTGATGGAGTTTATTCCACTTTTGTGCCCTATGATATGCTTCTCCTCTCACTTTGGCACCCTTGTGTTAGCTTCTTTGTGCTAAAGCGTTAGGAAAACGACTGTCTCTACTAACTGAACTCTATTTGAAGAAGCCCAATTTACATCCAAAGGCTAGATGTTTTTTCCATCACGCTTGAGCCCGTGAAGTGATTGGGTCTGGAGTCACAACTCCTTTTCCACCATTTTGGAGACAACACGTTTCGCCATCTTCCTGCCTATAACTAACCTGTGTGCTTGGTTGGTGACCCTCCAGAGGTTATCAAGAGCACGCGCCATCGTCAACTGTGAAGCTCTACTCAAGTCAGTTGGTTAATGCGCCCACTACAGAGGTCTTGACAGAACGAGAATTTCACAGATTACAATCCTGACATAGCTTTTTCACATCTTCATATCTGCATGGTCCATGCAAATTAATTATAGAGATTTTGTTAAGAATGGCACCTGCTTTGCAATGCTATGAAATGGCAAAGCCTGTATTATCGAGCGCTATTTTTTAAAAAAAAGTTATTCCCAGACTGCCCCAACAAGCACCAGACAAATAAACCTAGGGGAGTAGATGTGGCCTCAGGGCCAGAGTTGTCGACTTTGGAGCTGAGGAATACGGTTCGAGTCTTGAAGCCGACTCAACATCCTGTGATTTTGGGCAAATTACTTAATCTGCCCTTGCTACCAAAAATTAATGTGTTCTTGTGAAATGTAACTGGCACTCATGTAAAGAGCTGGAATGTCTTTGTATCAAGTTTGCGCTATATAAAACTGCAAAATAAATAAATAAATTGCTCCAATACATTTGTGTAGTGTTCACGCTATGTAAAACTGCAAAAAAAAAAAACCCGCAGACATTGCAAAGAAACAGCAAGATGCCCGCAACCAAAGATGATGAAGAAACACCATACCGCCATGAGCGAAGCGATGAGGCAAAAGAAAAAATAGTGGGATTGTGTAATAATCCTTGTAACAGGGTCAGTCTCCAAGGTGGTAACAAAACAGCCTCAAGGTGGGACAAACAAAAAGCATTTATTAACAACATCAAGGGATATTTGAAAGGCAGGCCCAGGAACAAATTAAAGTGATGGGTGTGGGTAAAGCCCCCGGAATAGATTACAACATGACAACCTAAAAATGAAGATCCTACCCTTTATCAACCTATGCTTGTACAACACCGTTTTTTGTTTACTGTGGTCATTCAGTAGCACAAATAGGCCTACATATTTAATGTGCAAAAAAAATTTGATTTAAAATAAATTAATAGCTGATGTCAACCAATTTATGTTTGCTGCTTTTGTGCAACGTGTGAGAAAATTTTAGTCAGTTACATCCATGATTATGTTCATGTATGATATAGAGTTAGACTGTTCCTATTGTGTCTATTGTGACTGACCTTTGGGCTGGGTTTCATGTTTGAATGTATGTGAAGGGTGCATAAAGAAAGCTTAAAATTCTTAGCATCTCCAAGTTTTATTTAGTAAGTACCATCAATAATTGGAATGTTGGCTGATAGGAGATGTGTCGTTTTGAATGCTATGAGAGGCTCCATATTTGCTATACTCGTAGTTTTTTTCTTTTATCATCAGTTTCCCTGTTTCTGTATAGTATCCCTAACTAAAGCTTGCACCCTTCATTGGGATGTGGTATAAGACCCAAATCATACTGTGCATGTACATTTGCCTGGTCACCCCTAATATGGACCCTGCCTTATTTGGTCATGCTATACTGCCAATCAAAAAATGGCGACCAAACCCTAAACTTGATTTAAAGTAGAGGACAGCACAGTTACTGCAAGCATTTTGATTTCTGTTAGGTGGCGTTTTTTAATCCTGATATTTCAACACTTTTGGTTTACCAGACCCTTCTGTATGAAATTAGAGTATTAGGTGAGGGTGGTGAGGTGAAGTGAGGATCCACCTCCAATAAAAATCACAGTTCTTGTTACTGTGAAATACAAATGTCAATAAACAAATCTGTGCTGAACCCTGTGGTTAGCAGTCAGGCTCAACCGATTTAGAAAAATAACCTGCAATTTAGAAATAAAATAACGCCAAAATGAAAAATATCTAATATGTAGAATCAGAGATATGAATTTATAAAGTTTGAATTAAAAATAGCTACAAAAATAACAAAACACAAACCATCGTTTTCTGGTTGTGCTAGACAAGGCCAAAGTTATCCACTGACAAACCGCGATGGAGCATAGGTCTGATGCAGGGACCAGGTCAATTTGGGTGGAAAGTTTACCCTCTGACTTAGAAACTTTCATGGAAAAAGTGGTAGTCAATGAGTTGTAAGTGGAGCAAGCTCCAAGCTGCATCCGATGATGGGCAGATCCTGAAGAGCGGTGTCCCAGAGCAGTTGTCTAACACCAGCCACGTGTCCAGTACCTAAAGGGCACCACTTAGAGGTTAGGACACATTCCAGCAGAAGGAAGCAGCAGGGTCCAGGGCAGGTCTAGTTAGTACTAGTTAGCTGGCATGGCTTTTGTAGGAAAGGCCTCTGAAAGCTTGTTGTGTTCCTGTAGCTCAAACAGGACGCCAGTCAACCTGCCCTTGGGGGCCCTTCTTGGGTTCTGGGTTGAAGGCAAGCAGACCCAGTCTTCTTCATGCTTCAGACAGCAGAGAAGACCTTCTAATCTTCACACATACAGGAGTGTTTTGAAGAGGGTACTGGGTTGCCACATTTATACCCAATGCCAGCCTGTGGGTTGGGGAAACTTGTGGCTGCCCCCTGACCAAATAGGGTAAATGTTCCCAGTGGTGGCCCTACACACTTTTGCAGCACTTACTGTGTGCTGTACTGTAAACTATCCCACACTGCCCCTCTTTCCCTAAAACCAACATGGCAGAACCCTTCTTCCCCCACCCAGAGCTCCCTGTGTAGAACAGAGATGCGACTATAGGAAAGAGCAAATCCTCCCTTGTGGTCACTCTAAGCCAGTTCTAGGGCAGCTCTGCCCTCTTACTGGTTTTGCAGCCAAGCTCAGTAGCAGGACAAAAGAGAGAGCAAGCCCAGGTGTCAGATACATTTGGCTTTGATGGGAAGGCCCTTTTGAAGCTCAGGAAGCGAGAGGCCATTTTGAAGCTTAGGAAGGGGATGGGCACAGCCACCAGGACATCCTGCTCAACGAGGGAAAACACCTCGCCACGCCCAAGCATTGTACTGTATGAGAGCAATTCACATCTCAGCACATGGGAGCCATTCAACAGTCAGGTAACACTGGACACCGACAAAAAGACCCTTTTGGCTTAGGCAGAGATACACATTTTTTTTCTAAAAGTCACACTTCCAACATATAAATATAAAATCTGACTTTGCCTTTAATTTTAAATTTGAGGGGGCATATTTCTCTGCCATGACATTTAAAACATTAAAGGTACATGTCTTACTTTTTAAATATCATGCACTTCATACTATGGGAATTAAGTGCCCATCTTAGGGCTGAAATATAAGTTTTAAAAAGTAAGTTTTAGACCTGGCAAAAAAGTTTATCTTGCCTGTTTGAAATGGCAGTTGAAGACTGCATACACACATGGCAGGGGAAGGCCTGGAGACATGTTCTGCAGTGATACATGAGTTAGTGGCACAATGAGTGCTGCTGTCCACTTGTAGCATTTAATTTACATGCCTTAGTTACGTGTAGTACCACATACTTGGGACTTGTAAGTAAATTAAATGTGGCAATTAGGAGTATGCCAATTGTTAAGATATTTATTGAGAACACATGCACTTTAACAGTGGTCAACACAAAATGTAGCACACATAGAAAGACCAAAAAACAAGAAGAAATGAAAGTATTTCTCCTCATAGCACCATGCTAACGCTACCCCTGGGGTGGCGTGGTGTTAGATTTTGGCGTTGCCTCAGATTTATGAAAACTTCTAAATCTGGTACAGTGTCAACATGCAATGGGTGTTGCTGTGGCACGCAGCAACACCCATTGCACACCCCTTCCACACAAAGTGCTGCGTGTGAAGGGACCGTATTTACAAGGTGGCGTTAAACCAGAAAAGTGGCTTAACGCCACCTTGTAAATACAGGCAGTGCATAGCACCACTGGAGCATCACTAAAAGTGACGCTCCGGTGGCACTAGGGGCTTTTAAATCTGCTCCTATGGGTTTTGGATGCTCCTGCTGCAATAAAAATGTTATTTGTAACATTCTCACTGCTCCTTGGAAATAGCTTCACACGTCAACTGCCTTAAAAAAGTAAAATAAATGAAAGGATGCCAGGACATAATTCTAAGTTTTTTAAGTTACAGGTTCACTGTATTCACATCTGGCTTTGCAAAATTAAGGAATTAGTGTGCACGGAAGGGCTTTCTCCACTCCAAACACAATACAATGGGTAGCTGCTTCTATTTTTAATCAGATGTGGACACCGTATGGAAAAGACACAACTTCAAATCGCTATCTGTTAAAAAATATCACATCTGATGCCTAGATGTGAAAAAGTAAGAACATAGACTCATTGAACATGCATGACATTCCACAAACGTGTTTAAGCCAAAAGAAATGATCTCACCACTGCCCACAATCACTAAGGATTCACTCTTCACTCATTTGTGCACTAGGGGTGGGCAAAGATTTCTGCTCCGCTGGTGGAGTTCGCTGAGTTTTCCCCACTCTGCACTCCTCTCAGAGTTTAAAAAAACTCAGCGAAGTGACGAAGAGCAGAGTTTTTCTTTTGCTCACCAATGTTAAGTTGGCAAACACGAGCGAGAGAAATCGCTAAGTTGCGAGAGTGAGCGGGATTTCTGAACACGAGTGGCCGCACTAGGCCGCAACCGCTCGCAGTAAGAAAGCTGCCCCTCGCGTTGAGGAAGCTGCCGATCGAGTAGAAAATCTACTCGAGCGGCAGAAAGATGCCGTTCAGACTGATTTTACAGCATGGGAGAAACTCCTGTGCTGAAATCAGTGTGACTTACCCAAACTCTACCGCTCATGAAACTCAGCGTAGAACGGCTGAGTTTTTTCTATGTGGAACTCCATCCAGACCTACAGTGCACCAGTGTCTAAAAGGCTAATGGTAAGAGATAATGTCAGTCAATCAGCACCCTCAAATGAGTCACCACACCTGAAAAAGCACGCTTCCAGGGGCATGAAACCCAACAGGGCAGATCTACCAACACTTTGTGCTGGAATTGCATCATGAAAGTGACGCAAACCAGTACAAAATGTTTCTCCTATTATTTACTTTGCACTGGAAAATTACGAAAAGTAACACACAATAGCGCGAAGCACTGCTTTGCATTACTTTGCCTCGAGGGGGTGTTACATGGGCATTCCTATACAACCACCCACCCTTTTTGACACAAAATCCTATCTAGCAAAAATATGAGACAGGGTTTTGCGTGAAAAATTAACGCCTTTTAAAAATAAGCATTAAAAAGAGAAAAGTTTTAATTTCTCCTTTCTTTTCCTACTTTGCATGTGTGCTGCACTGTGCAGCACACATACAAAGTAGGAAAAGTTTTAAAAGTTGTCTAGGCCTAGTATTTTGTACTAGAAAGGTACCCTTCCACCACAAAACAAATGCTAGACTCTCACACACACCTTTGCACTAAGGCGCAAAGGTGTGTGCATGGCGCACTTAAACTGAAATCAGCGGCAGTGCTAGGGAAAGGGGAGGAGAGAGCCATACCTCTGCAGATATGGCGCTCTCTTTCTCTCTCCTCGCGCAACGCAGCACAGATTTTTTGCCTTCTGTTGCCAGGAAGAATGGTAAATCTGTCCCAAAGGGGTAAATACTTCCACCAGAATCTATTGTATAATCAGTGCTTAATTTGTGCCAGTGGTTGCAGGTGGGGCCCACCACCACTCATTTTTGTGAACCAGAACTTATTTTCCCTCATCAGACATTGAGCCAAAAGAAAGAAAAACACAACAGGTGGAAAGACGGAGGAAGAGAAAGACGGGAAAACTGTGTCGAAAGGGAGAAAGCAAGGATGAAAACGAACTTGCAAGAGTAGGATAAGGAGGAAGGGAGTGTCTGGTGGGGTATGAGAAGGAATGAGGTGGAGGCAAGGCTGCACAGCCTCAGTGGTCAACACCCCGAACTCTGATAGGGCTGGCTGAGTGCTTCTGAGCAAAACTCTGGGCCCGGCACTGATTCTTTTACAAATCAATCACTGTGTATAAACCTTTCGATTTCACCCACCCACATCTAGCGTAAGCCATACCCCATAGCATATGAAAATAAACATTCTGTAGGAAAAACATACTAAACATATAGCCTCACAAGAATATGTCACAAAAGATCACAAAAAATATCACTGAGGATGTTTTGTTTAGATGCAAGGAGATGGAAAGAATAAGGGGAATTGGCACTGACAAAAAAAAAGCCCCATCCGCTACAAAAAAACATTTAGCAAAGTTTGCAAAGATCACCATGGTGTTCATATCAGAAAACAACTGAATTGTCACCACATTTGCTAGTCATGATCTGTGTACTTGGCCAACATGTTGCATTGGCACGCGCATGCCATATGAATTTGATTTGAGGGGGAGTTCATTGCAGAGTGGTGCATGGACTCTGTAGGGTAGGTTTAGCTACTGAAATCTGGATCCAGTGCAAGTGCTGGAAGTGACTGAGAACAATAAATAGGTTTTGGTCTTTGTAAAAAGTCAATTGCCCCAAGTCTGGCAGCTCAAATGCTGATATTGTGAAGGAGCGGCTTGACCATTGCATGAGAAACGAGAAGATGGCTGGATGACACCTTTACGGGCAATGCTCAGAAGATGTGGAATACATTAGATCCCTGATGACCTGTACAACATCGCTTGATCTAGAATCTAGAGAAGAAAAATCACTTAAATGGGAATCCATAGCCATGGAGTTTGGTGATCTGTAAATCAAAGTTTGGGAGCCAATATATTTAGCTGAATCTATTGTGATTATTGATGCATTGATTAATGGAATATGTAGAATATTGGATATTTTTGTTTTCTGTAGATCAAAAGACATAAATTGCTGTTGCATTTTGTATATACAAATGCCAACATCAGTGTGGTTTAAAGAGTGATATTCTAATCATTTTTTTAATTTACTTAACCACATTAACATTGCCAACTGAGATACTGTACAGAGTAAATAGGACAATATCAGTAAGAGATAGTGGGGCAGAGTTATGGAAAGAGGTGCTGCACCGAGGGCAGCGCCTCTTTCCCTGCACCCCTTAGCGCCCCCCCTACCGCCACCATGTGTGTGTCATATTTAAAATACAGAGCACTATGGCGCAGGGTAGGGGGCAATAGCGTCTGTTGGAAAATGGGTTATTGGTAAGGGCAGGTAGGTGCCTACACTTAGCAACAGGCCACTAACCTCCACTTAGGTCCAGTTAGGTCTCAGTAAATTAAACCCAGCTCAACCCTTGGTAGCTTTGCAACGAGCGACAAGGCCTAACTTAGGAGACAGAGTGTAAAGCATTCAAATATCACAACACAGTAATTAAATAAAACACAGGAAACAGTTTAAAAATCCAAAACCAATTTATAAAAATAGATTATATTTTTATCTTTAAAATGACACAATAACAAATAAAATCGGGTAAGGGGAACCGGAGATATGAATTTTTAAAGAATTATTGTTTTCTAGCGCCTAGAAACAAAAAGTACCAATCGGGTCATCTGGTTGCACTTCGACCGGGGAAAAGTCAAAGTTTAAGTCCGACCGCGATGGAGCCCGGCTTGGCTACAACCCGCAGGAGCCCTCGGTCAAAAGTTTACCTTCGGACTTAGGGCCTGATTCTAACTTTGGAGGACGGTGTTAAACCGTCCCAAAAGTGGCGGATATACCACCTACCGTATTACGAGTTCCATAGGATATAATGGACTTGTAATACGGTAGGTGGTATATCCGCCACTTTTGGGACGGTTTAACACCGTCCTCCAAAGTTAGAATCAGGCCCTTAGTCTCTTTTCTGAAGATTTTCTTCAGCGGGATGAACATGCCAGTCCAATCCGACCTCCTGGAACCCTTCTCCAGATATGCGTCACGGGAGCCCTTGCTGGAGATTTTTACCCTCGGACTTAGTCGTTTTTTCGAAGTGAAAATCCTTTGACCGGGGCAAACCTGGATCTTGATCTGACGTCCTTGTAGCCCTCCTCGGATACGCTGGCTGGGAAGTACCTGTCAACTTCCTACGTTCGGACTTAGGTGGTCATTCTGACCCTGGCGGTCTTTGACCGCCAGGGCGGAGGACCGCGGGAGCACCGCCGACAGGCCGGCGGTGCTCCAATGGGGATTCCGACCGCGGCGGTAAAGCCGCGGTCGGACCGGCACCACTGGCGGGGTCCCGCCAGTGTACCGCGGCCCCATTGAATCCTCCGCGGCGGCGCAGCTTGCTGCACCGCCGCGGGGATTCCGACCCCCCCTACCGCCATCCAGATCCCGGCGGTCGGACCGCCGAGATCCGGATGGCGGTAGGGGGGGTCGCGGGGCCCCTGGGGGCCCCTGCAGTGCCCATGCCACTGGCATGGGCATTGCAGGGGCCCCCGTAAGAGGGCCCCTACATGTATTTCACTGTCTGCTGCGCAGACAGTGAAATACGCGACGGGTGCAACTGCACCCGTCGCACAGCTTCCACTCCGCCGGCTCGATTCCGAGCCGGCTTCATCGTGGAAGCCTCTTTCCCGCTGGGCTGGCTGGCGGTCTGAAGGCGACCGCCCGCCAGCCCAGCGGGAAAGTCAGAATTACCGCTGCGGTCTTTCGACCGCGGAACGGTAACCTGACGGCGGGACTTTGGCGGGCGGCCTCCGCCGCCCGCCAAGGTCAGAATGAGGGCCTTAGTCTCTTTTTTTGAGATTTTCTTCACCGGGACGAACCTGCAAGTCAGGCCGGGTCGTGGTTGAGGCAAGCCGGCTAGAGTTGCCACTCTATGGAGCTTTTTCAAAAGTTCTCCAAACTTCTCCAAACTTCTGGATCTCCTCCCAGATGTTCCTTTAAGGTTATTTGGAGGTCTACAGCTCACCCCAAGATTCCAGAAGCTCTGAGATGATCCTTGGGGGGTGTGGACTACAACCCCCAGAATGCACCTGGGGCAAACTCCTTTTCGGCCACTGGACAGTGGTCAGCTGGTTGATTTCTTCAGGAGGTGGTGCGGGGGACTCTGGTTAGCAATTTTTCACCTGTAGCAAACAGGGAGTCCCTCCTTGAACCAGGTGAAGCCAGGCAAAGTCCTTCTTGTGGTGAAGCCCAAGTGTGCAGCTGGTGCAGTCCTTCAGAGTGCAGGGTCCAGGTGCAGGCCAGGTGTCTAGCGGGGCAGACCTTCTTCTTCTGTAGTTCTTCCCGGTAGGGGTCTGGTAGGGAACTGAGGTGTGGGTGCAGGTCTGCCAGTTTTATCCTTGCTCCTGGGTGAAAAGCAGGAGGGTCCTGGTTCTCCAATCAGGGGCAGGGTCCTTCCCCCTGTGATGACCACTTCCTGGGAAGTCTGGCAAAAATCAATCCCAGGAGGCAACATTCCTCAAAAATCCATCATGGCTGAAAGTGATTTTTGGAGGTTACATCTGGCTGAGCCCACCCACTGGTGTGGCTAAAAAAACACAAACACACCCCTCTTCTGCCCTCTCCTAATCTAATCAAGGGGGCACCTAGTGGTCTGGGGTTGCAGGATGTGGTGGTGTTGCTGGGTTGCTCCAAATGTCCTTCTCTGCCTTTGAAGACCAGTTTGGCAGCCCTCCCCCTTCCTACCTCACCATCTGCTGAGGGGAGATCTCCTCCCACAGGCACATCCCTTTGTGTGAAGCCAGGCCACTTCGCATCTCGTCAAGGCAGCCTGACTAGGCTGCCAGAGACTGGCCAATCAGAGCACAGCAGCAAAACACTGCAGGGCTGAAGTTGGCAACTTTTCAGGTAAAATTTAAAACTCTTTACCTGAACAAGTTATATTAAATCCCACAACTGGAAGTTGTGGGATTTATTATAACAATTAATTTGATACCAAACTCATTGTATCTGTCACTTAAGGGGACTTTTAAAATTAAAATAAAGTCTCCCCATTCTAGCCTATGAAGGCCATTGAGGGGGAAACGAATTTGGCTGTTTTTACCTCACCAGGGCTTATAAAACTATTTTTATAAGGTCCCTGCTTATAGTTACATGGCACCCAGCCCTAGGGGCACATAGGGCACACCTTAGGGGTGATGCATATGTAAAAATAAGGTAGTTTAAGACTTTGGACCTACTTTTAATCTCAAAGTCGAATTTGCATATACCTTTAATTTAAAAGCAGCCAGCAAGGCAGGCCTACCTTTAAAATGACACTGGGTACCTCAGCAGTGCACCTATGGGTGCACTACCTATGCTGGGATACCTAAACCTACATGCCCTACCATATACTAGGGACTTATAGGTAGGTTGACTTAGCCAATTATAATTAGCCTAATTTGCATACTGATTTTACACAGAGCACAGGCCCTGGGACTGGTAGGCAGTACCCAGGGTACCATCAGGGTCAGGAAAACACCAGCAAAAAGTGGAAAATGGGGGCAAAAAGTTAGGGGACCTCTGCAATCAGCCCTGTTCTCTCACATCGTCATTGTATGTGACGCTATTGATGTCCTCTGCAGGAGTAGCGCCAAAATGTTGTCACTACTCCTGCAGAGG